>NC_079194.1:294683458-294993458 GCF_029499605.1 Hyla sarda
GTTGCAAAACTACAATTCCTAGCATGCCCGGACAGCCAACGGCTGTCCGGGCATGCTAGGAGTTGTAGTTTTGCAAAAGCTGGAGGTCCACAATTTGGAGACCTTTGACCTAGGAGCAGAGTTAGGCCACACTCAGACTCGATGTTCACACTTTGCTGGTCTAAGCCGGACTAGAGTGAACTAGTTTGGGTTCAGCCCTCTGGAGAAAGGGGGTGTGGACTAGAGACTCTTTTCACAGCCTTCCAGAAGCTTCTGCATAGAAGCCACGGCTGGGGAGCATGTCATATGACCAAGGCATCACTCATCTGATACAATATACAGATTTTTAACCCATGCACAGCCCACAGTAAGAGGGTTTTCTCAGCCACATGACAACTTCTTATAGCATTGTAGCTTGTACACAGGACGGACACGCTGCGTGTACGTGTTCTGTCGTGGACACGTGAACACTCTGCCGACTCTTGTGCGCTTGGACATAAAATGCAGCGTTTTGTCGTTATAAATGGTATAATCCGGCCAGAGCCGGTTATTAAGCAGTTTTGGCCGTTCTCCAGCTGCTGTATAAATAAAAGTCAACGTGCCTTCTGTATGATGGAGCGGAGTCCTGGAGGACCGGCGGAGGACTGTAAGAAATTCACTGCTGGTCTGTCTACGTGCCACCCGCGCTCCGTGCCACCGTCCCAAAGGGGCGACCGCTACACAGGTGTTAGAGGCCACAATGGCCTCTCTGGTATAGGGGAATTTTTATGGCATCTATAAGGCAACCACAAAAAGAGCTATTCTCTAAAATATACCTCCAGGCAGCCGCCTACAGCGCCCTCGTGATGGGGGCGCCCACTGCAAAAAAAGTTCATAGCCAGCGAGCATCCGAAGCAGCCGACACTCACCTGAAGCACATGTCCAGCCAGCACCAGTAAGGAGATTACATGAGGAGGAGGTTTGTTACAGTGTGTCACCCCAGTAGTAAGGCGATTACATGAGGAGGAGGTTTGTTACAGTGTGTCACCTCAGTAGTAAGGAGATTACATGCAGAAGAGGTTTGTTACAGTGTGTCACCTCAGTAGTAAGGAGATTACATGAGGAGGAGGTTTGTTACAGTGTGTCACCCCAGCAGTGAGGAGATTACATGAGGAGGAGGTTTGTTACAGTGTGTCACCCCAGTAGTAAGGAGATTGCATGAGGAGAGGGTTTGTTACAGTGTGTCACCCCAGTAGTAAGGAGATTACATGAGGAGGGGGTTTGTTACAGTGTGTCACCCCAGTAGTAAGGAGATTACATGAGGAGGAGGTTTGTTACAGTGTCACCCCAGTAGTAAGGAGATTACATGAGGAGGAGGTTTGTTGCAGTGTGTCACCCCAGTAGTAAGGAGATTACATGAGGAGGGGGTTTGTTACAGTGTGTCACCCCAGTAGTAAGGAGATTACATGAGGAGGGGGTTTGTTACAGTGTGTCACCCCAGTAGTAAGGAGATTACATGAGGAGGAGGTTTGTTACAGTGTGTCACCCCAGTAGTAAGGAGATTACATGAGGAGGGGGTTTGTTACAGTGTATCACCCCAGAAGTAAAGGCCGGCATATCAAAGGACGGAGCCAATGGGTGGGGTCAAGTGGGCAGCAGTAGAATATGAAATAAAATCTGATTTCTGGAATTTTTTGCCGTGGGTAACAGTGACAGTTTCTCTTTTAACCACTCTTTATAAATCAACCTCCAAAGTGTCAGTTATATCGGGAATGTTCCTTTAAGAGTCGGACCAATTCTGATCATAGAACATTTTTCCAGCCCCTCTACTGTGTGTGTGTATATATGTGTGTGCGTGTGTGTGTGTGTGTATATATGTGTGTGCGTATGTGTGTGTATATATGTGTGTGTGTGTGTGTGTGTGTATATATGTGTGTGCGTGTGTGTGTGTGCGCGTGTGTGTGTGTATATATGTGTGTGCGTATGTGTGTGTATATATGTGTGTGTGTGTGTGTATATATGTGTGTGCGTGTGTGTGTGTGCGCGTGTGTGTGTGTATATATGTGTGTGCGTATGTGTGTGTATATATGTGTGTGTGTGTGTGTATATATGTGTGTGTATATATGTGTGTGTGTGTGTGTATATATGTGTGTGCGTGTGTGTGTGTGTGCGTGTGTGTGTGTGCGTGTGTGTGCGTGTGTGTGAGTGTGTAACGCAATATTCTCATACAGTATTTTCGTCCAACCCCAAAACCGACAAATCACGGCTGAAAAAAACTGACTTAAAAAAATAATATTTTTTTAATACTGATTTGCATTGAAGTCAATGGGAGAGCCGTCTGCAGCCTTTGCCATGACTGAGATCTGTTCTAAGAGCGAGACGTCAGGTGTTAGATTTCCAGTTTAATGAGATTTAGTTTGTTTGTTTGTTTTTTCTTTTTACTTTTGTCTAAATAAGATCTAGAATTTTTTCCTGAAAGCTGGATGAACTTTTTTTTTACTTTTTTAATGGAAAAGCAAATGTTAATTCCCAATGCAGTAACATTTTAAGGACATCGTTTTACGGCCATAAAATTAAGTGTAAACTCCTTTTTTTTTATCGGACTTTTGCAGCTTAAAGGGGTACTCCGCCCCTAGACATCTTATCCCCTATCTAAAGTATAGGGGATAAGATGTCCGATCACGGGTCCCGCCGCTGGGGACCCCCGGAATTTCCGTGCTGCACCCGGCGTTCGTTTAGAGTTTCGGGTTCAGCTCCAGAGGCTCGTAACGTCACAGCCGCTCCCTGTTCGTGATGTCACGGCCACGCCCCCTCAATGCAAGTCTATGGGAGGGGGCGTGACGTCACGCCCCCTCCCATAGACTTGCAATGAGGGGGCGTGGCCGCCACACCACGAGTGGGGCATTACCGTGGCGTCATGAGCCTCTGCCCGGCATCACTAGTCATCCGGCACGAAGCGAAGTTTGCTCCGTGCACCAGATGCATAGGGTGTCGCATTGCGGGGTCTCCGGCGGTGGGACCCCCGCGATCAGACATCTTATACCCTATGCTTTGGATAGGGGATAAGATGTCTAGGGCCGGAGAACCCCTTTAAACAACATCCAGTTGTTGGGGTTGGTTTTTTATGCATGTGTTTCAGGGAGTTGTAGTTTTGCAACAGCTGGAGGCACTCTGCTCTACAGTGTCTGAGTATCAGTGAAGTCCATCAGAGAAGTAATACTCTTAAAGGTTTCTAATCAGCCTTTCTCTTCTCCCCAGAGCCATCTTCTAAGCTGATTTATGACCAGATAAAAGGTCAACTTTGATCTAGTTATACATGAGAGAAGGGACAGGCTGATAAAGAACCCGTCAGAGAATAGCTTCTCTGATGGACTCCACTGACACCAGGACACTGGAGAGCAGTTGTCCCCAACCTGTGGCTCTTCAGCTGACAACCTCATCAGGACCTACAAAGTAGTCCAGCAGCAAGTACCCTGCAGTGCCCCCACAGGTAAAATGAAGCATTGCAGTAGTTGTAGGTGGCGATGAAGATCACATGACTCTTCCCACAGTAGATAAGATTTCAAATCTGTGCTCTGCCTCAAGGCATGATGGGAGGGAAATTCCTATTAAAATACCAAAGTTTAGAAGAATTTTTGATAAAATATCTTTACCCTGTGATGTAGAAACAGGAGACGCCCTTTAAATATTACAATTTCCAGCGCCAAATATTCTACCCGCCAACTAAGACAGGATACAGGTTCCCTTTAATTGTGGGGCCATATTTATAAATCCGTTTTTTTTCCATTATGCTGATGGGAGCGTCGGGTCGTCGCTGAAGCATTAGTCCCATATTACACGGAAAATAAAAATCTCCTTCATTGTGAGAAGAAACGATTGTAAAGATGTTTTCCCTTTTAATTATTCAATCCGAGGAGCTTTGATCTGGGAAGGAGCATTGTACACAATGTGGAGGCTGAATATTGATCGGCGTCCAGGCTGCGCCCGTTCCAGGAGATCGAGGACGTATTAAGGAGCGACTTCTAACTCCAACTCAACTTGAGGGATGGGGATGGGGTGGGGGGGCATCGTTGTGTTGTCATGGTAACACAGCCGGGAGATTTCTTTAGGGATTTGCAGAAAGCAGAGGCTTTAAGAATGAGCGATGTGAGGAGCTGAGACGTATTGATGCCGGCCCCAACCATTCACACAGTATACAGAGTACTATCATACCCCCCGGGGGGCAGGAGGGCAACAGGCGGAGAAGATGTACCCATTATTATAGAGAGAGATTGATCGATATAAGATAGATAGATAGATATGAGAGATAGATTGATCGATATAAGATAGATAGATAGATAGATAGATATGAGATAGATAGATATTAGATAGATAGATATGAGATAGATATGAGAGATAGATAGATATGAGAGATAGATAGATAGATATGAGATAGATAGATAAATATGAGATAGATATGAGATAGATAGATAGATAAATATGAGATAGATATGAGAGATAGATAGATAGATAAGAGATAGATAGATATGAGAGATAGATAGATAGATAGATAGATATGAGATAGATAGATATGAGATAGATAGATAGATAGATAGACATGAGATAGATAGATAGATATGAGATAGATAGATATGAGAGAGATAGATATGAGATAGATAGATAGATAGATAGATAGATATGAGAGAGATAGATATGAGATAGATAGATAGATAGACATGAGATAGATAGATAGATAGATAGACATGAGATAGATAGATAGATAGATAGATAGATAGATAGATATGAGAGAGATATGAGATAGATAGATAGATAGCAACAGGAGAATGCAGCAGCACACTGCTAGTACAAAGATATAGATAAAACATGAGTATATAGATACAACATGAGAAGCTATTCAGCTATGGTGAAGTAATGAAATAGTGAGATACTTAATTTGGCCGCCAAATTGCAAGCTAAGTATCTCACTATTTCATTACTGTACCATAGCTGAATAGCTTCTCATGTTGTATCTATATACTCATGTTTTATCTATATCCTTGTGCTGGCAGTGTGCTGCTGTATTCTCCTGTTGCTGTATATTTAGCCTAGCAGCCTGCACCTGTAAGCCAGGTCCGTATAATAGAGGAGAGAGGGAGAGGGAGAGGGAGAGGGAGAGGGATAGGGAGAGAGAGAGAGAGAGAGAGAGAGAGAGAGATGAGATAGATAGATAGATAGATAGATAGAGACAGACTTTGTTAGTGAGTTGTGGGAATAATCTGCAGTTTGATCACATGACTGCAAAGGGGCAAAAAGTTTTGTGATAATTGCAGGATGGTCATGTGATTTCTTACAATTGTTATAAAGTTAACGCTTCGATGTCAGGTTTTTCCCCCAGTCTGAACACAGAGGAAAATTCTGTAATCTCCGAACTTGGAGGAATTGTTTTATTGAAGGAATAAATCAGGTTTTGGCACATTGAGAGTTTTCTGTTATTATTCGGAGAGTTCAGGGAGAGCAGCGTCCGTCGTGTACATTAGGCGCAGTCGGCGGTGGCAGGAGCGGTGCTGTAATAATATTATAATGGGTCCAGCCTGGAGCCCGGGCTCAATTACACCGTAATCTGGGCTGAGTGTTCTCCGCGACGTCTGCATCATTTCCCTGATGTGACATTTTGTTATTAAGTGTCGCCGGGTGACGATTTACAATATCGCTCGCTCATTCATCACAATTGTTTCGGGAGAAGCAGATCGGTGTCTGTGGCCTCTTGTAGATAAGTGATTACAGGATAAGTCGCGGCTGCGCGGGGCTCTGTATCAGGGGGTGATAAGCTGATCTGGTAGATACAACCCCGTCCACCGGGGAGCGCCATCAATCTGAGCCAGACAAATAAATCCCTCTGTTTATGAGGCGCTTATAGAGAGACGTAACGTAACTAATGGCTGATACCGACTGACAGCACGTCTCTGAGACCGCAGGCCGCCAAGATGGTGGACACCTCAGTATAGCCTCATTCATAACGGAGGACTCAAATCAGTGTTTCCCAACCAGGGTGCCTCCAGCTATTGCAAAACTACATCCCCCAGCATGCCAGGACTCCTAACCCACTTTGCGCTTTTTCTTTTGTTTTTGTTTTTTTCACTTATCTTTAGCATTTTTCTGCTGTTTTGGGCTCAGTAACAATTTTTCAAAATCTCAGCCTGTTGAGACTATGGTGTTTTGTTGTTGTTTTTTTAACAAAATCTTGGCGTTTTTCTCCCATAGAAGTCTATGAGAGGGAGAAAAAAAAAACACGCTATAAAAAACACCATGTGGGTTTAGCAATGGAGCTTTTTTCTAGCGTTTTTCGTTTTTTCAATAAAAATCCGTTAGTCAAAGGAGAAAGAATCACATGACTTGTCATGATTAAAATAAAGGGGTAGAAACACCAAAACTGATACACCAAAATTGGTGTTTTTCAGGGTACAAAAAAATGCCAGAAAATGTGGAAACTTAGCCTCAAAAAGCAATAAAAAATAACAATAATCTGAGATAAAATCAGCTTACAAGATGGCTCAGGAGGGAAGAGGAAGGCTGATAAGAGGCCTGTAAGAGTATTGCTTCTCTGACAAACTTCACTAAGACCAGAATAATGTTGAGCAGTGTTTCTCAACCAGTGTGCCTCCATCTGTTGCAAAACTACAACTCCCAGCATGCCCGGACAGCCGTTGGCTGTCCGAGCATGCTGGGAGTTGTAGTTTTACAACAGCTGGAAGCACCCTGGTTGGGAAACACTGACTCAGATTTAGGCTTGAGCTATAGGGCAACCTGAAATTGTCATATATGACATTACATCTAATGGGGGTTACTATAAGACTTGTCACATGATGCAATAATGACACGACAGCTGCGCAAAATCCAGATGTGCAAAAAAACAGAGAAATTGCACAAAAACAACCACACACGGGCGCACACTGATATAACACAGAATACACACAAAAGAGATTACAGCAGAACATTACATTGCATCATAAATTGGGGGCTTTATGCCTAGAAGAGATGAGAAGTGTGAGGGTCCCATCGGAATCAAGACCACCTCCGCGTGGTGGAGGGAAGACACGTCTTGATCAAAAAAGTGTGATAAGAGCCTCAATAAAGAGTGATAGATATAGATATGAGATAGATAGATAGATATGAGATAGATAGATAGATAGATAGATATGAGATAGATAGATAGATAGATATGAGATAGATGTGATATAGATAGATATGAGATAGATAGATATGAGATAGATGTGATATAGATAGATAGATATGAGATAGATAGATATGAGATAGATAGATAGATATGAGATAGATAGATAGATAGATAGATAGATAGATAGATATGAGATAGATATGAGATAGATAGATAGATATGAGATAGATAGATAGATATGATAGATGATAGATAGATATGAGATAGATATGATATAGATAGATAGATAGATATGAGATAGATAGATAGATAGATAGATAGATAGATATGAGATAGATAGATAGATATGAGATAGATAGATATGATAGATGATAGATAGATAGATAGATATAGATATGAGATAGATAGATATGAGATAGATAGATAGATAGATATGAGATAGATATGATATAGATAGATAGATATGAGATAGATAGATAGATAGATAGATATGAGATAGATAGATAGATATGAGATAGATAGATAGATATGAGATAGATAGATATGAGATAGATATGAGATAGATAGATAGATAGATAGATATGAGCTAGATAGGTAGATAGATAGATAGCTAGATATGAGATAGATAGATAGATAGATATTAGATAGATATGAGGTAGATATGAGATAGATAGATAGATAGATAGATAGATAGATAGATAGATATGAGATAGATAGATATGAGATAGATATATAGATAGGAGATAGATAGATAGATAGATAGATATGAGATAGATATATAGATATGAGATAGATAGATAGATAGATAGATATGAGATAGATATATAGATAGATAGATATAGATAGATATGAGATAGATATATAGATAGGAGATAGATAGATATGAGATAGATATATAGATAGGAGATAGATAGATAGATAGATAGATAGATAGATAGATAGATATAAATATGAGATAGATAAATAGATAGATATGAGATAGATATATAGATAGGAGATAGATAGATAGGAGATAGATAGATAGATAGATAGATGGATAGAAATGAAATAGATAGATATGAGATAGATAGGTATGAAATAGATAGATATGAGATAGATATGAGATAGATAGATAGATAGATAGATAGATAGATAAATGGATGAAAGAGATAGACAGGTAGATAAATAGGGACAAGATTTGGAGGGTTTTTGGTTGCATGTGACTATTTTTCTGGCTCTTTCTTTCATTATTGACCTCCCATCTTTATCATCTATGTCAGCGTTTCCCAACTACAACTCCCAGCATGCCCGGAGAGCCAAAGACTGGCTTTTATATGGAAAAGCTCCGCACTGATTATTTTCAATGAATTTACTGCTGCAGCTTTAGGAGGCGAACAAGTCAGACAAAAGGTGCGAAGAGACTGAGAAAAAACGAATGAAGCCAAAACTTCAAGGTTTCTTTGTCTTCAGAACGGATCAGGGATTTCTTGGCGCAAACCTGACACCTACAGGCGATAACGTGAAAGTACACCTTGTCAGCCACATACCTTATTCTCCTCTCTGGAAATAGGGGAAACGCTGCAGATTTTCTGGCGTGCATTTTCTCTAAATGCCCTAACAAATACGGACACGGAGATGTCTCGTTCATATTCACATTGTAGCATCTCCAGCTGTTGCGAACTACAACTCCCAGCATGTCCTGACAGCCAACAGCAATATTCCCCAACCTGTTGCAAACTACAACCTCCAGCATGTTACAATATATGCCAGTATTTCTCAACCAGTGTGCCTCCAGCTGTTGCAAAACTACAACTGTAGTTTTGTCAACAGCTAGAGGCACACTGGTTGAGAAACACTGTTCAATAGTATCCTAGTCTTAGTAAAAATTGTCAGAGAAGCAATACTCTTACAGGTCTCTTATCAGCCTTCCTCTTCCCTCCTGAGCCATTTTGTAAGCTGATTTTATCACAGATTATTGTTTTTGTTTTTGTTTTTTATTGCTTTTTGAGGCTGTTTCTACTTTTTCTGGCCTTTTTTGTACCCTGAAAAACACCATTTTTTTTTTTTTTCAAAAATAGTGGGTATCAGTTTTGGTGTTTCTTCCCCTGCGTTTGAATCATGATAAGTCATGTGATTCTTTCACCTTGAGACTGACGGATTTCTATTGAAGAATAGAAAAACTGGCAGAAAAAACTCCAATGCTAAACCAACATGGAGGTTTTTTGTTTTTTTTTTATAACTTTTATAACTTTCTGGCACCAGTTGATTTGTCAACATTTTATTTTTCCACCGGAGTACTCCTTTAAGGGGTTATCCAGGAATAGAAAAACAGAGCTATTTTCTTCCCAAAACAGTGCCAACCCTCTGCTCAGGTTGTGTGCGGTATTACAACTTGATTCCATTTACTTCATCCCAATTGAGCTGCAATACCACAGACAACCTGAGGACATGGTTGGTGCTGTTTTTGAAAGAAATCAGCTCTGTTTTTCTATTCCTGGATAACCCCATTAACATGTCTATCTATCCTGTGATGTCCATAATTCCACGATTTTTCCTGCTTTGTGATGTTGAGGAGTGTATGTGACGTGTCTGTGTAGAGTTATTTTTTACTAATGATGGTAACTGACAGACGGTGTAATGAAGAATACTGT
This sequence comes from Hyla sarda, assembly GCF_029499605.1. Taxonomy (NCBI): domain Eukaryota; kingdom Metazoa; phylum Chordata; class Amphibia; order Anura; family Hylidae; genus Hyla; species Hyla sarda. Next base: position 294,693,200 of record NC_079194.1, read on the forward strand.
GTCCCTGTAGTGGAATGTGACCCTCCGCACACAGACAGTTTTCTGCATTACAGCCGGCTCCCTCTCACTCCATCCCTGCTATCCTCTCTCAGGGGGGCCGGGACACAGTTTCTCCACACATCTCCCACCCACCCCCGCCGAACACATCCCTAACCCCAAACCCCAAACCCTAACCTAAACCAAAAATCCAAACCCTAACCCTAAAACCCAAACCCTATCCCTAAACCCTAAATCCTCATTTTAAACCCTAATCCTAAAACCTAACCCTAACACCTAAACCATAACCCTAAACCCTAACCATAACCCAAAATCCTAAATTTAAACACCTAATCCTAAAACCTAACCCTAAATCCTAACACCTAACCCTAAACCATAACCCCTAAACCCCAAGCCCTAACCCTAAACCCTTAACCTAAAACCCAAGCTCTAACCCTAAAACCCAAACCCTATCCCTAAACCCTAACACCTAACCCGTAATCCTCATTTTAAACCCTAATCCTAAAACCTAACCCTAAACCCTAACACCTAAACCATAACCCCCAACACCTAACCATAACCCAAAATCCTAACTTTAAACCCTAATCCTAGAACCTAACCCTAAACCATAACCCCTAACCATAAACCCCAAGCCCTAACCCTAAACCTTTACCCTAAAACCCAAGCTCTAACCCCTAACCCTAAAACCCAAATCTTATCCCTAAACCCTAACCTTTAACCCTAAACCTTAACACCTTAACCGTAAATCCTCATTTTAAACCCTAATCCTAAAACCTAACCCTAACACCTAACCTAAATCCTAACTTTAAACCCTAATCCTAGAACCTAACCCTAAACCCTAACACTTAACTCTAAACCATAACCCCTAACCCTAAACCCCAAGCCCTAACCCTTACCCTAAAACCCAAGCCCTAACCCTAAACCCTAACCTTTAACCCTAAACCCTAACACCTAACCCTAAATCCTAACTTTAAACCCTAACCCTAAAACCTAACCCTAAACCCCAACCTTTAACCCTAAGCCCTAAACCCAACACCTAACCCTAAGCCCTAACCTTTAACCCTTACCCCTAGAGGAATGTGTCCGCTGCCGTTGAGTGGCCACAGCGAGTTGGTCACATTCGGCTACGGGACGCAGGTAAACTGTAAAGAATTGATATCAAAAGTGCCTTGGAAACATTGTATCACTTTGTATAACACTAAGAATAATCTTCCTATAACTTGGAAATAGCGCCCCCCTCAGTCTGACCATGATGGGGGGATTGGCGGGGGTCTAGTTTTGCTCATACTGTATCACTATATATCGCTGACTGTATAACCCTATGTATCCAGACATTAAATATTTACAGGGTGCTCGCCCCGCGCTCTCCCCTCGGGCGGCTTTTCCCTTTTGCGCTTTGTAATAAATCTGTAACAAATAGGAACATTTCTCCATTTATATTGGACATTAGGTCCTTGAAGACTCAGGGAGGTCAGAGATAGGAGGCCAGCAGGGGGCACAACGTCTACCCTACATTCTCATATACACTTAGTTACTTTTCTTTCTATTTTCTGAACTATAACTTGTTATGGAGCCAAGTGGTACCAAGTGATACATATGGGGGGCGCTGCCAGGAATCAGATCAGCCATATTGGATTTATCACTGGATTTATTTCAGGTTGTGTGTAGTTTTGAAGCTCAGTTCCATTAAAGTGAATGGAGCCAAGTTGTAATACCGCACATAACCTGAGCACAGGGGTGGCGCTGTTTTTGAAAAAGAAAATTCTATCCTTAGAGAACCCCTTTAGAACCAATCATATCCATAGGGGGCAAGGAAGTCAACATATGGGCTGCTGTATAGTGCGGTGTTTTCCAACAAGTGTGCTTCCAAATGTTACAAAACTACAACTCCCAGCATGCCCGGACAGCCAAAGGCTGTCCGGGCACGCTGAGCGTTGTAGTTTTGTAACAGCTGGAGGCACACTTGTTGGGAAACACTGCTCAATAGTATCCTGGCCATAGTAAAGATTGTCAGAGAAGCAATACTCTTACAGGTCTCTTATCAGCCTTCCTCTTCTCTCCTGAGCCATCTTCACTACTGGGATCCTATCTTCCCGAGCATGCTGGGAGTTGTAGTTGTGCAATATTAGAAAATTGTTTATTACTCAATAAAGGAAAGGCGGTTCTAATTTCCGTGCAAACTTGTGCAATATTTATTTTACATTTTGCGCCGTTTTTTTGGCAGGGTTTCTGTGTCTAATTTTAAAAATCGTGCACGCAACAGAATAAGCTTTGTGACTTTCTAAGAGGATGCGCAACAGGAGGGAAGACACGCAATCAACTACGCCATCTGGGGAAAGCATACCCGCGCAATTTTTTTTTGCACAAAAATTTGTCTCACACAGGTGATAAAGGAACCTATCTGTGCACAATAAGCCCCGCCCCCTCTGAGTGCACAAAATATATCAAAATTAAAAAAGCGCAATTTTTTTTCACAGAAATTACTTTTACGCAGATGACAAATTTCCAGCATAGTACATGAGAAAGTTGTAGAACATTTTTACAATGAGGTGTGGGGGGGGGGGGGGGTAAGTATCAATTGCGCAAAATTGCACGTAATATTTCTTTTTCACTCGCACAATTTTTCTGCTGGGTATTTAAAAAATTGTGCACGCAACAGAATACGTGTTGGGACTTTCCAAAAGGATGCGCAACCGGCGAGAAGACACGCAAGCAATTACGCCATCTAGGGAGCGGAGTGAGTGTACCTGCGCAGTTTTTATCACACAGGTGATAAATAAATTTATCTTCGCACACTAAGCCCCGCCCGCTCTGAGTGTAAAAAAAAAAATACAAAAATAACGGGAAAATTTTTTTTTTTTTTTTAACACACATGATTTTTTTTTACGCAGGTGACTAATCCCCACCATAGAACAGTGATCCCTCAACTTACAATGGCCTCAACATACAACAGTTTCAACATACAACGGTCTTTTCTGGACTATTGTAAGTTGAAACCAGACTCAACATACAATGAAAATCTGGACAAAGACAGTCCTGATCTGTGAAACTTGTCAATGGCCGAGAGAACTGACCAATCAGAATGGGCAATTTACTGGTAAAAATCCCTGTATTACTGAAGTGTATGCACTGACTGGTGTCTGGTAGCGCCCCCTACAGTACAGGGAGGTATTACATGTTCTGTACTCTTTACCTGTACCAGGGTTAGCTGCTCCTTTGGACACCAGGTGAGGGCGGCTCCATGTTACTTTTTTAGGACATTGCGTGTACTGTACAGGACCCTGAAGAAGCTCCTGTCCTCTACAAAGACCAGTGTTTCCCAAGCCTTTGGCTGTCCGGGCATGCTGGGAGTTGTAGTTTTGCAACAGCTGGAGGCTCCCTGGTTAGGAAACACTGACATAGACAGTGATTTACAGCTCCCAGCAGATCTTTATTACTTTTATATGTAAGGATTTGCTTTATCTATATTAGTTATCTACTTATTTTTCTTTAATTCTCACTTTTTCCGATTTTTGAATGACATTTTGGGGCTTTAGAACCAATTTACCAGGTTTCCATAGAGTTATGGTCTCAACATACAATGGATTCAACATACAATGGATTCAACATACAATTGTCGTCGTGGAACCAATTAATATTGTAACTTGAGGGACCATTGTATATAAGAACATTGTAGAACATTTTTTTCCACAATGGGGTTAACATTTTCATGGAACTTTTTTGTGAAAATTTACGCAATATTTCTTTTTCATTTGCGCAGTTTTTCTGGCAGGGTTTCTGTGTCTAATTTAAAAATTGGATAAACCACACAAAAAGGACCTATGGATGGGGGGTGGTTTATCCAGCCACTATTTACAATTGATCACCTAAGTGATCATTAATAACCAAAATTTACCATCCACTAATTAATTAATAACTCTTGTAAAACGTAACTTTTATTATTGTTCTGCCTATTATTAAAATGCCAACAGGAAGTCTCTTCATGAATTAACAAGTAACCCTTAAAGCGCTAATAGTGCATCATCATGTAAAGTTGCGGCTGCAGTCCGCAACCCATGAGTACATATTCAAGAGACCTGACTGTTGATGTTAAAACTATATACACATCACCACGACGTTTCGCCACCAACAAGTGGCTTTATCAAGGGCTATAGGGAAAAATGTCCTTTAGGGGGGGCGATGTGTATATAGTTTTAAAGGGGTACTTTTTTATTTTAATCAACTGGTGCCCTGAAGATAAACAGATTTGTAAATTAAATCGAAAAAAATGGGGTATGTGCAGCTCACAATATAAATTAATCGAGGCTAAATGGAAAGTATTTACACCAAAAAATACTAGTACAAAATAATATATAAGGAAAAAAAGGGGGGGTACCAAATGCCTCTAGACTAATACCATAAAATGGTACATGATGATGAAATTACAGAAAAAATAATAATAAATAATAAATCGGACTGTGCTTCACTTTAAATGATGTACAAATTTAATATAAAAAATACAAATAGGACATAAAATAAATAATACAAATCTAATACATAAATGCCTCCTACCACAGGGCCCTTGTGGGGAGGTGAGATATTTGAATACAAAGCATATATTAAAAATATTTTTGTAAAAATTGTAGCATGTGAATTACGTTCTACCGCTATTTCAATATATTGTAAACCGACATAGTATACTTTTGTACGGTATACTCCGTTCCCATGTGGTTTAGAACAGTTCACAAAGTGATATAATTACCAACTCCTCAGGGTGGTTTTGGCTGGACGTCCGAGAGATGAATATATGGGGACTGTGTCCAGCGCTAGCGTGCGCTTACGGTGACGGGCCCGGATGCCACAGGCCAAAAAGGTCACCGGTCACGGAATAATTGCAGGCTCGATGGCAGATGTAATGGAGGCTTTATCCAGCGCTGGCATGCGCTTGCGGTGACGGGCCCGGTTGCCGCAGGCCAAAGAGAAGTCACCGATCACGGAGTGGCTCCGGAGATGTAGATATGCTCGGAGATATATGGATCTTGCTCCGGAAACAGGGAAAGGAAAGCCTCGTGGGAGATCTCTCGGCGTCTGATGGAATGGCGGATGAATTACAGCCAGGTGTACAATCAGCAGGTGATGGAGTTGTATCGGAGGTAAATAATGGCGGTTTGTGAATTGCGGTAGTCATGCGATAAATATTTCTTTCTCTAGACGCGTTTCAGGGTACTTTATATATGACCCTTTCCTCAGTAGAGATATCTTAAACAATGAAGCTCAAAGTCCTTTTATACATGTTACCTGTCTAATTGTTACAGGTGTGTTTCTGTTTAAATCTTCCGCAACTAGCGGAATGGAATGGGAAACATGGAGTTGTTTCATCTTAATAAAGCAGTGTTCACATTTAGAATCAGTATATATGCGTTCTTATTTAAATATAGTATCATATATATTGTAAACATTGGAATGATACATATAGCATGCAGTACGATGTACAGATAGTACTGAGATAGAAGACAAAAATGAAAATAAATAAAAACGAAAATAAAAATAAAAATAAAAATAAAAATAATAATAATAATAATAATAATAATAGTGAAAATAATAAATGTAAAAATAAAAATAAATATAAAATAAAAATAAAACTAAAATAGAAAGTAATAAATAAATAACTAAAGGAGGATGATAATAATATAGAAATAAAAATAAAAATAAAAATCTATAAAAATAAAAATAAGATAAGAGGATATAAAATAAATATAAAATAAGTGCATAAATAAAATAAAATGCTATAGATTTACATGGAAATAATTAGTGTACAAGAAGGTTGAAGGATGGCCAGTCCTTTTTTAGACCTGGGGGCCCCCATGGAGAGGTTGGACCCACTCTATTTTTGCTCTGCGTGACTGGCCATCCTTCAACCTTCTTGTACACTAATTATTTCCATGTAAATCTATAGCATTTTATTTTATTTATGCACTTATTTTATATTTATTTTATATCCTCTTATCTTATTTTTATTTTTATTTTTATAGATTTTTATTTTTATTTTTATTTCTATATTATTATCATCCTCCTTTAGTTATTTATTTATTACTTTCTATTTTAGTTTTATTTTTATTTTATATTTATTTTTATTTTTACATTTATTATTTTCACTATTATTATTATTATTATTATTATTTTTATTTTTATTTTTATTTTTATTTTCGTTTTTATTTATTTTCATTTTTGTCTTCTATCTCAGTACTATCTGTACATCGTACTGCATGCTATATGTATCATTCCAATGTTTACAATATATATGACACTATATTTAAATAAGAACGCATATATACTGATTCTAAATGTGAACACTGCTTTATTAAGATGAAACAACTCCATGTTTCCCATTCCATTCCGCTATTTGCGGAAGATTTAAACAGAAACACACCTGTAACAATTAGACAGGTAACATGTATAAAAGGACTTTGAGCTTCATTGTTTAAGATATCTCTACTGAGGAAAGGGTCATATATAAAGTACCCTGAAACGCGTCTAGAGAAAGAAATATTTATCGCATGACTACCGCAATTCACAAACCGCCATTATTTACCTCCGATACAACTCCATCACCTGCTGATTGTACACCTGGCTGTAATTCATCCGCTATTCCATCAGACGCCGAGAGATCTCCCACGAGGCTTTCCTTTCCCTGTTTCCGGAGCAAGATCCATATATCTCCGAGCATATCTACATCTCCGGAGCCACTCCGTGATCGGTGACTTCTCTTTGGCCTGCGGCAACCGGGCCCGTCACCGCAAGCGCATGCCAGCGCTGGATAAAGCCTCCATTACATCTGCCATCGAGCCTGCAATTATTCCGTGACCTTTTTGGCCTGTGGCATCCGGGCCCGTCACCGTAAGCGCACGCTAGCGCTGGACACAGTCCCCATATATTCATCTCTCGGACGTCCAGCCAAAACCACCATTAGGAGTTGGTAATTATATCACTTTGTGAACTGTTCTAAACCACATGGGAACGGAGTATACCGTACAAAAGTATACTATGTCGGTTTACAATATATTGAAATAGCGGTAGAACGTAATTCACATGCTACAATTTTTACAAAAATATTTTTAATATATGCTTTGTATTCAAATATCTCACCTCCCCACAAGGGCCCTGTGGTAGGAGGCATTTATGTATTAGATTTGTATTATTTATTTTATGTCCTATTTGTATTTTTTATATTAAATTTGTACATCATTTAAAGTGAAGCACAGTCCGATTTATTATTTATTATTATTTTTTCTGTAATTTCATCATCATGTACCATTTTATGGTATTAGTCTAGAGGCATTTGGTACCCCCCCCCTTTTTTTCCTTAGATTTGTAAATTACTTCTATAAAAAAAAATCTTAATCCTTCCAGTACTTATTAGCTGCTGAATACTACAGAGGAAATTATTTTATTTTTGGAACACGGAGCTCTCTGCTGAATCACTAGCACAGTGCTCTCTGCTGACATATCTGTCCATTTTAAGGACTGTCCAGAATAGGAGAAAATCCCCATAGCACACACATGCTGCTCTGGACAGTTCCTAAACAGAACAGAGATGTCAGCAGAGAGCACTGGGGTTCCAAAAAGAAAAGAATTTCCTCTGTAGTATTCAGCAGCTAATAAATACTGGAAGGATTAAGATTTTTTTAATAGAAGTAATTTACAAATCTGTTTTATCTCTCTGGCTTCAGTTGATTTAAAAAAAAAAGTTTTCCACTGGAGCACCCCTTTAAAACCATATACAGCCTGATAAAGCCACTTGTTGGTGGCGAAACGTCAGGGGGGGGGGGGCAGGCGATGGGTATATGGTTTTAATATCAACAGTCAGGTCTCTTGAATATGTACTCATGGGTTGCGGACTGCAGCCGCAACGTTACATGATGATGCACTATTAGCGCTTTAAGGGTTACTTGTTAATTCATGAAGAGACTTCCTGTTGGCATTTTAATAATAGGCAGAACAATAATAAAAGTTACGTTTTACAAGAGTTATTAACTAGTAGATGGTAAATTTAGGTGATCAATTGTAAATAATAAAAAAATTGTGCACGCAACAGAATAGCTTTTGTGACTTTCTAAAAGGAAGCGCAATGGGGGGGGGTGGAGTACACAGAACAAACTATGTCACCTAGAGAGGGGAGCATATTTGCGCAATTTTCCTATCAAAATATTCGTTTTTACGAATCAATTTGTGCACACTAAGCCCTGCCCCCTCCCAGTGTAAAAAAAAATATGAAAATGGAAGGAGTACGGCAGTGTTAGACACTTATCCCCTATCTGCAGGATAGGGGACAAGTGTCTGATCACGGGGGTCCGATTGCTGGGACTCCCTGTGATCTCCTGTACGGGGACTGACACTACGGCGGCTCTTTGCAGCTAATGCGCATGTTGTCGACCTGACTGAGGTCAATGACGCCCCCTCAATACTGCTCTATGGGGGAGGCGGGGATGCACGAACGCTGCATCTCCGCCTCTCCCATAGAGATACATGGAGGGGGCGTGTCAGCCGCAGCGTCGGGGCCCCATACAGGATACAGGAGGGTCCAAGAGTTCGGACCCTTCCCCCCAAACAGTCAAAAACAGTCAAAAATATGGTGCAAAAATAAAATGGCGCAAAAACACTAATACATGCCCCAATGATTATTATTTTTATATATTATATATTATACAGCTCCCTTGGTTCCAGGGCACTAAGCTTTATTGAGATACAACTGGCAAACCCAATTTTTTCGGATCTGGGGGACCGTAATCTGGGCAGCGCCATTCAGGGATACCGTACGGCGCTATGTGACATTGACAGCTCATGCAAAGTACTTGTAGGATAATCAGATGTTCTATTAGGAAAGGTCAGCTCAGGGATGCTGGGATTTCTGGGAGGCTTCGCGCTCTATAATTGTTCTTAAGCTCCCACGTGAATTCCGGCGCACGGCCGCGGGCTTTAATATACTTCTTATAAATTGTGAAAATGTAATATAGATTTTCTCCCGCGTGACATCAGGGGCCGCGCCGCCGCCAGAAGAGGAGAATTATATAATAATAGCCACAAATAAATAATAATAGTAACGAACGACCTCTATTATATAGTGAAAATTTATAAGGATATGTAGGAAATATACAAATACCCTGCCCCCTAGTGGTCATTTCATGCCAAAATGGCCCAACTATTGATGTGGCCCCAATAAGTCTTCTGTGTCCCCACTTTACAGGGACCCATTAGATATGATTTATTCAGTGGTGGATTATGTAGGCCATAGGCCAATGTTTTCCGAACAGTGCGTCTCCAGCTGTTGCAAAACTTCAACTCCCAGCATGCCCGGACTTCTGGTCATAAATCAGCTTAGAAGATGGCTCAGGAGAAAAGAGAAAGGCTGATAAGAAATATGTAAGAGTATTGATTCTCTGATGGACTTCCCTGATACCAAGACACTGTAGAGAACTGATTCTCAATCAGTGTGCCTCCAGCTGTTGCAAAACTACAACTCCCAGCATGCCCAGGCTTCTGGTCATAAATCAGCTTAGAAGATGGCTCAGGAGAAAAGAGAAAGGCTGATAAGAAACATGTAAGAGTATTGCTTCTCTGATGGACTTCCCTGATACCAAGACACTGTAGAGAACTGTTTCTCAATCAGTGTGCCTCCAGCTGTTGCAAAACTACAACTCCCAGCCAGCATGCCCGGACAGCCAAAGGCTGTCCGGGCATGCTGGGAGTTGTAGTTTTGAAACAGTTGGAGGCACACTGTTTGGCTGCTATTCTTTTCCCAATCACCAACAAACCTCCTAAATAAATCCAGACCCCAGACCAGATCCCTAAATAAGTTAACCACAAGCTGCCTATTTAAATTTAGACCCCAGACTAGATCCCTAAAATATTTCAGACCCCAGACGAGTCCATAAATAAATTCTGATACCAGACCAAGGCTCTCAAAATAAATCCAACCCCAGATCAAACCCCTAGGTAAATTCAGACCCTACACCAGAGGCCTTAAATACGCTACACTTAAAGGGGTACTCCACTGGAAAACATTTTTATTTTTATTTTTTTAAATCAACTGGTGCCAGAAAGTTAAACTAATTTGTAAATTACTTCTATTAAAAAATCTTAATCCTTCTAGTACTTATAAGCTTCTGTATGCTCCACAGGAAGTTCTTTTCTTTTTGAATTTCCTTTCTGTCTGAGCACAGTGCTCTCTGCTGACACCTCTGCCCATGTCAGGAACTGTCCAGAGCAGGAGAGGTTTGCTATGGGGATTTGCTCCTACTCTGGACAGTTCTTCAAATGGACAGAGGTGTCAGCAGAGAGCACTGTGGTCAGACAGAAAGGGAATAAAAAAAAAAAAAAGAACTTCCTGTGGAACATACAGCAACTGATAAGTACTGGAAGGATTAAGATTTTTTTAATAGAAGTAATTCAAAAATTTGTTTAACTTTCTGGCACCAGTTGATTTAAAAATAAATAAATGAATGTTTTCCAGCGGAGTACCCCTTTAAGACAACTATATAAATTTGGTCCCTAAACTAGACCCCTTAAATGAAGTCAGACCCCAGACCAGTTCCCTAAAATAAGTTAGACTTGAGACGACTTTATAAATTTAGACACTAGACTAGACCCCTAAGTAATTTCAGACCCCAGACCAATCCATAAATAAATTCTGATCCCAGACCAAGGCCCTAAAAAAGTCTGACCCCAGATTTAACCCCCTAAATCAATTCGGACTCCAGACCAGACTCAAGAAGTCTATATACATTTAGACCTCAGATTAGATCCCTAAAATAATTCCTAGCCCCTAACCTAAATGAATGCAGATCCCAGACCACATAAGAAAAATATTCAGACCCCAGACCAGTCTACAAATAAATTCTGATCCAAGGCCCTAAAAAAAATCTGACCCCCAGATTAAACCCCCTAAATAAATTCAGACCCCACACTAGATTCCTAAAATAAATTAGACCCAAGACACCTATATAACTTTAGATCCTAGACTAGACTATAAAATAATTCCTACCCCAGACCAGATCCCAGACTAGACAAGAAAAATATTCAGACCCCAGACCAGTCTACAAATAAATTCAGATCCCACACTAGATTCTTAAAATAAATTAGACCCAAGACACCTATATAAATTTAGACCCTTGACTAGGCTCTATAAATAATTCCTACCCCAGACCATATCCCAGACTAGACAAGAAAAATATTCAGACCACAGACCAGTCTATAAATAAATTCTGATCCAAGGCCCTAAAAAAAATCTGACCCCCAGATTAAACCCCCTAAATAAATTCAGACCCCACACTAGATTCCTAAAATAAATTAGACCCAAGACACCTATATAAATTTAGATCCTAGACTAGACTATAAAATAATTCCTACCCCAGACCAGATCTCAGACTAGACAAGAAAAATATTCAGACCCCAGACCAGTCTACAAATAAATTCAGATCCCACACTAGATTCTTAAAATAAATTAGATCCAAGACACCTATATACATTTAGACCCTTGACTAGACTCTATAAATAATTCCTACCCCAGACCAGATGCCAGACTAGACAAGAAAAATATTCAGACCCCAGACCAGTCTATAAATAAATTCTGATCCAAAGCCCTAAAAAAATCTAACCCCCAGATCAAACCCCTGAATAAATATAGACCCCACACTAGACCCCTAAAATAAGTTCGACCCAAGACACCTATATAAATTTAGTCCCTAGACTAGACTCTTAAAATAATTCCTACCCCAGACCAGATCCCAGACTAGACAAGAGAAATATTCAGACCCCAGACCAGAGTCACATATTTATCCTTCTCACTGACAAGGTCAATGATTTCCAAACAGGGGTGCCTCCAGCTGTTGCAAAACTACAACCCCCAGCAGGTCCAACTAAATAGTAGTATATAAGTCAATGTTTCCCAACCAGGGGTGCCTCCAGCTGTTGCAAAACTACAACTCCCAGCAGGTTGGACTATATAGAAGTATATAGTAAAGGTCAATGTTTCCCAACCAGGGGTGCCTCCAGCTGTTGCAAAACTACAACCCCCAGCAGGTCCAACTAAATAGTAGTATATAGTATAAGTCAATGTTTCCCAACCAGGGGTGCCTCCAGCTGTTGCAAAACTACAACTCCCAGCAGGTTGGACTATATAGAAGTATATAGTAAAGGTCAATGTTTCCCAACCAGGGGTGCCTCCAGCTGTTGCAAAACTACAACCCCCAGCAGGTCCAACTAAATAGTAGTATATAGTATAAGTCAATGTTTCCCAACCAGGGGTGCCTCCAGCTGTTGCAAAACTACAACTCCCAGCAGGTTGGACTATATAGAAGTATATAGTAAAGGTCAATGTTTCCCAACCAGGGGTGCCTCCAGCTGTTGCAAAACTACAACCCCCAGCAGGTCCAACTAAATAGTAGTATATAGTATAAGTCAATGTTTCCCAACCAGGGGTGCCTCCAGCTGTTGCAAAACTACAACTCCCAGCAGGTTGGACTATATAGAAGTATATAGTAAAGGTCAATGTTTCCCAACCAGGGGTGCCTCCAGCTGTTGCAAAACTACAACCCCCAGCAGGTCCAGCTAAATAGTAGTATATAGTATAAGTCAATGTTTCCCAACCAGGGGTGCCTCCAGCTGTTGCAAAACTACAACTCCCTGCATGCCCGGACAGCCAACGGCTGTCCGGGCATGCTGGGAGTTGTAGTTTTGAAACAGCTGGAGGCACTTTGGTTGGGAAACATTGGTATAGTATATGGTGCAACATTCCAGGAGTTATAGGATTGGTTGGGTAAATACCGGCCAGGTGACAACCGTACCATCACACCGATTATATCCGCCATCTGAGTGCCCCCAACAAGGAGCTGTATACAGGGGGAAGCACTCACTATATATATATATATACAGTATATATGATGCCCATTCACAATGCCCATTGGCCCTACAGTTTATACTGCTGCTCAGCCCGGACACGGGCATTCCGAATCCTTTTTTCGCTTTCCAATTAGAACTGCGGCAAACGGTGTCTACGGACAACGCAGAAAACACGCCATAGGATTACAAATTGTTCTGCCTGCGTTTTATTCTCATAAATAATCCACAAGTCTTCGGCCGACCCTCAGTTGTCATGGAAACCACTTCATCCTCAAGGCTACGTGCAGCGAGAATGAACAGGCGCGCCCGCTGAGATTTCCTGCACTCGGATCAGCGACTATAAAGCCGACACGACGCAAGATTAGATACTTGTATATTATCAGTCAGATATATGGGATAGAAATGGAGCCCAAAGATCACAAGACACTGAGGGGACAAATGTGCAACAGTATCTATATTATAGTCTATCTATATCTCATATCTATCTATCTATCTATATCTCATATCTATCTATCTATCTATATCTCATATCTATCTATCTATATCTCATATCTATCTATATCTCATATCTATCTATCTATCTATCTCATATCTATCTATCTCATATATATCTATCTATCTCATATCTATCTATCTATCTATATCTCATATCTATCTATATCTCATATCTATCTATCTATCTCATATATATCTATCTATCTATCTCATATCTATCTATCTCATATATATCTATCTATCTCATATCTCTCTATATATCATATCTATCTATCTATCTCATATCTATCTATATCTATCTATCTATCTATCTCATATCTATCTATCTATCTCATATCTATCTATATCTCATATATATCTATCTATCTATCTATCTATCTCATATCTATCTATCTCATATCTATCTATCTATCTATCTCATATCTATCTCATATCTATCTATGTATATCTCATATCTATCTCATATCTATCTCATATCTATCTATCTATATCTCATATCTATCTCATATCTATCTATATCTCATATCTATCTATCTCATATCTATTATCTATCTATCTCATATCTATCTATCTATATCTCATATCTATCTATCTATATCTCATATCTATCTATATCTCATATCTATCTATCTATCCATCTCATATCTATCTATCTATCTATCTCATATCTATCTATCTATCTCATATCTATCTCAAATCAATCTATCTATATCTCATATCTATCTATCTCATATCTATCTATATCTCATATCTATCTATCTCATATCTATCTCATATCTATCTATATCTCATATCTATCTATCTCATATCTATCTATCTCATATCTATCTATCTATCTCATATCTATCTATCTATCTCATATCTATCTATCTATCTCTCTCATATCTATCTATCTATTTATCTCATATCTCTCTCTCTCTCTCTCTCTCTCATATCTATCTATCTATCTATCTATCTCATATCTATCTATCTATCTGTCTCATATCTATCTATCTATCTGTCTCATATCTATCTCATATCTATCCATCTCATATCTATCTATCTCATATCTATCTATCTCATATCTATCTATCTATCTATCTCATATCTATCTATCTATCTATCTCATATCTATCTATCTATCTCATATCTATCCATCTCATATCTATCTATCTCATATCTATCTCATATCTATCTATCTGTAAAAATAAGGCTAGGTTCAGACTACGGAATTTCCGACAGAAATTCCGTTTTATAAATTTCCGTTCGAAATTCCGCTTGCTAAAAAAGTACATGCGAGTCAATGGGATTTCCGTGCACCTGTTCATACTTCGGATTTTTTCACTCGGAATTTGCGCGTCTAATTTCCGCTAGAAAATTTCCGCATGAAGAAAGGTGGTGCTCTTTCTTCAGACGGATTTCCGCTGCAGAATCCCATTGACTTCAATGGGACTCTCATTTCCCGGCGGATTTTTCCTGGACTGGTTCCTGGACTGGCCCACTGGTTCCTGGACTAGCCCACTGGTTCCTGGACTAGCCCACTGGTTCCTGGACTAGCCCACTGGTTCTTCTTCCTTATCCAGTTTGCAATCTCCATTTTCCTTTTTGGTCACGGAGTTGCGCTTTTTCTTGTGGCTCGGTGTTTGGCTTCCTATCAGCTTTTTCTCCACATTAATTTAATATAATGTCGGATCTGACGGCGGATTACTCGCGGAAATGACAAAACGACGCAGGAAACTGAAAAACGCCTTTGGAGGCGGAAAATAGTAGCGGAAAATTTTGCAGGCGGACAGTCGGAAATTCCGTAGCCTGAACCTCGTAAGTCTGGGAATTATATTCCTGATATTATATTCCTCTCTTAATAAAAAGATACATGTCGGCTCACATAGAGGTAAAATACAAAAATCACAGAAAAAAGTCATCGATTGTAGAGACAAAAAAACATAAATATATATATATATATATATATAAATGCAGCCACCACCTGTAGGTACTAAGGTATGTACAAGTGTAATGTTTGTGTTATTTTAGGCTCCATTCCTGCTATATTTTCTATGGTTATACAGTGGTCCCTCAACATACGATGGTAATCCGTTCCAAACGGACCATTGTTTGTTGAATCCATCGTATGTTGAGGGATCCATGCAATGTAAAGTATAGGACAGTGGTCTACAACCTGCGCACCTCCAGATATTGCAAAACTACAACATCCAGCATGCCCGGACAGCCGTTGGCTGTCCGGGCATGCTGTGTGTTGTAGTTTTGCAACATCTGGAGGTCCGCAGGTTGTAGACCACTGTTAGAGGAAGTTGTACTCACCTGTCCCCGCCGCTCCGGACCGTCACCGCTCGGCACCGCTGCCTGGGATGTCGCCGTCCATCGCTGTCGCCGTGTCCCCGAGGTGTCCCCGACGCTCCGGCAAGGCCTCTGCTTCCCCGGTGTTGTAGTTTTGCAACATCTGGAGGTCCGCAGGTTGTAGACCACTGTTAGAGGAAGTTGTACTCACCTGTCCCCGCCGCTCCGGACCGTCACTGCTCGTCACCGCTGCCTGGGATGTCGCCGTGTCCCCGAGGTGTCCCGGACGCTCCGGCAAGGCCTCTGCTTCCCTGGTGTTGTAGTTTTGCAACATCTGGAGGTCCGCAGGTTGTAGACCACTGTTAGTGGAAATTGTACTCACCTGTCCCCGCCACTCCGGACCGTCATCGCTCGTCACTGCTGCCCTGGGATGTCGCCGTCCATCGCTGTCGATCCGCGCTCTCCGTCGCCTATTGGATGACGGGACGGCGTGCGCAGCGACGTGATGACGACGATGGAGAGCGCTGACGATGCAGGGGATCCCGAAGAGGAACGCGCCGGAGCCCAGAGGACAGGTAAGAGACATCACTGGAGCTCACGGGGCACCGTAAACGGCTATCCGGTGGTGGCTGAAGCAGTCTGCGCTGCCGGATAGCCGTTTATGCGATGGTCCCGACATAAAAAAAGCATTGTATGTTGATGCTGCCTCTGAGAGGCCATCGCATGTTGAAATTATCGTATGTCGGGGCCATCGTAGGTCGAGGGGTCACTATACAGGTAAGATTCTTGAAAAAAATTTGAGAGCCGACCTGCACTAGGCCACCTCACCCCATCCTATTCCAGTGTCTGTACTACAGGAGGCCTACAAAATATTCTCTGCAAATTACAAAGGTCACCACCATAGCCCAAGGGGTACTCCAGAAAGTTAAACAGATTTGTAAATTACTTCTATATAAAAAAAATCTTAATCCTTCCAGTACTTATCAGCTGCTGTATACTACAGAGGAAGTTGAGTTGTTCTTTTATGCCTGACCACAGTGCTCTCTGCTGACACCTCTGTCCATGTCAGGAACTGTCCAGAGCAGGAGAGGTTTGCTATGGGGTTTTGCTCCTACTCTGGACAGTTCCTAAAATGGACAGAAGTGTCAGCAGAGAGCACTGTGGTCAGGCATAAAAGAACAACTCAACTTCCTCTGTAGTATACAGCAGCTGATAAGTACTGGAAGGATTAAGATTTTTAAATAGAAGTAATTTACAAATTTGTTTAACTCTCTGGCACCAGTTGATTAAAAAGAAATTGTTTTCCACCGGAGTACCCTTTTAAGCTGCAATACCAGACAGAGACAGGTGGGGCACTGTTACATTGGAAAATTAGCCAAGTTTTTCTAAGCCTTTGCTATCCCTTTAAGACTGGTGAATGTTTCATTGATGGACACAACGTTTCTAACTCTATTCTCATATTTTTCAGATGCTCCACAATAAACACGTGATGGTTCGTGTCGGGGGCGGATGGGAGACCTTCGCAGGATATCTGCTCAAACACGACCCCTGCAGAATGCTGCAAATATCCCGCGTGGACGGAAAAACCTCTCCGGTCCAGAACAAGTCGCCGACCATCAAAGATATGAGCCCCGATACCTACCTGGTGGTCTCTGCCCATTACAAATCTAAAAAGGAGATAAAGTGAGGCCAGACGGTGCAGCCCCCTCCCCCTGAAGAAGCCTTCACTGCACCATGCAAAACGCTGAACTTGGTTAGATTACTGCGAGTGATACCAATATTCATTGCGATTTCCTGGAGCAGCCTTTACATTTCATTTACTTCTGCGCAACTTTTCTCTAAAGTTGAGAATAAACTCCAATAAGTTTATTTTTCTGTAAATTATATGATATTTTTGTGAGTGCGGGAGATTATATTTACCCCTATGTAACATTGTTCCAGATTGTAGAGCCGGGCATTAGGGCAGTGCCCGATCCTCCCGGCTGCTGTAGGGGCCGCATACATGCTTTTCTTTCAGACAAAGGGGTACCGTGATGACGCCCCATCTTTAGCGGTTGGTACGACATGTGGTTGATCCGCTCAAATGCCTGGGGGGGGGGGGTATTACCAGATATCACTCACAAACCTACAGACCCATCACTCTTGCCAGGTGGTCTAATGTCCACCTTTGTCAACAAACTTTATTGTTTCCCCTTGCACCTAAAAAAAAAATAATAAATTAAACATTTTTGGATACATTTTTGGTTAAAAAGATCTACGCGTTTTAAAGGGGTACTCCGGTGGAAAACTTTTTTTTTTTTTAATCAACTGGTGTCAGAAAGTTAAACAGATTTGTCAATTACTTCTATTAAAAAATCTTAATCCTTTCAGTACTTATTAGCTGCTGAATACTACAGAGAAAATGATTTTCTTTTTGTGAACACAGTGCTCTCTGCTGACATCACACGCACAGTGCTCTCTGCTGACATCTCTGTCCATTTTAGAAACTGTCCAGAGCAGCATATGTTTTCCATGGGGATTTTCTCCTACTCTAGACAGTTCTTAAAGGGGTACTCCCGTGGAAAACATTTTTTTTTTAATCAAATGGTGCCAGTAAGTTAAACAGATTTGTAAATCACTTCTATTAAAAAATCTTAATCCTTCCAGTACTTTTTAGGGGCTGTATACTAAAGAGAAATCTAAAAAAGAAATGCATTTCCTCTGATGTCATGACCACAGTGCTCTCTGCTGACACCTCTGTCCATTTTAGGAACTGTCCAGAGCAGCACATGTTTGCTATGGGGATTTTCTCCTGCTCTGGACAGTTCCTAAAATGGACAGCAGAGGTCAGCTGAGAGCACTGTGGTCATGACATCAGAGGAAATGCATTTCTTTTTTGGATTTCTCTTTAGTATACAGCCCTGAAAAAGTACTGGAAGGATTAAGATTTTTTAATAGAAGAAATTTACAAATCTGTTTAACTCTCTGGCACCAGTTGATTAAATAAAAAAAAGTTTTCCACAGGAGTACCCCCTTAAAATGGACAGAGGTGTCAGCAGAGAGCACTGTGGGTATGATGTCAGCAGAGAGCACTGTGCTCGTGATGTCAGCAGAGAGCTCTGTGTTCCAAAAAGAAAATCATTTCCTCTGTAGTATTCAGCAGCTAATAAGTACTGGAAGGATTAAGATTTTTTAATAGAAGTAATTTACAAATCTGTTTAACCTTCTGGCACCAGTTGATTTAAAAAAAAAAAAAAAAGTTTTCACTGGAGTACCCCTTTAAGCAGCTCCCATCCAGCTTTATACATGTCCGTGATAACACGTTCTTGAATGGGCAATGTCACTTTAAAAAAAACAAAAAAACTTTTGACGTGTCATTGGGACATTTCAAAAAATTTGACCGGTCGGGGTCTGATCGTTTAGACCCTGACCGATCACTAGAACAGACCAGAAGAAGAGCAGGATAAGCGCATTCTCAACACGTGACCAAGACAAACTTGCCATGTAAGTCTATGGGACTCTTTCGTTCTCTGGCTGCCTGTGTCTCTTCCTACTCATTCTAGTGATCGGTCAGGGTCTGAACACTCAGACCCCGACCAATCAAAATTCCTGGACAGCCAAAGGCTTTGTACAGGAGCCCCATATCTTCACCCTAGGACCTTATTGGGCTCCTGGCCAGGCCTAGGACAAAGTCAGACTGCAGAGTCTAAAGCAGGGTTTCCCAACCAGTGTGCCTCCAGCTGTTGCAAAACGACAACTCCCAGCATGCCCGGACAGCCAACGGCTGTCTGGGCATGCTGGGAGTTGTCATTTTGCAACAGCTGGAGGTACACTGGTTGGGAAACACTGCTCTAGGACATGTCAAAAGTTTTTGGTTTTTAAAGGGACAGGTACACTTTAGAGGAGTAACTTCGTTACTGCCGATCTCTGTCTGTACCAAAACCACCTACCGCCATATCTGTGCCGTGCTTACGCTGCTCAATTCAATGAAACGGTTGTAGTCAGCTAGTGACTCCGATCAGGTCATTTTCCAACCATGTCCCCATTCTGGCCAGACTAAAAACTGAGGTCAGCTGCATTTTTTTTTTAGTCCGAGGCCAAAAGCTGGATACGGTCGGAAAATGACCTGACCGGGGGGGGTCACTTTCCGACTCCCTCTGGCCCGTTGAATTAAACGGGGTACGGCAAAGGGTCTGGCAGAGATACAGCAGCAGCCGGTCCGGAAATTCTCCCTGCTCCCAGAAGCCATAAGTCTTGTGAACTGGAAGGAATAGGATTGCAGGATCTGACTACAAAAGGGTTTGTTTGTAGTCTGTTACCATGGAGACACATAGATCAGCATAGAAGCTGTAAACAAGAATACTGGAAATATATATATATATATATATATATATATATATATATATATATTTTTTTATTTTTTTTTTTTAATCAAGATTACGAGTAAAATTGCATCATTTTCCACAGATCTAGTTTCGCAGTTAGATCGGTAATCTTTACGTTACAATTCGCGGATTCGGCCGGGCGCGCAGCCGCGCAAACCCACGCCATACAACCCTTCTGACGATCACGCAGAGACGGACAGGAGTCACACTGACAGAGTGGACCATAAATGACTAAAGGGCATCGTCACATAAGGGGTTTAGTACCCGGTACAGGCTGGGCCAGACTTACAGAGTTTGATAGGTGCGGGAGCGCACTCGGTGAACCGCCATTACATTGTGGGGGGGAATCCCCCAGCGATCAGTAGGATATTTTTAATTTTTATTTTTTTTTGTGGCCCAATAAATGTTTTGCTTCCAAAGGAAACAAGGTCTCAAATTTACCGGAATTTATTTTAATTTATTTTAAATTTTTGGGTGAATTTATTTTTATTTTTTTATATTCCTGATATTCCAGCCCAAAAAATAAAATTTGAAATCAAACCGGCTTTCCCCATCTTCTGAAGTTTCTGTAACTTTATGCGTTAAAAAAAAAAAAAATTGTCTGAATTGTGTCTGAAGATGATTTGTCCTGATTTTATTTTTACGAATATTTTTTTGTCATTTTCTGTTGTCTATTTGTCTATTAATGTTGCAGGATTGCTTCGGGCAGTATTATAGTTGTATTCTGTAATGTGTGGCTAATTTTGATAAAGTTTTTTTTTTTTTGACTAAAACAATTCCTTGCGTCTGATTGGTCCTTTGTCCGAGCGGCTCCTTGTCGCAAATAAATGTAATTTTTTTCTAAGGCTGGTGACAACATAGATGTTACAATCTGATTGGTGTCTGATCATGGGGGTCTCGCCGATGGAGATCTCCGGGCCGGCAGCGACACCATCCGGAACAGGGAAGCTTGGAGCTTCCATGTACGTGATGTCCCGCCATGCCCCCTTTTCATTCATGTCTATGGGAGAGGGCGTGGCAGCTACTACATAGCCGTCACACCCTCTCCCATAGACATGAATGGAGGGGGCGTGGCAGCTGTAGTCGCCAGTCATCTGACAGGGAGTGGAATTCGCTCCGTGCACCAGATGACTGGGGTGCCGCAGCGGAGATCGTGGGGGTTCCAGTGTTGAGATTATAAATCTTCTCTCCTATCCTTTGGATAGGGGATAAGATTTTTTTTTTCTGGCGGGGTACCCCTTTAATGTACTATTAAAGGGGCATTCCAGGAAAAAACTTTCTTTTTATATCAACTGGCTCCAGAAAGTTAAACAGATTTGTAAATTACTTCTATTAAAAAAATCTTAATCCTTTCAATAATTATCAGCTGCTGAAGTTGAGTTGTTCTTTTCTGTCTGGCAAACAGTGCTCTCTGCTGACATCTCTGCTTGTCTCAGGAACTGCACAGAGTAGGAGAGGTTTTCTATGGGGATTTGCTTTTACTCTGGACAGTTCCCGAGACACGTGTCATCAGAGAGCACTTAGACGGAAAAGAACAACTCAACTTCAGCAGCTCATAAGTACTGAAAGGATTAAGATTTTTTTAAATAGGATTAATTTACAAATCTGTAAATTCGGGTAGAAAAACAGACATGGTCGCACATCTACAATCTTGTATAATGATCTGATTGCTTCTCAGCATAATATCAAAAACTATCAGGTTGTTAGTATACATTTTTGATCAAAAAGTACAAGCCCACTCGCCACGTCAAGGCCACCTATTCAGAGTGGGTCCATAACGTCCCTAGCATAAAATGGCGCAGCACTGGGCGGCGACCACCACCGCCGCGACACCAATGCCCACGGGGGGGGGGGGGGGGGGGGGAACGACCCACTGGCAGAGCGGCCCCAATGCCACTCAAACCAGTCTATGGGCCGCACCCGCCCGCAGACACAGCGCCACGGCAGCAACGGACGCTGCCCAGCTACTACTACAAAGGACATTCTTTTCTTTTTGGAACACAGTGCTCTCTGCTGACATGTCTGTCCATTTTAGGAACTGTCCAGAGCAGCACATGTTTTCTATGGCGATTTTCTCCTACTCTGGACAGTTCTTAAAATGGACAGAGATTTCAGCAGAGAGCACTGTGCTCGTGATGTCAGCAGAGAGCTCTGTGTTCCAAAAAGAAAATAATTTCCTCTGTAGTATTCAGCAGCTAATAAGTATTGGAAGGATTAAGATTTTTTTTATAGAAGTAATTTACAAATCTGTTTAACTTTCTGGAGCCAGTTGATATATATATACACACATATATATATATATATATATATATATATATATATATATATATATATATATATAAATAAATAAATAAATAAAACAAAAAGTTTTCCCTAGATAACCCCTTTAAAAAAAAATAAAAAATCAAACAAAAAAACTAAACAAAGCAAACTGTTTTAGACAAAAGCTGTCTGTTTTTTTTCCATACCAACCAATCACAGCTCAGCTTTCATTTATTTTTTATTTTTTGTCCAAACTGCTTAGGTAAAAAGAAAGCTGAGCTGTGATTGGTTGCTATGGAAAAAAAATTGATAAATTTGCTGCTAAAGGTTAGGGGTCACATGTAGCGCATCCGCTGGATATTTCACTGATAACCGCCCCAAGAGTGAGCTCCCTGCTGCGCCCGTGTGTCCTGCGTGTCTGCCCGTAGCAACAATCCGCCGCTACGACCGGCCACACAGGGACCCGTGAGACTGTAGTAAACTATGTGCGCATGCGCAGTTTACGGTACTCTCAGACATCACTGCCACTCTCTGCCTAGCTCAGGGAGCGACTGCGATGTCTGAGAGTAAACTGCGCAATGGCGCGCAGTTCACTACAGCCTCGCAGATCCCCGTGTATTTATCTGCTCGTAGCGGCGGATTGCTGGACACACACAGGCACAGCGGGGAGCTGACTCTTGGAACGGTCATTGGCGCGGCCGCAGCGCGAAATACGATGCGGATGCGCTACGCGTGACCCTACCCAAAGTGTCAGCATTGCCGATACCACCTGTACGGATCAAAGCCGTTCTGGTAAAATAAAAGTTGAAATCTCTGGACAACACCGACTATAAAAAAGGTTCAGGGGTCCGTATGGGGGTCCTAAAGAAGGCACCATGGGGAGAGATTTATCAAAACCTGTGCAGAGGAAAAGATGGCCAGTTGCCCATAGCAACCAATCAGATTGCTACTTTCATTTTTCACAGGCCTTTTCAAAAGTGAAAGTAGCAATCTGATTGGTTGCTATGGGCAACTGGCCATCTTTTCCTCTGCACAGGTCTTGATAAATCTCCTCCCCTATATATAAATATACGCCAGACCGGTCTGTCCGACACAAAAACGGGAGCGATTTACCCATAGAAACCAATCACAGCACATGAAAGTCGAGCCGCCATTGGTTGCTATGGGGAAAATCAGACAGTTTTTTTTTTTGTCTCGGACAGATGGATAAATCAGGGGCCATTGTTGTCTTATTATGGGATATGTTCACACGTAGGATATATGCTGCGGTTTTTCATTAATGTTAAAATATGCAAATATATATTATATATATATATATATACACACACACACACACACACACATACATACATACACACATTGGGGGAGATTTATCAAAACCTGTGCAGAGGAAGAGTGGTGCAGTTGCCCATAGCAACCAATCAGATTGCATCTTTCATTTTCCACAGGCCTCTTTAGAGGCCTGTGGAAAATGAAAGAAGCAATCTGATTGGTTGCTATGGGCAACTGCACCACTCTTCCTCTGCACAGGTTTTGATAAATCTCCCCCATTATATATATATATATATATATATATATATATATTTACACACACACACACACACACAGACTATAAAAAGGTACAGGGGTCAGTATGGGGGTCCTAAAGAGGGCACTATGGGGGAGATTTATCAAAACCTTTCCAGAGAAAAAGTTGCTGAGTTGCCCATAGCAACCAATCAGATCGCTGCTTTCATTTTGCAGAGGCCTTGTTAAAAAAGAAAGAAGAGATCTGATTGGTTGCTATGGGCAACTGGGCAACTTTTCCTCTGCACAGGTTTTGATAAATCTCCCCCTACTACAGAATACGTGTGAACATACCCATAGAACAGTGTTTTCCAAACAGGGTGTCTCCAGCTGTTGCAAAGCTAGTATTGCCAGGATGTCTGGACAGCCAGAGCCTTCGTACAGGAGCCACATAGCTTCACCCCAGGACCTTATTGGGCTTAAGGCCAGGTCTAGGACTAAGTCATACTGTAGAATCTAAACCAGTGTGCCTCCAGCTGTTGCAAAACTACAACTCCCAGCATGCCCAGACAGCTAAAGGTTTTGTACAGGAGCCCCATAGCTTCACCCTAGGACTTTATTGGGCTTCCTAGGACTAAGTCAAACTTCAGATCCTAAAGAAGTGTGCCTCCAGCTGTTGAAAAACTACAACTCCCCGCATGCCTGGACAGCCGTTGGCTGTCCAGGCATGCTGGAAGTTGTAGTTTTGCAACAGCTGGAGTCCCCCTGGTCGGGAAAACACGGGAAACAGATTCAGGTAGCAGCATCCGTTTTTAGCATCCTTTGACATGTAAGTTTCCTTTTTTAAGGGTACGTTCAGATGAGCGGATCCACAGCATATTTTACGCTGCAGATCCGCCGCTAAAGGACCCCTACACGGTGTCTTTAGATGTGCCTGCTCGGAGCGGCAATACGCCGCTTCGAGCAGACACCCTGCTGCGATGTGCGAGTTGCCACGCATGCGCGGTGTACTCGCACACATCGCTGCCGCTCCCTGAACTATACTGTGCGTGCGCACGGCGACCCAGTGTGCCTGCTTGTAGGGGGCGGATCGCCGTTCCGGGCAGGCACCTGTAGAGGCACCATACAGCGGAACTTCAGCGGCGGATCCGCACCGTAATACGCGCTGGGGATCCGCTTGTGTGAACGTACCCCGAGTGTACAAAAACCACAGCGTGAACCCAGCCTTAAAAAGTTCAGAAAGTCCCATCTGCCCCAAAATTTGTGCCAAAAACTATAAATTGCTATGTGAAAAAAAACAAAATAAAAACGAGCCCTCACATGGTTCTATAGATAAAAAATAAAAATTAAGTTTTATGGGTCGGAATAAGGTGTTGCAAAGCTATTTTTGTTTTACATTTCACTAGACAAAAAAAATGTTTAATTTAGATTTCCCCCCCCCCCCCAAAAAAAATGGTAAAATATAAAGTGCTGGTGATTGTAAATGCCTGCTCTGAAGCAAGCTGCTGGTGAGCACATGCCTCTGTTCTGCTGCTCACTCATTCTAACATCCACTGCTCAGGAAGGGGCATGTCAGAGGCAAGCACTGAGCCCGCCCTCACTCACCGTGCATTCACTTCCTCCCCGAGTCTGCTGTGCTGTGTTTCTTCATCCAATCACTGCAGGCTGCTCTGTAACCCCCTCATCTCTGTTTTCATGCTGCAGTCTAATAGGACAGGAGCACAGAGGAGTTGCTAGTCCCGCCCTCACTTCCTGGACTTTGCTCTTGCCTATGTTTCAGCTGGGACAAAGGGGATGCTGCAGCCAGACGGTATTATTATCTGGATTGTATGGGGACCCCTAGTGGTCATTTTTATAAGTTGTCATTTCTATAAAAAGGAGGTAATTTTTTTTTTATGAAAGTATATTAGAAAGGTTACCGTATTCTTCGTCCTATAGGACGCACCGGCGTATAAGACGCACCCAATTTTTAGGGGCAAAATCTAAAAAAATTAAGATTTTAAACCCGTTGGCTGTCCGGGTATGCTGGGAGTTGTAGTTTTGCAACATCTGGAGGTCCGCAGATTGAAGACCACTGCATAGGAGGTAATACTCGCGTGCCCCTGCCGCTCCGGACCCGTCACCGCTGCCCTGGATGTCGCTCCATCGCTGTCGCCGAGTCCCCGTCGCTCTGGAACGTCTCTGCTACCGGCCGGGTATCCTCGCTCTCCGTCGCCGCCATCACATCGTTACACACGCCGACGCACGTACGCGACGACGTGATGACGTGGAAGGAGAGCGCCGGCCATACTGGGGATCCCTGAACGGAGAAGACACCGAGGAGGTAGGTAAGGTCCCTCCCGGTGTCCTGTAAGCACTAACCCGGCTATTCAGTCGGGCTGTTCGGGACCGCCGCGATGAGATCGCGGCGGTCCCGAACAGCCCGACTGAACAGCCAGGTTAGTGTCACTTTCCCTTCAGACGCGGCGGTCAGCTTTGATCGCCGCGTCTGAAGGGTTAATACAGGGCATCACCGCGATCGGTGATGTCCTGTATTAGCCGCGGGTCCCGGCCGTTGATGGCCGCAGGGACCGCTGCGATAGGGGGTGTATTCGCCGTATAAGACGCACCGACTTTTCCCCCCCAGTTTTGGGGAAGAAAAAGTGCGTCTTATACGGCGAAAAATACGGTAATTAATATACAACATAAAAAATGATACAAATACAAATCCTTTGATTCAAATATTTTAATAGAATTACTTTGAATTAAATAAAATTATTAACATATAATTATATAAATACCAAAGTCTCCCCCATGTACCAATAACACTGAACAATGTAAAAATTTAGCTTCCCGGCACAGCCACAATGAGAGGGAACGCCTTAAAAATTGCAGCCAATCCCCCATCATGCTTTGGGAGCAGCCTTGTTTAGGAATCATTGCTCCGACCATGAATTTCATACAAGCTCGTGACGCCGCCATGCCTCATGCCTCAGCGCTGCCACCAGCTGGTGAGTTGACTGACTACATGCCGGCCAATAATTCTGCTTTCAATGTGTTTTTGGGGAAGGGGGGAGGGGACACGGCACGAACTGTTTAATCAACTTTTCAGCAAATATTAAGAACAGCACTGCAAGTCACTATATATTAAATAACAGATCCTTCTGGGGGGTTAAGTGATTTATGTTAGAAAACGGGAAAAATCCTTGAACCAAATCTCAACCGGCTTTAAAAGAGCCGAACGTGGGAAAAACTCGACACTGCGCCAACTTCTTCTGGATCCACAAATGCAAATAGCAAAAGCCAGACAACAGTAGGTTTCCACATATGGTATCTGCGGCTGTCGCCTTCTGCAGCCTTCACGATTCTTAGCCGACTTGCCACTGGAAGAGAAGAAAAACACAAAAATATAAGAAAAGTCATAAAAATATTTTTTCTGGAAATTACTGCCGAAGAGGAGATTTCTGGTCTAGACCTATGAAAATCATCCGATTTTTTTTTGTTTGTTTGAGAAACAGCGCCCACTCTAGGATGTGTCAGATATTGCAACTCAGAATAATGATTAAAGGGTATTCTCTGGCCATATAGAGATAGCAGCAGCAGTATAAAGATAAGACTGGAGGAGAGGTGTGTAGCTATAATATATCCTGATCCCATAGAGATAACAGTAGCAGTATACAGATAGAGCTGGAGAGAAGGTGTATAATTACTATATATCCTGATCCCATAGAGATAGCAGCAGTATACAGATAGAGCTGCAGGGGAGGTGTATAACTACTATAAATATCCTGATCCTACAGAGATAGCAGCAGTATACAGATAGAGCTAGAAGGGAGGTGTATAATACTTATATAATGATCCCATAGAGATAGCAGCAGTATACAGATAGAGCTGGAGAGAAGGTGTATAATTACTATATATCCTGATCCCATAGAGATAGCAGCAGCAGTATACAGATAGAGCTGGAGGGGAGGTGTATAACTACTATAAATATCCTGATCCTATAGAGATAGCAGCAGTATACAGATAGAGCTAGAAGGGAGGTGTATAATACTATATATACTGATCCCAAACAGATAGCAGCAATATACAGATAGAGCTGTAAGGGAGGGGTTTAACTAATATATATCCTGATCCCATAGAAATGGCAGCAGTATACATATAGAGCTGGAGGGGAGGTGTATAACTACTAATATTGATTCTGATCCTATAGAGATAGCAGCAGCAGTATACAGATAGAGCTGGAGGGGAGGTGTATAACCACTATATATCCTGATCCAAAAGACATAGCAGCAGTATACAGATAGAGCTGTAGGGGAGATGTATAACTACTATATATCCTGATCTCATAGAGATAGCAGCAGTATACAGATAGAGCTGGATGGAGGAGTCCTGGAGCTAGCAGGAGGGATCTGATTAGTGATGGATGTCATCCTGTAGTTCACAGAAAGTCAGCTGACCCAGGACTGACCACTTTCACTGGTTCAGACTGGTGATCACATGACCCAGCTATCACCTATCAATATCTGCATCTAGTATACATGTGCACATTGATCCATTTGGTAATCTAGATCCACATAAGGCCTAGGTGTCCAACCTGCGGCCCTCCAGCTGTTGCAAAACTACAACTCCCAGCATGCCCGGACAGCCAACGGCTGTCCGGGCATGCTGGGAGTTGTAGTTTTGCAACAGCTGGAGGGACTATGTTTGGAGACCACTTTTCTATATCACATCACTGTGCAGAACACTACATCTCCCATGATGCAGTAAAGCAGCACTCTTTCTACCAGCAGGAGGCAGTAGTGAGATCCTCTTCAACTCGATAAATTGCGCAAATGTCTGAAATCCACCTTTAAATGCCCTTGCCGGATCCGTTCTCGTGTCTGATTGTATAATACTCCATGATGTAACGCTGTCTGTTATGTAACCACATGAGGACAGGACGGCATCAAGCCAATCAGAACTCTATGTATCTATTAAATAGCGCGGTATCGACTGCGTGGGCGACCGCTGCCGCATCCAGACAACCGCTACGCCCCAACCGTAAAATACATCTGCGGCAGATAGACGGCGCACAAAAGGTCATTCATCTCACCCAACGTGTCACAAGTTATGTCCTCGTGACTATCGGGATTTTTATTTATTCACGGCCACCGGTATACGCAGGTAAATCTCTGGCGCCATCTTGTGTCAGCTGCAAGACATGACGGTCAATGGAGAAAATAATATGGAATGAAAAAAAATCCACGGGCTGTAAATTGTTCTGTATTCACATCCTGAGGAAGATCAAAGGGGCAAACCTCTCTATAGGATCAGGATATATAGTAGTTATACATCTCCTCTCCATCTCTATCTGTATACTGCTGCTATCGCTATGGGATCAGGATATATAGTAGTTATACATCTCCTCTCCAGCTCTATCTGTATACTGCTGCTATCGCTATGGGATCAGGATATATAGTAGTTATACATCTCCTCTCCAGCTCTATCTGTATACTGCTGCTATCGCTATGGGATCAGGATATATAGTAGTTATACATCTCCTCTCCAGCTATATCTGTATACTGCTGCTATCTCTATGGGATCAGGATATATAGTAGTTATACATATCCCCTCCAGCTCTATCTGTATACTGCTGCTATCTCTAGGGGGATCAGGATTTATAGTAGTTATACACCTCCCCTCCAGCTCTATCTGTATACTGCCGCTATCGCTATCAGGATATATAGTAGTTATACACCTCCCCTCCAGCTCTATCTCTATGGGATCAGGATATTTATTAGTTATACATATCCTCTCCAGCTCTATCTGTATACTGCTGCTATCTCTATGGGATCAGGATATATAGTAGTTATACACCTCCCCTCCAGCTCTATCTGTATACTGCTGCTATCTCTATGGGATCAGGATATATAGTAGTTATACACCTCCCCTCCAGCTCTATCTGTATACTGCTGCTATCTCTATGGGATCAGGATATATTGTAGTTATACACCTCCCCTCCAGCTCTATCTGTATACTGCTGCTATCTCTATGGGATCAGGATTTATAGTAGTTATACACCTCCCTTCCAGATCTATCTGTATACTGCTGCTGCTGCTGCTATCTCTATGGGATCAGGATATATAGTAGTTATACACCTCTCCTCCAGCTCTATCTCTATGGGATCAGGATTTATAGTAGTTATACATATCCTCTCCAGCTCTATCTGTATACTGCTGCTATCTCTATGGGATCAGGATATATAACAGTTATACACCTCTCCTCCAGCTCTATCTGTATACTGCCGCTATCGCTATGGGATCAGGATATATAGTAGTTCTACACCTCTCCTCCAGCTCTATCTGTATACTGCTGCTATCTCTATGGGATCAGGATAAATAGTAGTTATACACCTCTCCTCCAGCTCTCTCTCTATGGGATCAGGATATATAGTAGTTATACACCTCCAGCTCTATCTGTATATTGCTGCTATCTCTATGGGATCAGGATTTATAGAAGTTATACACCTCCCCCCCAGCTCTATCTGTATACTGCTGCTATCTCTAGGGGATCAGGATATATAGTAGTTATACATATCCCCTCCAGCTCTATCTGTATACTGCTGCTATCTCTATGGGATCAGTATACATAGTAGTTATACACCTTCCCTCCAGCTCTATCTGTATACTGCTGCTATCTCTATGGGATCAGGATATATAGTAATTATACACCTCCCCCCCCAGCTCTATCTGTATACTGCTGCTGTTATCTCTATGGGATCAGGATATATAGTAGTTATACATCTCACCTCTAGCTCTATCTGTATAGGATCAGGATGTATAGTAGTTATACACCTCCCCTCCAGCTCTATCTGTATACTGCTGCTATCTCTATGAGATCAGGATATATAGCAGTTATACACCTCCCCTCCAGCACTGTCTGTATACTGCTGCTATCTCTATGAGATCAGGATATATAGTAGTTATACACCTCCCCTCCAGCTCTGTCTGTATACTGCTGCTGCTATCTCTATGAGATCAGGATATATAGTAGTTATACACCACCCCTCCAGCTCTGTCTGTATACTGCTGCTGCTATCTCTATGGGATATTTTTTTATTATTCTTTATTTATTCCACAGACACTGTTTTTTCCCTCTATAAATCCTAGAAAGTTTCAGAAACCATTTTTTTTTTTTACATGTAATTGTTGCCTGTAGTCACTAGGATGACACTAGAGAAGCTGAAGGAGCCAAGTGCTGCCTTTACTGCAGTGTTTCGCAACCAGGGTGCCTCCAGCTGTTGCAAAAC
This sequence comes from Hyla sarda, assembly GCF_029499605.1. Taxonomy (NCBI): domain Eukaryota; kingdom Metazoa; phylum Chordata; class Amphibia; order Anura; family Hylidae; genus Hyla; species Hyla sarda. The sequence continues at coordinate 294,724,244 of NC_079194.1, forward strand.
TAAAACTCCCAGCATGCCTGGACAGCCGAAGGGAGTTGTAGTTTTGCAACAGCTGGAGGCTCCCTGGTTGGGAAATCCTTACCTGTGTGTACAATGGCCTCTCAACTCTCTGTTGATTCTGGATGTCAGAGGAGAGAAGGGTCGGGCAAGTGTCCTCCTGCAGAATACATGGTTGGGAAACACTGCTCTACAGACTCCTACGTGTCACTGATGTGGTCCGTGATTGGCTGCTGCAGTCACATGTGACTCACTTATGCACCGCAGCTGAGGCTCCTGTACAGTGATGTCAGTGGTGCAGATCACTTGTAGGGAGATGTACAGGAATCTGCTGCCACCTGCTGTATAACCTGGTACTACGCTCTCGGATTTATATACCCCCCTTCCATTCGGTAACGCTCAGCCTGTGACCTTCCATGACTACAAAAATACATAGGTCATTGTATTCCACCATTGCAGAACATTCCTTTCCTGAAATACTCTGTGCTGCTGGGGGCTCGGCTTCTACTGACCCTCAGCCTGTGACCCCCCACTTGTCTCCATTCCCTTTATATATCCTAACACTACACCTGTCACATGCCGCACTGTTTACTGCCTCTCACAAGATCGGCGCAGGCTTTTACCGAAATACTCTGTGCTGCTGTGTGGGTTCTGAATACTTAAAGGGGTTATCCAGGAAAAAACTTTTTTTTTTTTTTTATATATATCAACTGGCTCCAGAAAGTTAAACAGATTTGTAAATAACTTCTATAAAAAAAAATCTTAATCCTTTCAGTACTTATGAGCTGCTGAAGTTGAGTTGTTCTTTTCTGTCTAAGTCCTCTCTGATGACACGCGTCTCGGGAACCGCCCAGTTTAGAAGCAAATCCCCATAGCAAACCTCTTCTACTCTGTGCAGTTCCCGAGACAAGCAGAGATGTCAGCAGAGAGCACTGTTTGTAGACAGAAAAGAACAACTCAACTCCAGCAGCTGATAATTATTGAAAGGATTAAGATTTTTTAATCAAAGTAATTTACAAATCTGTTTAACTTTCTGGAGCCAGTTGATATATATAAAAAAAAATTAATTATTTTTTTTTTAAATAAAGTTTTTTCCTGGAATACCCCTTTAACCATGTGACCCCTATTTGTCTCTTTTCTCTTCCTACCATCTTGACAAAACCCCGTCCTCGCGAACATCAACTGGTGCCAGAACAATAAACAAGATTTGTAAATTACTTCTATTTAAAAATCTTAATCCTTACAGTACTTATCAGCTGCTGTATTCTCCACAGGAGTTCTTTTCAGTCTGAACACAGTGCTCTCTGCTGACACCTCTGTCCATGTCAGGAACTGTCCAGAGCAGGAGCAAATCCCCATAGCAAACCTATCCTGATACGGACAGAGGTGTCAGCAGAGAGCACTGTGGTCAGACTAGAAAGAAAGAAATTTAAAAAATAGAAGTTAAACAGATTTGTAAATTACTTCTATTAAAAAAATCTTAATCCTTCCAGTACTTATTAGCTGCTGAATACTACAGAGGAAATTATTTTCTTTTTGGAACACAGAGATCTCTGCTGACATCACGAGCACAGTGCTCTCTGCTATTTTAGGAACTGTCCAGAGCAGCATATGTTTTCTATGGCGATTTTCTCCAACTCTGGACACAGTTCTTAAAATGGACAGAGATGTCAGCAGAGAGCACTGTGCTCGTGATGTCAGCAGAGAGCTCTGTGTTCCAAAAAGAAAAGAATTTCCTCTGTAGTATTCAGCAGCTAATAAGTATTGGAAGAATTAAGATTTTTTAATAGAAGTAATTTACAAATCTGTTTAACTTTCTGATACCAGTTGATTTAAAAAAAAAAAAAAGTTTTAAGATCAGGATACTTTAGAGCAGTGTTTCTCCACCAGCGTGCCTCCAGCTGTTGCAAAACTACAACTTCCAGCATGCTGGGAGTTGTCGTTTTGCAACAGCGCGAGGCACCCTGGTGGAGAAAAATTGGTCTATGACCTTCCGTCATGACAATGCGCAGCCCTGTCCTCAACAACATTAACACATGAGGGAATATAGAAGAAAAAACAAGCGTCCTGCACTCACCGCATAAATTCTGGTCCAGAGGCGACTGTCGGTCGTTTCACGCATAGGTATACGCTTCTACCTATGCGTGAAACCGCCGGCAGTCGCCTCTGAGCGCCCCACGCTACCTTGTGAACCGTTTCGGAGGAGCAGCCTGAGATGGGAGCTGAATAACCAGAATTTATGCGGTGAGTGCCGGACGCTTGTTTTTTTCTTCTATATTCAAACTATTGACTGCTACATAGGTTGTGCTAGCACCGCCGCACCGGGACGAATCTGGTTACTTGCCGTGTAGTACACTATCCACCTCGAGGAGCTGCCTTTACAAGGTATCGATGCCTCTTTTTCTTAAAGGGGTACTCCACTGCCCCAGCGTCCGGAACGTTTAGTTCAGAATGCTAGGTGTGGGGGTCGTGACATCACGGCAACGCCCCTCGTGACGTCACACCCCCCTCAATGCAAGTCTATGGGAGGGGGCGTGACGTCCGTCACGCCCCCTCCCATAGACTTGCATTGAGGGGGCGTGGTGTGACCTCACGACCCCCGCAGCCCGTACCCAGCATTCGGAACTAAATGTTTCAGACTCCGTGTCAGTGGAGTACCCCTTTAACACATGAGTACCTAGATCCCATTTCTTATCAGCACACTCCTTTCCTGAAACACTCTGTGCTGCTGTGACCATTATATCAGGCGCCCCCCCCCCCCCCCCCCTCATGTTTATAAACCAGTAGGTAGAATTGTTCTAAAAACCTGTTCTACCTGCAAATGTCGCCTGTACATTATTTACACAGCAAACAGCGCAGGCGGAACAGGATAGAAATATTCAGGGCTGAAGTCATTGTGACCTCGGAGGACAGCGGAGCCACATATACTGTAAGACGCCGTTTCCCAACCAGTGTGCCTCCAGCTGTTGCTAACCTACAACTCCCAGCATGCCCGGACAGCCGAAGGCTTTGTATAGGAGCCCCATAGCTTCACTTTCGGACCTTATTGGGCTTCCGGCCAGGCCTAGGACAAAGTCAAATTGCAGAATCTAAAGCAGTGTTACCCAATCAGTGTGCCTCCAGCTGTTGCAAAACTACAACTCCCAGCATGCCTGGACAGCTAAAGGCTTAGTACAAGAGCCCCATAGCTTCACTTTCGGACCTTATTGGGCTTTCAGCCAGGCCTAGGACAAAGTCAAACTGCAGAATCTAAAGCAGTGTTTCCCAACCACGGTATCTCCAGCTGCTGCAAAACTACAACTCCCAGTATGCTATGAGCGACGAGAAAGGCTGATAAGAAACCTGTAAGAGTATTGCTTGTCTGATGGACTTCAGTGATACCAGGACACTCTTGAGCTGTAAACTACAACTCCCAGCATGCCCGGAAAGCCGTTGACCATCAGGGCATGCTGGGAGTTGTAGTTCTGCAACAGCTGGAGGCGCACTGGTTGGGAAATCCTTACCTGTGTGTACAATAGCCTCTCGACTCTCTGTTGACTCTGGATGTCAGAGGAGAGAATGGTCGGGCAAGTGTCCTCCTGCAGATCCCTATACAGTGACCCCCCGACATACGATCATTTCAACATACGATGGCCTCTCAGAGGCCATCGCATGTTGAAGGTAGCATCAGTATACGATGCTTTTGTATGTCGGGGTCATCGCATAAACGGCTATCCGGCAGCACAGACTGCTTCAGCCGCCACCGGATAGCCGTTTAAGGTGCCCAGTGTGGTCTGGTGAGGGTCACTCACCTGTCCCCCGGCATGCCGAACCATCCACTTCGGGATCCCCTGCATCGCCATCATTCTCCTTCGTCGTCATCAAGTCGTCGCGCATGCCGCCCCGTCATCCAAAAGGAGCGGCGTGCGTAGCGACGTGATGACGGCGATGAAAAGCGACGATTCCACGCAGCAGAGACGGTCCGGAGCGGCAGGGACAGGCGAGTATAACTTCCTATACTTTTCATTGCACGGATCCCTCAACATACGATGGTTTCAACTAACGATGATTCATTTGGAACGATTTACCATCGTATGTTGAGGGACCGATGTATATATAATTTTTCGTTACATATATACGTGTGTGTGTGTGTGTAAAGATGAGCAGTACCTCTGGCGCCACCTATCCTCATGAACAAGAAAAAAAATCCAACCTGACTTTCTTCCCCCAACCCTCCGCCATACCTGCGTACAGGACTGTTCTACCTACCCGCAGCCCTCCACCGCCTCCACCTCCAGAATGGCCCGCCATATTGTCGACTTCTTGACTCTTCTTCTTCTTTTGTTCCACAGACATCGGGTTCTTGATTCCTCGAGACGCGGCCTTCAAAGAAGACAAAAGGGTTAAACTTCTAAGCAAATGTGAAAAACCTTTGTAATGTGATGAATGACACGAGGGGATGGTCTGTTGGGGTCTCCCCCCCCCCCACCACCACCACCACAATAACGATACAGATTGATGAGAAAAAATGTTGACACGACTCTGCAGCGCCCCCTATGACTGCCTGAAGACAAATGTTGGCCCTGGGTCAATGCTACGTCTACAAGATCCTCACTGACTGCAATATAATATATGACAGCAGGGGGCGTGATACCCCTCAGAGCTGCCCCATAATTACATAGGAGGGGAAGATCAGCAACGACTGCAGGGGAAGACACATCTATACATCCCAACTCTTGTTGAGTGTTCAAATTTTATGTTAAGCCACACCCATAACCACACCCAAGTACTGCCCCTAACCACGCCCAATCCTAACCAATTATACCGGATCCCCGCTAGGAACCACGTCCAATCACACCCGGCCTCCTTCTTCAAAACGGTAAAAATAATAATAATTTGAAGACTGTATCTGGGGTCCACCAACGGGGGCAGCTATCTATGGTGGCACACCTACAGGGGGCAGCTATCTAGGGGTGGGTCTACCTGCATGGGGCAACTATCTAGGGGGATCTATCTAGCGGGCGCAACTATCTCTAATGGGGGACCTACCAACTCAGGACTTGTCTACCTACTAGAGCGACCTACCTACCCAATGGGGGGAACCAACCTAATCTTTTCCAACTTACTTATCTACCCTATGTACTGTGGGGGACACCAAGGGGGGGATTATAACAGTTTGGAGCCCTAGGTCCTGGAAAACAGCGTAACCTAAAATGTTTGTCCGGCAGGTTTTGCAGAGACGAGTCGTGGCTGGAAGAAATCGTCATGACGGTCTGGGCTGGATGGAGAAGAAAAAGGAAAGTGAACGACTCCAATTACAGAAGACGTCACGAGCGAGTCACTGGATGTAACTGCACTGTAATCACTTATATGGTCTGTGGTGGTAATGATAGTGGTTATGATGCTGTGGTATTATTTAGGCATTATGTAAAGACACCACTGGATAGAAATGCACTGTAATCACATATGCTCTGTCGTGGTAATGATAGCGCTTATGATGTGGTATTATTTATGCATTATAAAGGCCTCACTTAATTTAACTGCACTGTAATCACTTACATGGTCTGTAGTGGTAATCATAGCAGTCTAGGTGTGGCGGTATTACTTAGGGAATATGTAGGGGCCTCACTGAATATAATTGCACTATAATCCCTTAAATGGTCTGTAGTGGTAATCATAGCAGTCATGATGTGGTAGTATTATTGAGGCATGATGCAGAGGCATCACTGAATATAACTGCACTGTAATCCCTTACATGGTCTGCACTGGTAATTATAGCTTTCATAATGTGGTGGTATTATTTAGGCATTATGCAGGGGCATCACTGAATATAACTGCACTGTAATCCCTTACATGGTCTGCACTGGTAATTACAGCTTTCATAATGTGGTGGTATTATTTAGGCATTATGCAGGGGCATCACTGAATATAACTGCACTGTAATCACTTACATGGTCTGCAGTTGTAATCATAGCTTAGTGTGGTGTGTTATGTACAGCAGTGGAAGAATATTGGAGAAGGAAGCTGGGTGTGCTGGGCTGTAGCTGGGGGGGTGGTTAGGAGCGTGGTTGGGGGCCGTGGCACCCCCTAAAGCGTGTACACATGGACAAAATCTGTGCAGATATCTGCATCAAAAACCTCTTCAATGGGAGACAGAGAACCACGCGACTGACGCTCCACCTGAAGTCAATGAGAGCTTAAAGGGGTACTCCGCCCAGAGACATCTTATTGTCAGACATCTTATTTAGTATGCCGGGTTTCTGCGGCCGGAGACGTTACGTCACAACACACCCCCTCCATTCATGTCTATGGGAGGGGGGTGTGACGGACATCACGCCCCCTCCCAAACACATGAATGGAGGGGGCGTGGTGTGACATCACGAGGGGGCGTGGTGTAATGTCTCCGGCTGCGGAAACCCAGCTTTTAAACCAACTGTTTAGAATGCTGGGTACGGCACGAGATTGCGGGGGGTCCCTATCATTTGGATAGGGAATAAGATGTCTTTGGGTAGAGTAGCCCTTTAAGGGCCAGTACACACTGTCTGCAGAGAGTTGCGGTGTAAATGCACACCTATACATACAAAAAGACCCCTATCAGACAGCAAGTGTGCTCCCCCTTCCCAGAGGCGTAACTAGAGTCCTGTGGGCCCCCAGGGCCCTCCTATGACAGCACTAATGGGGTATATAACGTTAACACACACAGGACAATCTTCTACGCATGATCGTACTATATAACTAAATATAATAGTGCTACAGTTACCAAATACCAACAGTATACAAGGAGCAAATGTCACCATACATATTAACGCTATACTGTAACTGACTAAATCCTGTATACTGAGACTATAAATAACCCTATACAAGGGACACATAATACTGCAACATCATGACCACTACCATTATATAGTGACATAGTGATTGGATAATACCGCTACACTGTTACTGAATAAAGTCCACTATGTACAGACCAATATTCCCCCATACACTGACCATATAGAGGTACGCAGGCTCTGCAGACCATATAGGTGATTACAGATACATGTAGTAACTCACAGGTGCCGTCTTCTCTGATCGCATTCGTTCACTTTTCCGTGTCTTCTCCACCAGGCCCAAGGCATCATTGAGACTTTTCCCGGCTACGTCTCGTCTCCGCAGTTTCTGCCAGACAAACATTTTAGGCTCCTTGCTCCAGCACCCGCTCACCTCTATACAAACTTTCCATGTGTATTACACTTTCCCTATATAGTAGTTAGAGCCCTAAAACTGCCCTCATATAGTAAGGCCCCCTCTGTGTCCCCATATGGTAGTTAGAGCTCTAAAACTTCCCCATATAGTAGTTAGTCTCCCTATGTGCCCCCACATTTTAGTTAGGGCCCTCACACTGGCCCATATAGTAAGGCCCCCTCTGTGTCCCTATATAGTAGTTAGGCCCCTCACACTGTCCCATATATGGCAATACTCACCTGTCACACCACTCCTCCGCAGCTACTCTGTGCCCTCCTACAGTCTGGTCCCCTTCTCTGACTTTCTGGTGCAAGCAGTATGGGATAATGGCGCTGCCTGCACCAGAAGATGCACACAGTTAAAAGTTTGCTTATTTGAGGATTAGGGATCTGTGTTTCAGTCCCCCGTGCAGCCCGACTTTCCTTACGGACTCGGTATGGTTACGTCATTTTTCCTTCCACAGCGCAGCCCTTGGACCAAAGAAACGTGTCCAAGGACCCCATTACATACACCCCAATATGGACCTTCCCCCCCGCCCCCAATGCAGACTCCTCACGATCCACCTCACAACAGGCCCCCACCACAATTCAGGCCCCCCATCAATACAGACTCCCCACCACCAACCCACGCCCAATACAGACGACCCTCTCACCACTACCTCAAAGATCAACCCAATGCCTGAATAGAGACCCCCCCCCCCCCCCCAAAATAAAGAACTCCTTAACCACCCTTACTACAGACCTCTACCTCAAAACAGTCCCCCACCACAATTCAGGTCCCCCACCACCACCCTACGCCGAATACAGACGACCCTCTCACCACTACCTCAAAGATCAACTCACCATCTGAATAGACATCACTCTCCCTAAGAACCCCCTAACCACCATTACTACAAATATCTTATCTACCTCAAAACAGTCCCCCACCAAAATGCAAACCCGTAATCAATGCAGACTCCCCACCAACCTCCCTACAACAGACCCCTACCTCAAAGATGAACCCACCACCTAAATACAGACCTCATCACCAATACAGAAGCCCCTAACCACCCTTACCAATGACACCCCCCTCTACCCTCTACACAATCCCCCACCACAATGCAAACCCCATCAATAAAGACTCATCACCCTCCCTACAATGCAGACCACCCCCTTACACACCACCTCAATAAAGACCTCACCTTCAATAAAGGACAACTATACCACTCTTATTATAGACACCCCCTCCACCTCAATATGGTCCCTTACCACAATGCAGACCCCTCATCAATACAGACATTCCCCCTCACCCCAAAAGACCCCAGACCTACTTCCTAGTTGGTACAGGCAGCAGTCACTGTAGCCAGATTGGAAGAGGCGTCACCATAAAGATCACATGACCGTCCGCTTCTTCAGGTTGACACAGCGACCACTCATTATCTGAAGAGGGTCATGTGACTGCAGCAGCGCTGTTTGGGTGTCGCCTGCGAGTCCCATATGAGCAATAAATATCCGGGAACAGCCCTGAGGAAAACTACACAGAACCAAGATGGGATGTTTCACCAACCAGCGGGATATATGGGAATGGTCCAGGGACAGAACCAAAAAATTGGGATCGTCCCACCAGATATGGGACAGTTGAGCTATAAGCTCATCTACAAGAGTGACCCCCAAAAACTGAGCTTGAGGGGTGGTCACTGATATTGTTAAAGGAGGGAAGTGAAGTGACCACTGTTATGGAGGTACTACGGTGATCCCTGTTATGGAGGTCCTATGGTGATCCCTGTTATGGAGGTCCTATGGTGATCCCTGTTATGGAGGTACTATGGTGATCCCTGTTATGGAGGTCCTATGGTGATCCCTGTTATGGAGGTCCTATGGTGATCCCTGTTATGGAGGTACTATGGTGATCCCTGTTATGGAGGTCCTATGGTGATCCCTGTTATGGAGGTACTATGGTGATCCCTGTTATGGAGGTCCTATGGTGATCCCTGTTATGGAGGTCCTATGGTGATCCCTGTTATGGAGGTCCTATGGTGATCCCTGTTATGGAGGTCCTATGGTGATCCCTGTTATGGAGGTCCTATGGTGATCCCAGTTATGGAGGTACTATGGTGATCCCAGTTATGGAGGTACTATGGTGATCCCAGTTATGGAGGTACTATGGTGATCCCAGTTATGGAGGTACTATGGTGATCCCAGTTATGGAGGTACTATGGTGATCCCAGTTATGGAGGTACTATGGTGATCCCTGTTATAGAGGTCCTATGGTGATCCCTGTTATGGAGGTCCTATGGTGATCCCTGTTATGGAGGTCCTATGGTGATCCCTGTTATGGAGGTCCTATGGTGATCCCTGTTATGGAGGTCCTATGGTGATCCCTGTTATGGAGGTCCTATGGTGATCCCTGTTATGGAGGTCCTATGGTGATCCCTGTTATGGAGGTCCTATGGTGATCCCAGTTATGGAGGTCCTATGGTGATCCCAGTTATGGAGGTACTATGGTGATCCCAGTTATGGAGGTACTATGGTGATCCCAGTTATGGAGGTACTATGGTGATCCCAGTTATGGAGGTACTATGGTGATCCCAGTTATGGAGGTACTATGGTGATCCCTGTTATGGAGGTACTATGGTGATCCCTGTTATAGAGGTCCTATGGTGATCCCTGTTATGGAGGTCCTATGGTGATCCCTGTTATGGAGGTACTATGGTGATCCCTGTTATGGAGGTACTATGGTGATCCCTGTTATGGAGGTCCTATGGTGATCCCTGTTATGGAGGTCCTATGGTGATCCCTGTTATGGAGGTACTATGGTGATCCCTGTTATGAAGGTCCTATGGTGATCCCTGTTATGGAGGTACTATGGTGATCCCTGTTATGGAGGTCCTATGGTGATCCCTGTTATGGAGGTCCTATGGTGATCCCTGTTATGGAGGTACTACTGTGATCCCTGTTATGGAGGTACTACGGTGATCCCTGTTATGGAGGTCCTACGGTGATCCCTGTTATGGAGGTCCTACGGTGATCCCTGTTATGGAGGTCCTACGGTGATCCCTGTTATGGAGGTCCTACGGTGATCCCTGTTATGGAGGTCCTACGGTGATCCCTGTTATGGAGGTCCTACGGTGATCCCTGTTATGGAGGTCCTATGGTGATCCCTGTTATGGAGGTCCTATGGTGATCCCTGTTATGGAGGTCCTATGGTGATCCCTGTTATGGAGGTCCTATGGTGATCCCTGTTATGGAGGTCCTATGGTGATCCCTGTTATGGAGGTCCTATGGTGATCCCTGTTATGGAGGTCCTATGGTGATCCCTGTTATGGAGGTCCTATGGTGATCCCTGTTATGGAGGTCCTATGGTGATCCCTGTTATGGAGGTCCTATGGTGATCCCTGTTATGGAGGTCCTATGGTGATCCCTGTTATGGAGGTCCTATGGTGATCCCTGTTATGGAGGTCCTATGGTGATCCCTGTTATGGAGGCCCTATGGTGATCCCTGTTATGGAGGCCCTATGGTGATCCCTGTTATGGAGGTCCTATGGTGATCCCTGTTATGGAGGTCCTATGGTGATCCCTGTTATGGAGGCACTATGGTGATCCCTGTTATGGAGGCACTATGGTGATCCCTGTTATGGAGGCACTATGGTGATCACTGTTATGGAGGCACTATGGTGATCACTGTTATGGAGGTCCTATGGTGATCCCTGTTATGGAGGTACTATGGTGATCCCTGTTATGGAGGCACTATGGTGATCCCTGTTATGGAGGCACTATGGTGATCCCTGTTATGGAGGCACTATGGTGATCCCTGTTATGGAGGCACTATGGTGATCCCTGTTATGGAGGCACTATGGTGATCCCTGTTATGGAGGCACTATGGTGATCCCTGTTATGGAGGCACTATGGTGATCCCTGTTATGGAGGCACTATGGTGATCACTGTTATGGAGGCACTATGGTGATCACTGTTATGGAGGCACTATGGTGATCACTGTTATGGAGGTCCTATGGTGATCCCTGTTATGGAGGCACTATGGTGATCCCTGTTATGGAGGCACTATGGTGATCCCTGTTATGGAGGTCCTATGGTGATCCCTGTTATAGAGGTCCTATGGTGATCCCCGTTATGGAGGTCCTATGGTGATCCCCGTTATGGAGGTCCTATGGTGATCCCCGTTATGGAGGTCCTATGGTGATCCCTGTTATGGAGGCACTATGGTGATCCCTGTTATGGAGGCACTATGGTGATCCCTGTTATGGAGGCACTATGGTGATCCCTGTGATGGAGGTACTATGGTGATCCCTGTTATGGAGGCACTATGGTGATCCCTGTTATGGAGGCACTATGGTGATCCCTGTTATGGAGGTCCTATGGTGATCACTGTTATGGAGGCACTATGGTGATCACTGTTATGGAGGCCCTATGGTGATCCCTGTTATGGAGGCACTATGGTGATCCCTGTTATGGAGGCCCTATGGTGATCCCTGTTATGGAGGTCCTATGGTGATCCCTGTTATGGAGGTCCTATGGTGATCCCTGTTATGGAGGTCCTATGGTGATCCCTGTTATGGAGGTCCTATGGTGATCCCCGTTATGGAGGTCCTATGGTGATCCCTGTTATGGAGGTCCTATGGTGATCCCTGTTATGGAGGTCCTATGGTGATCCCTGTTATGGAGGTCCTATGGTGATCCCCGTTATGGAGGTCCTATGGTGATCCCTGTTATGGAGGTCCTATGGTGATCCCTGTTATGGAGGCACTATGGTGATCCCTGTTATGGATGCACTATGGTGATCCCTGTTATGGAGGCCCTATGGTGATCCCTGTTATGGAGGCACTATGGTGATCCCTGTTATGGAGGCACTATGGTGATCCCCGTTATGGAGGTCCTATGGTGATCCCTGTTATGGAGGTCCTATGGTGATCCCTGTTATGGAGGCACTATGGTGATCCCTGTTATGGAGGCACTATGGTGATCCCTGTTATGGAGGCACTATGGTGATCCCTGTTATGGAGGCACTATGGTGATCCCTGTTATGGAGGCACTATGGTGATCCCTGTTATGGAGGCACTATGGTGATCCCTGTTATGGAGGCACTATGGTGATCCCTGTTATGGAGGCACTATGGTGATCCCTGTTATGGAGGCACTATGGTGATCACTGTTATGGAGGCACTATGGTGATCACTGTTATGGAGGCACTATGGTGATCACTGTTATGGAGGTCCTATGGTGATCCCTGTTATGGAGGCACTATGGTGATCCCTGTTATGGAGGCACTATGGTGATCCCTGTTATGGAGGTCCTATGGTGATCCCTGTTATAGAGGTCCTATGGTGATCCCCGTTATGGAGGTCCTATGGTGATCCCCGTTATGGAGGTCCTATGGTGATCCCCGTTATGGAGGTCCTATGGTGATCCCTGTTATGGAGGCACTATGGTGATCCCTGTTATGGAGGCACTATGGTGATCCCTGTTATGGAGGCACTATGGTGATCCCTGTGATGGAGGTACTATGGTGATCCCTGTTATGGAGGCACTATGGTGATCCCTGTTATGGAGGCACTATGGTGATCCCTGTTATGGAGGTCCTATGGTGATCACTGTTATGGAGGCACTATGGTGATCACTGTTATGGAGGCCCTATGGTGATCCCTGTTATGGAGGCACTATGGTGATCCCTGTTATGGAGGCCCTATGGTGATCCCTGTTATGGAGGTCCTATGGTGATCCCTGTTATGGAGGTCCTATGGTGATCCCTGTTATGGAGGTCCTATGGTGATCCCTGTTATGGAGGTCCTATGGTGATCCCTGTTATGGAGGTCCTATGGTGATCCCTGTTATGGAGGTCCTATGGTGATCCCTGTTATGGAGGTCCTATGGTGATCCCTGTTATGGAGGTCCTATGGTGATCCCCGTTATGGAGGTCCTATGGTGATCCCTGTTATGGAGGTCCTATGGTGATCCCTGTTATGGAGGCACTATGGTGATCCCTGTTATGGATGCACTATGGTGATCCCTGTTATGGAGGTCCTATGGTGATCCCTGTTATGGAGGCACTATGGTGATCCCTGTTATGGAGGCACTATGGTGATCCCCGTTATGGAGGTCCTATGGTGATCCCTGTTATGGAGGTCCTATGGTGATCCCTGTTATGGAGGCACTATGGTGATCCCTGTTATGGATGCACTATGGTGATCCCTGTTATGGAGGTCCTATGGTGATAGACAAAATCCACGGCACACAAAGACAAAATCCCCAAGAGAAATCCGCAGGTAACAAATCTTTCTTCAAATGTCTGCACAGCCTAAGGGCTCATTCACACTACGGAAAATCAAGGCGGAATCCGCAACTTAAGTCTGCCTGAAATACTGATTCCGAAATTCTGCCGTGTGAATAGACCATAAGGGTCCGTTCCCACGGGTGGGATTACCTGCGGAATTTCCGCTGAAAATCTGCGGCGATTTTGCTACCGTTGACTTCAATAGGCCTGAAGGAAAATCTGCAAATCTGCCTCTATTCTGGATTTTCGGCCGACCCATTAAAGTCAATGGTAGCAAAATCCACTGCGCCGCAGGTAATCCCCCCGTGTGAACGTACCTTAAAGGGGTATTCCTAGCAAAAACATTTTTTTATATATATCAACTGGCTCTGGAAAGTTAAACAGATTTGTAAATTACTTCTATTAAAAAATCTTAATCCTTCCAATAGTTATTAGCTTCTGAAGTTGAGTTGCTGTTTTCTGTCTAACTGTTCTCTGATGACTCACGTCCCGGGAGCTGTGCAGTTCCTATGGGGATAATCTCCCATCATGCACAGCTCCCGGGACGTGACATCATCAATGAGCAGTTAGACAGAAAACTTCAGAAGCTAATAACTATTGGAAGGATTAAGATTTTTTAATAGAAGTATTTTACAAATCTGTTTAACTTTCCGGAGCCAGTTGATATATATAAAAAAACGTTTTCGCCATAAAATCCCATAAATCAATGGGACTCTCAATTAAAAGAATTATTCCCAAAACAATTTGGTGATTCAGCATAATTTCTTCTCCAATTACCAAATTTTCTTGCTTAATTCCATAGTCTGAACAAACCCTTACAGCCGGGTCATCTGAATTCTGGAAATTCTGCGCAGATTCTGTTTGCAGCAGACTCCCCTTGATCTCAATGGGACTCTGCTGCTCAGTTCACACTATAGAAGTTCTGTAGCGGAAATATAATCCTTGTGAGATTTCCTATTGAAATCAATGGCGCTCGGATTCCAGGCACGGAAATCTGTGTGGAATTTGGCCCCAAATTACAAATTGTGAACATTTCGGTGACTCCATGTGGGAGGAAATGGCAGAAGTTTTTCGGATCCGTTTCTCTCTAATACTTTTTGGCACCTTGTGATCTTTCCTTCCTATAGGTCAGACCGGCCCAACTTGTCAGTAGGTGGGGGGGGGGGGGGGGTCAAAATTAAAATAAGCTGCACTTCACAGGGCACTTACCGACCGCACTGCTATATGGCTGCACTCACTGACCGCACTGCTGTATGGCCGCACTCACTGACCGCACTGCTGTATGGCTGCACTCACTGACCGCACTGCTGTATGGAGACACTCACTGACCGCACTGCTGTATGGAGACACTCACTGACCGCACTGCTGTATGGCTGCACTCACTGACCGCACTGCTATATGGCTGCACTCACTGACCGCACTGCTGTATGGCTGCACTCACCGACCGCACTGCTGTATGGAGACACTCACTGACCGCACTGCTGTATGGAGACACTCACTGACCGCACTGCTGTATGGAGACACTCACTGACCGCACTGCTCTATGGAGACACTCACTGACCGCACTGCTGTATGGAGACACTCACTGACCGCACTGCTCTATGGAGACACTCACTGACCGCACTGCTGTATGGAGACACTCACTGACCGCACTGCTGTATGGCCGCACTCACTGACCGCACTACTGTATGGCCGCACTCACTGACCGCACTGCTGTATGGCTGCACTTACCGACCGCACTGCTGTATGGCGGCACTCACTGATCGCACTGCTGTATGGAGACACTCACTGACCGCACTGCTGTATGGAGACACTCACTGACCGCACTGCTGTATGGCCGCACTCACTGACCGCACTACTGTATGGCCGCACTCACTGACCGCACTGCTGTATGGCTGCACTTACCGACCGCACTGCTGTATGGCGGCACTCACTGATCGCACTGCTGTATGGAGACACTCACTGACCGCACTGCTGTATGGAGACACTCACTGACCGCACTGCTGTATGGCCGCACTCACTGACCGCACTGCTGTATGGAGACACTCACTGACCACACTGCTGTATGGAGACACTCACTGACCACACTGCTGTATGGCCGCACTCACTGACCGCACTGCTGTATGGCCGCACTCACTGACCGCACTGCTGTATGGAGACACTCACTGACCGCACTGCTGCATGGCTACACTCACTGACCGCACTGCTGTATGGAGACACTCACTGACCGCACTGCTGTATGGAGACACTCACTGACCGCACTGCTGTATGGCTGCACTCACTGACCGCACTGCTGTATGGAGACACTCACTGACCGCACTGCTGTATGGAGACACTCACTGACCGCACTGCTGTATGGAGACACTCACTGACCGCACTGCTGTATGGAGACACTCACTGACCGCACTGCTGTATGGCTGCACTCACTGACCGCACTGCTGTATGGCTGCACTCACTGACCGCACTGCTGTATGGAGACACTCACTGACCGCACTGCTGTATGGAGACACTCACTGACCGCACTGCTGTATGGCCGCACTCACTGACCGCACTGCTGTATGGCTGCACTCACTGACCGCACTGCTATATGGAGACACTCACTGACCGCACTGCTGTATGGAGACACTCACTGACCGCACTGCTGTATGGAGACACTCACTGACCGCACTGCTGTATGGCTGCACTCACTGACCGCACTGCTGTATGGCTGCACTCACTGACCGCACTGCTGTATGGCGACACTCACTGATCGCACTGCTGTATGGCGACACTCACTGACCGCACTGCTGTATGGCGACACTCACTGACCGCACTGCTGTATGGCGACACTCACTGACCGCACTGCTGTATGGCGACACTCACTGACCGCACTGCTGTATGGCCGCACTCACTGACCGCACTGCTGTATGGAGACACTCACTGACCGCACTGCTGTATGGAGACACTCACTGACCGCACTGCTGTATGGCCGCACTCACTGACCGCACTGCTGTATGGAGACACTCACTGACCGCACTGCTGTATGGCCGCACTCACTGACCGCACTGCTGTATGGCCGCACTCACTGACCGTTTTTCGACAGAGTACCCCTTCTAAAAATTCTAGAATTCCTCTTCTCACAAATCCAACCTTGAAAGAAGAATTGTATTCCCCTGATGATATAGCCAATGGCATTAAAACATTTTACTCACAGCTATATAAAAAAATACACTATCCATACAACCCTCGAACCATCCAATCTCCAACCAATCTCCAACCAATCTCATCTAGACAATTTACGATTACCCAAATTGACTGATTCACAATTAACAGACCTTAAAAGAGGTACTCTGCCCCTAAACATCTAATCCCCTATCCAAAGCATAGTGGATAAGATGTCTGATCGCTGGGGTCCCGCCGCTGTCCCTGCTGCACACGGTGTTAGTCTAGAGCAGTGGTCTCCAACCTGCGGACCTCCAGATGTTGCAAAACTACCACTCCCAGCATGCCCGGACAGCCAACGGCTGGAGGTCTGCAGGTTGGAGACCACTGGTCTAGAGTGTCGAGTGCGGCGTTGGAGGCTCGTGACATCACGGCCACGCCCCCTTAATGCAAGTCTATGGGAGGGGGCATGGCGGCCGTCACGCCCCCTCCCATAAACTTGCATTGAAGGGGCGTGGCTGTGACGTCATGAGCCTCTGCCCAGCATCGCCAGTAATCAGGCACGGAGCAAAGGATAACTAGGTTGCTGCAGCCTATCGGCGGGACCCCCGCAATCAGATATCTAATCCCATATCCTTTGGGGCGGAGTACCCTTTTAATTGAGAAATTCAAAAAGTGATACGTTCCCTCCCGTCCCAGTAAAGCCCCCGGACCCAATGGCTTTGCATGTCTATACTATAAAACGTATCCGGACCACCAAACACCCCTTGTCCGTAATTTGTCAGACAGCCATGAACTCAGGCTCCCTCCCTAAAGAAAACTTACAGGCCTCAATCCCCTCCACCCCCAAACCTGGTAAATCAACAGATATTCTGGAAAATGATAGAACAATATTCCTCCTAAATCAGGATATTAAAATTTATGACAAACTATTATCCTCCAGACTCGCTGTTATACTTCCGGGTTTGATCAATCAGGTTTCGGATCGGATGACGTCGGACAACACTACAGGAATACTTAAAGGGGTATTCCAGGGGGGAAAAAAAATTCTTATATCAACTGGCTCCAGAAAGTTAAACAGATTTGTAAATTACTTCTATTAAAAAATCTTAATCCTTCCAATAATTATCAGCTGCTGAAGTTGAGTTGTTGTTTTCTGTCTGGAAACAGTGCTCTCTGCTGACATCTCTGCTTGTCTCGGGAACTGCACAGAGTAGAAGAGGTTTGCTATGGGGATTTGCTTCTAAACTGGGCGGTTCCCGAGACACGTGTCAGCAGAGAGCACTTAGATGGAAAAGAACAGCTCAACTTCAGCAGCTCATAAGTACTGAAAGGATTAAGATTTTTTTAATAGAAGTAATTTACATATCTGTTTAACTTTCTGGAGCCAGTTGATATATAAAAAAAAGTTTTTTCCTGGATAACCCCTTTAAAGGGGTACTCCGGTGAAAACCTTTTTTCTTTTAAATCAACTGGCTCCGGAAAGTTAAACAGATTTTTACATTACTTCTATTAAAAAATCTTAATCCTTCCTGTAATTATTAGCTGCTGAATACTACAGAGGAAATTATTTTCTTTTTGGAATGCTCTCTGATGACATCACGAGCACAGTGCTCTCTGCTGACGTTATTATAATAACAATAATAAGTCTTTATTTTATTTATTGTTGTCCTTAGTGGGATTTGAACCCAAGGCCCCAGCACTGCAAGGCAGCAGTGCTAACCACTAAGCCAAAGTGCTGCCCTTAGCATACATCTGCTATGCACGGTTGCTAAAATGGACAGAGATGTCAGCAGAGAGCACTGTGCTCGTGATGTCATCAGTGTTCCAAAAAGAAAGGAATTTCCACTGTAGCATTCAGCAGCTAATAAGTACTGGAAGGATTAAGATTTTTTTTAATAGAAGTAATTTACAAATATGTTTAACTTTCTGCCACCAGTTGATTTAAAAGAAAAAAGGTTTTCACCGGAGTACCCCTTTAACATTTTCCATCATATAGGACACACATCTATCCATCCTCCATCCTGGCTTTAGATGCTGAGAAGGTCTTTGATCGGCTTAGCTGGGATTAAGCCTTTTCTACATTAAGTACTATGGGCTTCTCAGGTGCAATTATCTCTGCACTATATCGCGGCACTGTACGCCAACCAGTCGGCCACGGTATTAGCAAATGGAACACTATGTGAAGAACTCCAAACGGATCAAGGCAGGGGGGGCCCCCATAATATCAGGAATGTGGAAATCCTATCGCCCAACGCCAGAGACATGCAGGGCCGGACCTGAAAGCCCCCGACAAGTATGGCGGCACTCAGGGTGTATGGAGCGGGCTCCGGACTCCATACCTATATGCAGAGGGAGAAAAAAACGGGGAGACAGAGGACAGCGCCTCGAGTATTACCCTTAGACCAAAAAGTCCAAGGCAGGACAATAATGACAGACTCTATAGGGTGGTCGCTCACCAGAAAGTGAAGAAAACAGGCATATTAAAAGGGGTTATCCAGGAAAAAACTTTTCTATATACGGTATATCAACTGGCTCCAGAAAGTTAATCAGATTTTTAAATTACTTCTATTAAAAAATCTTAATCCTTTCAGTACTTATGAGCTTCTGAAGTTAAGGTTGTTCTTTTCTGTCTAAGTGCTCTCTGATGACACGTGTCTCGGGAACCGCCCAGTTTAGAAGCAAATTCCCATAGCAAACCTCTTCTAAACTGGGCGTTTCCCGAGACACGTGTCATCAGAGAGCACTTAGACAGAAAAGAACAACCTTAACTTGAGAAGCTGATAAGTACTGAAAGGATTAAGATTTTTTAATAGAAGTAATTTACAAATCTGTTTAACTTTCTGGAGCCAGTTGATATATAAAAAAAAAAAAAAAGTTTTTTCCTGGAATACCCCTTTAACCCCTTAGGGATACTTAGGCGAAGGTGGTGGGTGGTAGCAAGCTGCAAGCTAAAGGTGTAAAATAAAAAATGCCAAGAGGCACTGTATTTATTTGCTTCCAATAACGCGTTTTGGAGGGCATGATGAGGAGACACCCTCTGAAACGCGTTATTGGAAGCAAATAAATACAGCGCCTCTTGGCATTTTTTATTTTACACCTTTGTGCTGTATACTTTGGTCGTCAGCAGCGCCTCCATAGGGTCCATCTTTTTTCTATTTTCTTGACTCCATACCTGACAGCGGAGTACCCCTTTAACTCCCACCCATTTCAGGTTAGACAACTACACTATAAAATACTTCTCATCCTCAATAAAAGGAATTTACCCTCTTTATATTTCTTATACTAGGTCAGACGGATCCAACAAGAGTTCCCTATTCCGCCTCTGGAGAGAGATTTAGGATTAGACTAAATGGCAACAAGCGTTCAAATATTTCCATAAGCCTTTTCAATGCACTTCCCTTACTGAATCAGCTTCTCAAACTCTGCGCAGATGGTACTTTACCCCTGATAAAGTTGCCAAAGCCCCTCTTTTTCACTTCAGCCCCTGCCCCCAAAATGTCTGTGCACGACCCTGTGGCACTCACTGACCGCACTGCTGTATGGAGACACTCACTGACCGCACTGCTGTATGGAGACACTCACTGACCGCACTGCTGTATGGCCGCACTCACTGACCGCACTCCTGTATGGCCGCACTCACTGACCGCACTGCTGTATGGAGACACTCACTGACCGCACTGCTGTATGGCTGCACTCACTGACTGCACTGCTGTATGGAGACACTCACTGACCGCACTGCTGTATGGAGACACTCACTGACCGCACTGCTGTATGGAGACACTCACTGACCGCACTGCTGTATGGCTGCACTCACTGACTGCACTGCTGTATGGAGACACTCACTGACCGCACTGCTGTATGGAGGCACTCACTGACCGCACTGCTGTATGGAGACACTCACTGACCGCACTGCTGTATGGAGACACTCACTGACCGCACTGCTGTATGGAGACACTCACTGACCGCACTGCTGTATGGAGACACTCACTGACCGCACTGCTGTATGGAGGCACTCACTGACCGCACTGCTGTATGGCTGCACTCACTGACCGCACTGCTGTATGGCCGCACTCACTGACCACACTGCTGTATGGAGACACTCACTGACCGCACTGCTGTATGGAGACACTCACTGACCGCACTGCTGTATGGCTGCACTCACTGACCGCACTGCTGTATGGCTGCACTCACTGACCGCACTGCTGTATGGCTGCACTCACTGACCGCACTGCTGTATGGAGGCACTCACTGACCGCACTGCTGTATGGAGGCACTCACTGACCGCACTGCTGTATGGAGACACTCACTGACCGCACTGCTGTATGGAGGCACTCACTGACCGCACTGCTGTATGGCCGCACTCACTGACCGCACTGCTGTATGGAGACACTCACTGACCGTACTGCTGTATGGAGGCACTCACTGACCGTACTGCTGTATGGAGGCACTCACTGACCGCACTGCTGTATGGAGACACTCACTGACCGCACTGCTGTATGGAGGCACTCACTGACCGCACTGCTGTATGGAGGCACTCACTGACCGCACTGCTGTATGGCCGCACTCACTGACCGCACTGCTGTATGGCCGCACTCACTGACCGCACTGCTGTATGGAGGCACTCACTGACCGCACTGCTGTATGGAGGCACTCACTGACCGCACTGCTGTATGGAGACACTCACTGACCGCACTGCTGTATGGAGGCACTCACTGACCGCACTGCTGTATGGCTGCACTCACTGACCGCACTGCTGTATGGCTGCACTCACTGACCGCACTGCTGTATGGAGACACTCACTGACCGCACTGCTGTATGGAGACACTCACTGACCGCACTGCTGTATGGAGACACTCACTGACCGCACTGCTGTATGGAGACACTCACTGACCGCACTGCTGTATGGAGACACTCACTGACCGCACTGCTGTATGGCCGCACTCATTGACCGCACTACTGTATGGCTGCACTCACTGACCGCACTGCTGTATGGAGACACTCACTGACCGCACTGCTGTATGGCCGCACTCACTGACCGCACTGCTGTATGGAGACACTCACTGACCGCACTGCTGTATGGCCGCACTCATTGACCGCACTACTGTATGGCTGCACTCACTGACCGCACTGCTGTATGGAGACACTCACTGACCGCACTGCTGTATGGCCGCACTCACTGACCGCACTGCTGTATGGCCGCACTCACTGACCGCACTGCTGTATGGAGACACTCACTGACCGCACTGCTGTATGGCCGCACTCACTGACCGCACTGCTGTATGGAGACACTCACTGACCGCACTGCTGTATGGAGGCACTCACTGACCGCACTGCTGTATGGCTGCACTCACTGACCGCACTGCTGTATGGAGACACTCACTGACCGCACTGCTGTATGGCTGCACTCACTGACCGCACTGCTGTATGGCTGCACTCACTGACCGCACTGCTGTATGGAGACACTCACTGACCGCACTGCTGTATGGAGACACTCACTGACCGCACTGCTGTATGGAGACACTCACTGACCGCACTGCAGTATGGCCGCACTCACTGACCGCACTGCTGTATGGAGACACTCACTGATCGCACTGCTGTATGGAGACACTCACTGATCGCACTGCTGTATGGCCGCACTCACTGACCGCACTGCTGTATGGCCGCACTCACTGACCGCACTGCTGTATGGCTGCACTCACTGACCGCACTGCTGTATGGCGGCACTCACTGACCGCACTGCTGTATGGAGACACTCACTGACCGCACTGCTGTATGGAGACACTCACTGACCGCACTGCTGTATGGAGGCACTCACTGACCGCACTGCTGTATGGAGGCACTCACTGACCGCACTGCTGTATGGAGGCACTCACTGACCGCACTGCTGTATGGCCGCACTCACTGACCGCACTGCTGTATGGCCGCACTCACTGACCGCACTCCTGTATGGCCGCACTCACTGACCGCACTGCTGTATGGAGACACTCACTGACCGCACTCCTGTATGGAGACACTCACTGACCGCACTGCTGTATGGAGACACTCACTGACCGCACTGCTGTATGGAGACACTCACTGACCGCACTGCTGTATGGAGACACTCACTGACCGCACTGCTGTATGGAGACACTCACTGACCGCACTGCTGTATGGAGACACTCACTGACCGCACTGCTGTATGGAGACACTCACTGACCGCACTGCTGTATGGCGGCACTCACTGACCGCACTGCTGTATGGAGACACTCACTGACCGCACTGCTGTATGGAGGCACTCACTGACCGCACTGCTGTATGGCGGCACTCACTGACCGCACTGCTGTATGGAGACACTCACTGACCGCACTGCTGTATGGAGACACTCACTGACCGCACTGCTGTATGGAGACACTCACTGACCGCACTGCTGTATGGCCGCACTCATTGACCGCACTGCTGTATGGCGGCACTCACTGACCGCACTGCTGTATGGAGACACTCACTGACCGCACTGCTGTATGGAGACACTCACTGACCGCACTGCTGTATGGCGGCACTCACTGACCGCACTGCTGTATGGAGACACTCACTGACCGCACTGCTGTATGGCTGCACTCACTGACCGCACTGCTGTATGGAGGCACTCACTGACCGCACTGCTGTATGGAGGCACTCACTGACCGCACTGCTGTATGGCGGCACTCACTGACCGCACTGCTGTATGGAGACACTCACTGACCGCACTGCTGTATGGAGACACTCACTGACCGCACTGCTGTATGGAGACACTCACTGACCGCACTGCTGTATGGAGACACTCACTGACCGCACTGCTGTATGGCCGCACTCATTGACCGCACTGCTGTATGGCGGCACTCACTGACCGCACTGCTGTATGGCCGCACTCACTGACCGCACTGCTGTATGGCCGCACTCATTGACCGCACTACTGTATGGAGGCACTCATTGACCGCACTGCTGTATGGAGACACTCACTGACCGCACTGCTGTATGGAGACACTCACTGACCGCACTGCTGTATGGAGACACTCACTGACCGCACTGCTGTATGGAGACACTCACTGACCGCACTGCTGTATGGAGACACTCACTGACCACACTGCTGTATGGAGACACTCACTGACCGCACTGCTGTATGGCCGCACTCATTGACCGCACTGCTGTATGGCGGCACTCACTGACCGCACTGCTGTATGGCCGCACTCACTGACCGCACTGCTGTATGGCCGCACTCACTGACCGCACTGCTGTATGGAGGCACTCATTGACCGCACTGCTGTATGGAGGCACTCATTGACCGCACTGCTGTATGGAGACACTCACTGACCGCACTGCTGTATGGAGACACTCACTGACCGCACTGCTGTATGGAGACACTCACTGACCGCACTGCTGTATGGAGGCACTCACTGACCGCACTGCTGTATGGCCGCACTCATTGACCGCACTGCTGTATGGCGGCACTCACTGACCGCACTGCTGTATGGCCGCACTCATTGACCGCACTGCTGTATGGCGGCACTCACTGACCGCACTGCTGTATGGCCGCACTCATTGACCGCACTACTGTATGGAGGCACTCATTGACCGCACTGCTGTATGGAGACACTCACTGACCGCACTGCTGTATGGAGACACTCACTGACCGCACTGCTGTATGGAGACACTCACTGACCGCACTGCTGTATGGAGGCACTCACTGACCGCACTGCTGTACGGCTGCACTCACTGACCGCACTGCTGTACGGCTGCACTCACTGACCGCACTGCTGTATGGCTGCACTCACTGACCGCACTGCTGTATGGCTGCACTCACTGACCGCACTGCTGTATGGAGACACTCACTGACCGCACTGCTGTATGGAGACACTCACTGACCGCACTGCTCTATGGAGACACTCACTGACCGCACTGCTCTATGGAGACACTCACTGACCGCACTGCTGTATGGCGGCACTCACTGACCGCACTGCTGTATGGCGGCACTCACTGACCGCACTGCTGTATGGAGGCACTCACTGACCGCACTGCTGTATGGCCGCACTCACTGACCGCACTGCTGTATGGCGGCACTCACTGACCGCACTGCTGTACGGCTGCACTCACTGACCGCACTGCTGTACGGCTGCACTCACTGACCGCACTGCTGTATGGCCGCACTCACTGACCGCACTGCTGTATGGCTGCACTCACTGACCGCACTGCTGTATGGAGACACTCACTGACCGCACTGCTGTATGGAGACACTCACTGACCGCACTGCTGTATGGCGGCACTCACTGACCGCACTGCTGTACGGCTGCACTCACTGACCGCACTGCTGTACGGCTGCACTCACTGACCGCACTGCTGTATGGAGACACTCACTGACCGCACTGCTGTATGGAGACACTCACTGACCGCACTGCTGTATGGAGACACTCACTGACCGCACTGCTGTATGGAGACACTCACTGACCGCACTGCTGTATGGCGGCACTCACTGACCGCACTGCTGTATGGCGGCACTCACTGACGGCACTGCTGTATGGAGACACTCACTGACCGCACTGCTGTATGTAGACACTCACTGACCGCACTGCTGTATGGCGGCACTCACTGACCGCACTGCTGTATGGAGACACTCACTGACCGCACTGATGTATGGCAGCACTCACTGACCGCACTGCTGTATGGAGGCACTCACTGACCGCACTGCTGTATGGCCGCACTCACTGACCGCACTGCTGTATGGCGGCACTCACTGACCGCACTGCTGTATGGAGGCACTCACTGACCGCACTGCTGTATGGCCGCACTCACTGACCGCACTGCTGTATGGCGGCACTCACTGACCGCACTGCTGCACTCACTGACCGTACTGCTGTACGGCTGCACTCACTGACCGCACTGCTGTATGGCCGCACTCACTGACCGCACTGCTGTATGGCTGCACTCACTGACCGCACTGCTGTATGGAGGCACTCACTGACCGCACTGCTGTATGGAGACACTCACTGACCGTACTGCTGTATGGAGGCACTCACTGACCGCACTGCTGTATGGAGACACTCACTGACCACACTGCTGTATGGAGACACTCACTGACCGCACTGCTGTATGGAGACACTCACTGACCGCACTGCTCTATGGAGACACTCACTGACCGCACTGCTGTATGGCCGCACTCACTAACCGCACTGCTGTATGGCCGCACTCACTGACCGCACTGCTGTATGGCGGCACTCACTGACCGCACTGCTGTACGGCGGCACTCACTGACCGCACTGCTGTACGGCTGCACTCACTGACCGCACTGCTGTACGGCTGCACTCACTGACCGCACTGCTGTATGGCCGCACTCACTGACCGCACTGCTGTATGGCTGCACTCACTGACCGCACTGCTGTATGGAGGCACTCACTGACCGCACTGCTGTATGGCTGCACTCACTGACCGCACTGCTGTATGGAGACACTCACTGACAACACTGCTGTATGGAGACACTCACTGACCGCACTGCTGTATGGAGACACTCACTGACCGCACTGCTCTATGGAGACACTCACTGACCGCACTGCTGTATGGCTGCACTCACTGACCGCACTGCTGTATGGCTGCACTCACTGACCGCACTGCTGTATGGAGACACTCACTGACCGCACTGCTGTATGGAGACACTCACTGACCGCACTGCTGTATGGCTGCACTCACTGACCGCACTGCTGTATGGAGGCACTCACTGACCGCACTGCTGTATGGCCGCACTCACTGACCGCACTGCTGTATGGAGACACTCACTGACCGCACTGCTGTATGGAGACACTCACTGACCGCACTGCTGTATGGAGACACTCACTGACCGCACTGCTGTATGGAGACACTCACTGACCGCACTGCTGTATGGCGGCACTCACTGACCGCACTGATGTATGGCGGCACTCACTGACCGCACTGCTGTATGGCGGCACTCACTGACCGCACTGCTGTATGGAGACACTCACTGACCGCACTGCTGTATGGAGACACTCACTGACCGCACTGCTGTATGGAGACACTCACTGACCGCACTGCTGTATGGCGGCACTCACTGACCGCACTGCTGTATGGCGGCACTCACTGACCGCACTGCTGTATGGCGGCACTCACTGACGGCACTGCTGTATGGAGACACTCACTGACCGCACTGCTGTATGGAGACACTCACTGACCGCACTGCTGTATGGAGACACTCACTGACCGCACTGCTCTATGGAGACACTCACTGACCGCACTGCTGTATGGCCGCACTCACTAACCGCACTGCTGTATGGCCGCACTCACTGACCGCACTGCTGTATGGCGGCACTCACTGACCGCACTGCTGTACGGCGGCACTCACTGACCGCACTGCTGTACGGCTGCACTCACTGACCGCACTGCTGTATGGCTGCACTCACTGACCGCACTGCTGTATGGCTGCACTCACTGACCGCACTGCTGTATGGCTGCACTCACTGACCGCACTGCTGTATGGAGGCACTCACTGACCGCACTGCTGTATGTAGACACTCACTGACCGCACTGCTGTATGTAGACACTCACTGACCGCACTGCTGTATGGCCGCACTCACTGACCGCACTGCTGTATGGAGACACTCACTGACCGCACTGCTGTATGGAGACACTCACTGACAGCACTGCTGTATGGAGACACTCACTGACCGCACTGCTGTATGGAGACACTCACTGACCGCACTGCTGTATGGCGGCACTCACTGACCGCACTGCTGTATGGCGGCGCTCACTGACCGCACTGCTGTATGGCGGCACTCACTGACGGCACTGCTGTATGGCGGCACTCACTGACCGCACTGCTGTATGGAGACACTCACTGACCGCACTGCTGTATGGAGACACTCACTGACCGCACTGCTGTATGGAGACACTCACTGACCGCACTGCTGTATGGAGACACTCACTGACCGCACTGCTGTATGGCCGCACTCACTGACCGCACTGCTGTATGGCTGCACTCACTGACCGCACTGCTGTATGGAGACACTCACTGACCGTACTGCTGTATGGCGGCAGTCTCTGACCGCACTGCGGTATGGCTGCACTCACTGACCGCACTGCTGTATGGAGACACTCACTGACCGTACTGCTGTATGGCGGCAGTCTCTGACCGCACTGCGGTATGGCCGCACTCACTGACCGCACTGCAGCGAGAGAGAGAATAGCGGACGTCAGCTTCATGTACATCCGCTATCCCGCAGCAACATAATCCCGTGCACTATGGAAGACTAGACAAGAACCTACCTTGACATTACAGCACAATATTGCGGGATGCATTAAATCCTTTGGCCCATATGTTGTGCAGGCCTGCTATAGGGAACACTATCATTTTCGGGTTGTTTTATAATAAAAGGTGCATTCAGAGAAATAGGACAGTCACAGAAATTGCTTTCTTAAAGGGGGCATTACATAAAAATATCATCATAAGATATAGAACTTACTAATATAGTGTTATCACAAATCGTACTGAATTCAGCATGTATTCATTTGAAATACCCTGGCAGGAAGTTGTGTAGTCCTCTCAATGTCAGTGTGGTGTTGTCTCAGCAGCTCCCGGGACTCCTCCCTCTCTCCTGACAGGAAGTTGTATAGACCTCTCATTGTCCGTGTGGTGTTGTCTCAGCAGCTCCCGGCTCCTCCTTGGTTGGATCTTGTCTCTGAGCTCTAGCCCCGCCCCCTAAGTGATGTCATCGCCTCTGACCAGCCCCTAAAGCTACATCCCCACCTCCCTGTCATACACATATATATCTTTATCGGGACATTAAGGGGTGAGAAAGTGGTCTGACTGCTGGAGCTCTATTTATCATCTATGGGAGCTGCCAGACATAGCCAAGTACAGAGCTCAGCTTCCATAGACAATCAATCAAGCGGTCACTAAGGCAAGACCACCGCTCCATTCCGACCAAAGAATCAAAATTGCGGGGTCTGCCAACAGTCGGACCCCCACCCCTCACATTCCAAAAAGAAACATCCCTAAAACCCTGAGTTACTGAGTGTTGGAACGTCTCCTCGCTCCTCCTCCCATCCCTATGCCTTGAAGCCGAGCCCTGTTTCCAAGTCTTCTTCCTGCGCTGTGCATACAAACCGCACGCAGGTGTAAAATTTGGAAACAGGGCTCGGCTTACAGCTGACTGTCAAACAAGCGAGCGGGGACTGGAATGGGAGGGGGAGCGATGACAGTGAGTGTGTGCGGCGTGTGTGCCCATAGATAACTGCACC
Source organism: Hyla sarda (assembly GCF_029499605.1). Lineage (NCBI taxonomy): Eukaryota > Metazoa > Chordata > Amphibia > Anura > Hylidae > Hyla > Hyla sarda. The sequence continues at coordinate 294,753,106 of NC_079194.1, forward strand.
GTATGTAAAGTAGGCACGGATCATACTTCCATCTGTCTTTTCTCCGCGGCTTCTGCCAATTGTCGTCTCTTCAGATCCTGAAAGGAGAGAAAATAAAAATTACCGTCATTCATCCCCCGGACTATTATACCGACAGAGAACATCTGCACCAGGACGGCTCCAAACCCGGCATGAAGGAGGGGGGGGAAGGGGGGGTGGTATTCTGGATTACGGCCATTATACTGATAGATCGTAATCACATGAGATTAACGGAAACTGAAACGTGACGCCATACGCCTGTCTCCTATTCATTTCTATGGACAGGACAGGCTCCTCTTAATGATCAGCGCCCGCCAACCGTTGCTAAACTACAACTCCCAGCATGCCCGGACAGCCGTTGGCTGTCCGGGCATGCTGGGAGTTGTAGTTTTGCAACATCTGGAGGCCCACAGTCCTCGTCACCCAGCGTACGGCCATGCGGAGCCACACCCGTCTAGATGTTGTACAGAGACGCTAGGATAGAACTGAGCGGCCCCCCGTGTAACAACTACAACCCTCATCAATTATAGATCAGCTAATACAAACACAGGACAGGGCTCTGACAGACATACTGCGCCCGTAACTAAGCAACAAGCAGCCCGAAAAGTGAATACTGCCCATAGACTTCAATGGAGAGGTCAGGTCTCGCGTATATGACTAAACGTACGAGTCGGTATGACGGAGCCTATATACCTGTGGGGGAGGGGCCCCTACGGTATACGGGGGGTGTCTAGTTGGAGTACGGCGAGGGACCCCGCCCGTCATGAGATCCGATTAAAGTGTAACTCCAGCCTGTTTTGTGAGGAGAAAAAGTTGCCCAGTTGCCCATGGCAACCAATCAGATCGCTTCCTTCATTTTCCAGAGGCCTTGTTAACAATGAAAGAAGCGATCTGATTGGTTGCTATGGGCAACTGGGCAACTTTTCCTCTGGACAGGATTTAATCAATCTCCCCCCATTGGGCAGTATAGTTGTCAAGGCAACCGTACAACACACGCCCCTTTCTGATGAATGCCACTTGGAACCCGGGTGCGGTCATTTGGTTGCTTTGGCAACTATACTGCCCAGTGCGAGGTTAGTCTCTTTTTTTGTGCCGTATATATGCTATATATTGGGGGCACTGTGTGGCAATGTTATATATTGGGGGCACTGTGTGGCAATGTTATATATTGGGGGCACTGTGTGGCAATGCTATATATTGGGGGCACTGTGTGGCAATGCTATATATTGGGGGCACTGTGTGGCAATGCTATATATTGGGGGCACTGTGTGGCAATGCTATATATTGGGGGCACTGTGTGGCAATGCTATATATTGGGGGCACTGTGTGGCAATGTTATATATTGGGGGCACTGTGTGGCAATGTTATATATTGGGGGCACTGTAGGCATGCTATATATTGGGGGCACTGTGTGGCAATGCTATATATTGGGGGCACTGTAGGGATGCTATATATATATATATATATATATATATATATATATATATATATATATATATATATATATAGATATATAGAAGTGCCACACAGTGCTTCAATATATAACAGTGGCACACAGATCCCCCAATATATGTCAGTGCCACACGGTACCCCAATATATAGAAGGGTCACACAGTGCCCCTAACATATAGCATTGCCACCCAGTTCCCCCAATATATAGCATGCCTACAGTGCCCCCAATATATAGAAGTGCCACCCATTTCCCCTAATCTATAGCATTGCCACCCAGTTCCCCTAATCTATAGCATTGCCACCCAGTGCCGCTAATATATAGCATTGCCACACAGTGCCCCCAATATATAGCATTGCCACACAGTGCCCCCAATATATAGCATTGCCACACAGTGCCCCCAATATATAGCATTGCCACACAGTGCCCCCAATATATAGCATTGCCACACAGTGCCCCCAATATATAGCATTGCCACACAGTGCCCCCAATATATAGCATTGCCACACAGTGCCCCCAATATATAACATTGCCACACAGTGCCCCCAATATATAGCATTGCCACCCAGTTCCCCTAATCTATAGCATTGCCACCCAGTTCCCCCAATATATAGCATTGCTACCCAGTGCCCCCAATATATAGCATTGCCACCCAGTGCCCCCAATATATAGCATTGCCACCCAGTGCCCCCAATGTAAAGCATTGCCATCCAGTTTCCCCAATATATAGCATTGCCATCCAGTTTCCCCAATATATAGCATTGCCACCCAGTTCCCCCAATATATAGCAGTGTCAACCAGTTCCCCCAATATATAGCAGTGCCAACCAGTTCCCCCAATATATAGCAGTGTCAACCAGTTCCCCCAATATATAGCATTGCCACCCAGTTCCCCCAATATATAGCAATGTCAACCAGTTCCCCCAATATATAGCAGTGCCAACCAGTTCCCCCAATATATAGCAGTGCCAACCAGTTCCCCCAATATATAGCAGTGCCACCCAGTTCCCCCAATATATAGCATTGCCACCCAGTTCCCCCAATATATAGCATTGCCACCCAGTTCCCCCAATATATAGCATTGCCACCCAGTTCCCCCAATATATAGCATTGCCACCCAGTTCCCCCAATATATAGCATTGCCACCCAGTTCCCCCAATATATAGCATTGCCACCCAGTTCCCCCAATATATAGCATTGCCACCCAGTTCCCCCAATATATAGCATTGCCACCCAGTTCCCCCAATATATAGCATTGCCATCCAGCGCCCCCAATATAAAGCATTGCCACCCAGCGCCCCCAACATATAGTAGTGTCACAGTGCCCCACTAATATAAAATTTTGCCACACAGTACCCCCTTAAATAGCCTCACCACACCTCCCCCCCCCCCAATATATAGCATTGCTACACAGATTTAATTGCGCTGAATAATTTTAAGATGTCCAAATCAAGTTGGGCAAGAAAAAAAAATGTTGTTGCGCAACTATGTACCGCCATATTGTGATCTTCAGGTCACGTGACCAAAGCCGACCACCCTAATAATTCTATATACATTGGCGTCGCCCAATCTGTGGCTCCCCAGCTGTTGCAAAACTACAACACCCAGCATGCTGGGAGTTGTAGTTTTGCAACAGGTTGGGTCCATAAATAAAATTATGCAAATAAATTATGATAATAATTATGCAAATATTTATGCTAAATTAGGCTGTCAGCGATCATGTGTGCTGCAGGGAGATGTGTGCAGTCAGTGATCTGTCAGACCCCCCACAGCAGGGATCCATCTTACTCACAGGATCTGAGGACCCCCTACTCACAGGATCAGGGGTCTCCACCACATCGTCAGCAGCTCCCCCCAGACATGGCAGGCACAGTCCCATCCCTGGCAGCGTTCAGCCCTCGGCTCTCCAGCAGGGACAAGGGGTGGAGAACTGGGAGAAACCACAATAACAACAAGAGGCTGCGGCTGCGTGTGTGTGAATAGAGGGCAAAGAGTGCGCCCCGCAGCGTCCTCACAGTGTCCGCGGAGCAGCAGCGGCGGCCGCCATCTTCCCGGAGCCCTTCCGGGATGATTGTATGGGATCGGCTGAGCTCACGCAGTATGGCCGCCACCAGAGCAGAGATTTCTAGAACTCTGTCCAAAGCTGAAGGAAAGCTCGTATAGACAACGATTATGGTCATGCTGGGAGTTGTAGTTTCCTTTGCACAGTGTCTCCTGGGTTGCATGAAGCTGATATAGTAGAAAAGGCTACATCCTGCTGGGACTTGTAGTTATTTTAGAGATAGGCATATAGAAAATTGTGGTCATTACAGAGTGCCCCCATAACCAGTGTCAGAGTGTTCACATAAACTGCACCAGAGTTCCCCCATAACCTGTGCTTGGATGTGCTCATTAACTGCACCAGAGTGCCCCCATAACCAGTGTCAGGGTGCACACATAAACTGCACTAGAGTGCCCCCATAACCAGTGTAAGGGTGCACACATAAACCTCACCAGAGTGCCCCCATAACCAGTGTCAGGGTGCACACATAAACTGCACCAGAGTGCCCCCATAACCTGTGCCAAGATGTTCTCATAAATTACACCAGAGTGCCCTAATAACCAGTGCTTGGATGTGCTCATAAACTGCACCAGAGTGCCCCCATAACCAGTGTCAGGGTGCACACATAAACCTCACTAGAGTGCCCCCATAACCAGTGTCAAGGTGCACACATAAACTGCACCAGAGTGCCCCCATAACCAGTGTAAGGGTGCACACATAAACTGCACCAGAGTGCCCCCATAACCAGTGTAAGGGTGCACACATAATCTGCACCAGAGTGCCCCCATAACCAGTGTAAGGGTGCACACATAAACTGCACCAGAGTGCCCCCATAACCAGTGTCAGGGTGCACACATAATCTGCACCAGAGTGCCCCCATAAACAGTTTCAGGGTTCACACATAAACTGCACCAGAGTGCCCCCATAACCAGTGTAAGGGTGCACACATAATCTGCACCAGAGTGCCCCCATAACCAGTGTAAGGGTGCACACATAAACTGCACCAGAGTGCCCCCATAACCAGTGTCAGGGTGCACACATAATCTGCACCAGAGTGCCCCCATAAACAGTTTCAGGGTGCACACATAAACTGCACCAGAGTGCCCCCATAACCAGTGTCAGGGTGCACACATTTTTTTTATTTGCTTTTTTTGATTTGCATTTTTCACATCTCAAGTCTTATGATTATTTGATCATGTGATTTAAAGGGGTTATCCAGGAAAAAAACTTTTTTTTATATATCAACTGGCTCCAGAAAGTTAAACAGATTTGTAAATGAAGTATACAAATTTAACCCCACCTCAAGAATATCACCCTACTGGGTACACAATGAATAAAAAATGAGACAGATGGTTTTGAAAAAAATGCAAATATTTAATAAAAGGCAGAAATAACAATAAAGAATATTTTAAACGATCAGAGCATTAATAGTTGTATACTGTCATTGGGCCCTAATGACAGATTAGTATTAAAGCAACTACCTAATAAATTCTAGGATGGTCCATAAATGTTGGTCCGATGTGGACCGTTAGTCCGGCTAAAAAATAGCACAGTAGGTGTTTCAATGATGACACAATTTTTAAGGTGGCATTGAATGGATTCGCTCACAGTTTGTATAGAATGAATGGAACAGTCTCACCCTGGCTGCTGGTTCCGCACTGCGGCGATGAAGACAAGTGCTGTAATCTCTGCGGTGTTCTCGGCGTAAATGCCTTGGCAGGTGGAAGGTTCCGGCAAGGAGCTCCCTCGTAAGCGGTCCGTGGTGTCAACAAACACCGATGTCGGTAACGGACTCACGCTGGAAGCAGCAGACTTGTGGTAGGCTCGATGTACAAGATCAGTGTTTCCCCGAAAATAAGCCCTAGCTGTATTATCAGGGTGGGCTGCAATATAAGCCCTACCCCAAAAATAAGACCTAGGTCAGTGGTCTTCAACCTTCGGACCTCCAGTTGTTGCAAAACTACAACTCCCAGCATGCCCGGACAGCTGTCCGGGCATGCTGGAAGTTGTAGTTTTGTAACAGCTGGAGGTCCGCAGGTTGAAGAACACTGACCTAGGCAATGCCCCGGGCTGCAAATATTAAAAAACAAACTTTAACTTACCTTCGTCCTCCGTTCCCCCGTTGCTAAGGAACCGGCCTCACTGTTCTCCGATGCTTTTGCTGCTTCCTGGTGTTGTGACGTCTCAGAGCCTTCAGCCTATCACCAGCCGCAGCGATGTCCCGCCTCTGCCGATGATAGGCTGAGCGCATTGTCATGTAAGGAGCCGGCCGTAAAAAATATGCCCTACCCTGAAAATAAGCCCTAGTGTGTTTTTGGTGACTAAAATTAATATAAGACCCGGTCTTATTTTCGGAGAAACACGGTAGTTAGTGCAGTAGGTGGTTTGGGTTGCGAACTTTCATGCCGGCTAGAATTCAGGTGATGTTGGTAATTAAGGTAGTGCTGGTATAGCGCTCTGTTCAGATGAAACTGCCTAGACGCGTTTCAGGTGCTAAAATTTACCCCTTCTTCAGTAGGAAAGTATAGGGAATAGTGCCTGTGCATCCTTTATATACTAGATACACATGTCCTTCATTAGTGGGGCAGAGAAAAACTATGGGATAGACTTGGAAATAAAACCTGGTTAGTGGATTTTCAATCACTACCTTTATATAAATGTAAGACTTTACTCGATCTCTCTATATAGCTAAATATTAGATATAACCACATAATAGATATCACAATATCTATCTTAAAGGAGTAGTCCAGTGGTGACCCAGTGGTGAACAACTTATCCCCTATCCTAAGGATAGGGGATAAGTTTGAGATCGCGGGGGGTCCGACCGCTGGGGCCCCCTGCGATCTCCTGTACAGAGCCCCGACAGCCCGCGGGAAGGGGGCGTGTCGACCTCCGCACGAAGCGGCGGCCGACACGCCCCCTCAATACAACTCTATGGCAGAGCCGAAGCGCTGCCTTCAGCAATCTCCGGCTCTGCCATAGAGATGTATTGAGGGGGCGTGTCAGCCGTCGCTTCGTGCAGGGGTCGACACCCGCTATCTGGCTGGAGAGCCAGGGCCCCCGTACAGAGAGATCGCAGGGGGCCCCAGCGGTCGGACCCCCCGCAATCTCAAACTTATCCCCTATCCTTAGGATAGGGGATAAGTTTTTCACCACTGGACTACCCCTTTAATAGTTGGTCCTTACTAAATAAATTTTTATATAGATACAAGCACAAGGAGATATACACATTACGACTGACTCAAGCATCAACAGATAAAACGCATAATGAAATCCAAGGTGTGAATAAGGGCCAAAAAATTGTATTGAAAAGTTGCAAAAATGATATAAAAATAATATAAAAATAGGAGGAGAATAATTGTAGTTGTGATTAATTTGTGTTGTAGGATGATACTAATAGCGGAATCTGATATAATACTGACTAGGATTATGGGAATATGTACCGTATTTTTCGCCCTATAGGACGCACCGGCGTATAAGACGCACCCTATTTTTAGGTGCAAAATCTAAAAAATTAAAGATTTTGAACCCAATAGTGGTCTTCAAACTGCGGACCTCCAGATGTTGCAAAACTACAACTCCCAGCATGCCCGGACAGCTGTTGGCTGTCCGGGCATGCTGGGAGTTGTAGTTTTGCAACATCTGGAGGTCCGCAGATTGAAGACCACTGCATAGGAGGTAATACTCACGTGTCCCCGCCGCTCCGGACCCGTCACCGCTGCCCTGGATGTCGCTCCATCGCTGTCGCCGTGTCCCCGTCACTCTGCTGCCGACCTGCTGCTGAACGTCTCTGCTGCCGGACGGGTATCCTCGCTCTCCGTCATCACATAGTTACGCACGCCGACGCACGTACGTGACGACGTGATGACGAGGAAGGAGAGCGCCGGCCATACAGGGGATCCCTTAACGGAGAAGACACCGAGGAGGCAGGTAAAGTCCCTCCCGGTGTCCTGTAAGCACTAACCCGGCTATTCAGTCGGGCTGTTCGGGACCCCCACGGCGGTCCCGAACAGCCCGACTGAACAGTCGGGTTAGTGTCACTTTCCCTTCAGACCACGATCGGTGATGTCCTGTATTAGCCGCGGGTCCCGGCCGTTGATGGCCGCAGGGACCGCCGCGATAGGGGTGTATTCGCCGTATAAGACACACCGACTTTTTCCCCCCAGTTTTGGGGAAGAAAAAGTGCGTCTTATACGGCGAAAAATACGGTAATAATTAGAGATGAGCGAACTTACAGTAAATTTGATTCGTCACGAACTTCTCGGCTCGGCAGTTGATGACTTTTCCTGCATAAATTAGTTCAGCTTTCAGGTGCTCCGGTGGGCTGGAAAAGGTGGATACAGTCCTAGGAGACTCTTTCCTAGGACTGTATCCACCTTTTCCAGCCCACCGGAGCATCTGAAGGCTGAACTAATTTACGCAGGCTAAGGAATCAACTGCCGAGCCGAGAAGTTCGTGACGAATCGAATTTACTGTAAGTTCGCTCATCTCTAGTAATAACATTGCATATAATCGGAGAAGAAAAAAGAAAAGTATGATAACTACATCTAACACAATACTGACTATAAATCGATATTAAAAAATAAATAAAAAATGAATAAATAAAAAATAGTGATATAAGACAGAATATGAACTGGTGTTAAATCATGTTAAAAATGAATGGAAGTATATGAATATACGAATAATGGATTCAACTGGATTTCAACAGATTCAAAACACAAAAATTAAAAATTAAAAAAATGATTTATAGTAAAAAATTAGAGAAATATATGGAAAATATATGACATAAAAATTCTAGTTTCTTCATGTTTTTTCAAAACATCTATGAGAGACCCCCATAGGCATCGGCAACCACCGCAAAATTAAAAAACGGCGGGTGTCGGTGCCCGAGCGGGTCTCTCAAAGAAAAGCAAACAATTCAACGCTAGAATTCAGCCCTTTGGTGTCAAATTCAAAGATTTTTTTTACTCTCCGCTTTTGACATTTTCAACATAAAGCTCCCTCCCCGCCGATCTTTTTTTGATAATTTGGAAGCCTGTAAATTTTAAACTAGATGGATCTTTGTGGTGTACTTTGGTGAAGTGAGCAGATAAGGGGTGCTTTTGTTCTCCCTTCTTTATTTTGTTAATATGTTCTGCTATTCTAGCTTTTAGTTGTCGCTTAGTCCTTCCCACATATTGTTTACGGCAACTGCATTCCAAAATATATAAAAACCCCTTTTGAATTACATGGAATGCATTCATCTATTTTCCACGTGAATTCGTTTACTGTGGAGTATAAAATAGTTGTCTTTCTTGTATCCCTGGATGTGGTACACCCAGTGCAAGTACCGCAACGAAAAAAACCTTTCATATCCATCCAGGTTTGGTGGATTTGGTTGGGGGTTTGATGGACGGGGTTATTGTAATACCTAAATTAGGAGCTCGTGTATATGATTGACGGATGTTGAGGCAGTGTTTCACCTATTATTTTATCCTGTTTTAGAATTTTCCAATGTTTTCTTATAATTTTTTCTACTTTTGTATGGGTGGTATTGAAAGGTAAAACTAATCTAAATTCTGGGATTGATGATTTTGTAGCTGACTCTCTGGGAATGAAAAAATCTTTCCTATCCAAACTTTTGATTTTGTCTAATGATTTCTGTAAGACAGCCTGTGGATACCCCTTCTCCCGAAACTGGCCAGTTAATTCCTCAGCTTCTTCCAAGAATTTGTTGTTATCAGTGCAATTTCTTTTCAGTCGACGGAACTGTCCCCCAGGGACATTAAGTAGCCACCTGGGTAGATGGCAACTCTCAAAATAAATATAGCTGTTCTTAGCTGTAGGTTTTCTAAAGGTATTGCACTTAAGGCCACCTGTGGTGGCCCTAATTTCTAAGTCCAAGAATTCTATTTGAGAATTACTGATTGTAGAAGTGAAAACTAAATTATGTGAATTAGTGTTTAAATCCAAAATAAAGTGATTTAAATTTTCTAAAGACCCCTGCCAAATAAAAAAAATGTCATCAATGTACTGCTGCCAGAGCACCAGGCTCGCGCCAAGTTTGGGACTGATGGTGGTGTCCTCCCAAGCCGCCATGAATAGGTTGGCGTAACTTGGCGCGAAGCTGGTGCCCATGGCGGTACCAGTTTGCTGTAAATAATAATCACCTTCGAAATAAAAATTATTGTGAGTGAGAATAAAATCGATTGCCCGTGTTATAAACTCCACTTGTTCTAACTTAATGTTTCCTCCCAGTAAAACATTTTTGACCGCTTCTATACCTTGATTATGTTGTATTATGGTATAGAGGGAAGATACATCAAGTGCCGGACTAACGGTCCACATCGGAACAACATTTATGGACCATTATAGAATTTATTAGGTAGTTGCTTTAATACTAATCCGTCATTAGGGCCCAATGACAGTATACATCTATTAATGCTCTGATCGTTTTAAATATTTTTTATTGTTATTTCTGCCTTTTATTAAATATTTGCATTTTTTCAAAACCATCTGTCTCATTTTTTATTCATTGTGTACCCAGTAGGGTGATATTCTTGAGGTGTGGTTAAATTTGTATACTTGATTTTTCATTATTTGATCGGTGGGGACCGATTTTTATCCACATTAACCTCGAATATCCCAGGTTGTGAGCTGCACATGCAGTCTTTTTTAGATTTGTAAATTACTTCTATTAAAAAATCTTAATCCTTTCAGTACTTATGAGCGGCTGAAGTTGAGTTGTTCTTTTCTGTCTAAGTGCTCTCTGATGACACGTGTCTCAGGAAACGCCCAGTTTTGAAGCAAACCCCCATAGCAAACCTCTTCTAAACTGGGCGTTTCCCGAGACACGTGTCATCAGAGAGCACTGAGACACTTTATGTGTTATGTATGTTTTTTTTTTAAGTGGTGCATATTTCCCTCAGCGCTGCACTATTCCCATCATAGAACAGACTCTGGTCCATGTTGGTAGTAGTAGTAGTACAGGGGCTGAGGAACCAATAGCACTGGGTCTCACCCCTGAGACCTGCTGCCATCCTAACTTAGAAGCCAGGGAAGCGGGCAGCATGCTGCATGGTCACTGGCGTTTAGCAATCACAAAGTCCCATCAAAACAAAATTGGTACCAATAAATACTACAGATCACAGAGCAAAAAAAAAAGACCCTCATACATCCCCGTATACGGAAAATTAAAAAAAAAAGTTATGGGGGTCAGAAGGACAATTTTAAACATATTAATTTTCGAACAAAAAGTTGTAATAATTTTAGAAAAGTAGTAAAATAAAACAAAAACCTATATAAGTTGGTTTTAATCGTATGGACCTACAGAATAAAGATAAAGTGTGATTTTTACTAAAAAGTGCCCTATGTAGAAACAGAAGCCCTCAAAAGTTACAAAATGGTGTGCGTTTTTTTCAGTTTCGCCCCACAAATAAAATCCCTGTGTCCTTAAGGGCTTAAACAAAAATAGAGTAAAATCCATCCCATAATGTCCAGATGTATAATCTAAGCCCAGAGCAGATACAGGTTACTGATGATCTCCTTATCGGTGTGTGGCTTGGCCACTGCTGGTGATGTCACACATGTGATCTCATAGAACCTGTTGGGGCCTATAGAAAGGGCTGCGGCCCTGCACACAGTGTCAGTCTTTGCTGGCTTGGGCTTTGGGAGTGTTCATCACTATGGTTCTGCCAATTGGGAAAAAGAGAAAGTATGGTCATGTGACTCCGAGCATCCCGAATATGGGAGGGAGAATGGCGCCGGCTTTACCATCACAGCCGGCACCAGTGGCTTCAACATCTCAGCCAGCCCCGGTGGCTTCAACATCTCAGCCGGCCCCGGTGGCTTCAACATCTCAGCCGGCTATTCCATCAATGCCGGCTGCGGCTCCTACATCTTACCCGGCTATACCATCTGCACCGGAGGACATGGAGACTGATGGAAGACAATACCCAGATGACGTCGACATGTATGATGTGGAGCCGAAGAGGAGGCGGTTCTCCTACGACCCGGACGGGTCGTGCATCATGGAGGACGTCAGCTGCCCCAACTGGTTATGGAAGTGGAGGAGATAGGAAGCGAGATCCATAACCAACATCAATAACATCTACTACAACATCAATAACATCAACACCATCTATTGGGGACTCACTAGAGGTAAGAACTTTACAGCAATCATCTCCTCTTCTCTTCTCCAATTGCTCAAAGACTAAATATTTATTTATTCATTTCTTTGGTTTCTCTGCAGTTCCCCAATAACATCTATAACATCTGAGACTCCTAAAGACTCATCCGATGAGGAGACCTCGGTGTAGAAGATACCACATCTGATACAGCCCCTTCAAGCCTCCCCGCAGAGAAGACATCGCCATGCTCTGACCTCACAACATTTAATATGTTGGGATATTTATAATAAAACATATATATGTTTTTACCTTATGTTAATGTTTCATCTCATTAATACTCAGGGGACCATAGAATGGTATAGAAAAGTCACATATATTTGCCCAAGGTTTGTCTTAAGTGAAAATTTGCATCCTTACCAAGCTTGGTGTACATCTGAGGTGACAGTTTGAAAAGTGGGAGGGTCTTAGGGAAAGGGGGAGGGGTTTTCCAAGGCTTATATGGGCCATAGCAACCAATCAGATCGCTTCTTTCAGTTTTCAGAGGCCTTTTCAAAAATGAAAGCAGTAATCTGATTGGTTGCTATGGGCAACACAGCAATTTCCAAAGTGCAACTGTCACCAACTTTGTACCCCCGGACTACCATCACAAAGGCAATGCAACCAACCAATCTTTTGGCTGCACTTTTCCAGCCCCCATAAATCGCCAGCAATAGTCAGATAGGCGTGGCTGGGGTTTTGCAATGTCCCGCTATCGCCGCCACACTTATCTGCTCTCTGTCAGCACTGGGACCGCTGTGTGATGGACGCACAGGTCCTCATTGCACGCGCCCCTGACCTACTGGCATGAATTTACAGCAGTGTTTCCCAACCAGGGTGCCTCCAGCTGTTGCAAAACTACAACTCCCAGCATGCCCGGACATGCTGGGAGTTGTAGTTTTGCAACAGCTGGAGGCACCCTGGTTGGGAAACACTGATTGACAGAGTGAGCGCTCCTGTGCAGTGATAGAGGCAGAGAGCGGGGGCCACACAGGGATTGGCCGCATTGCATTAGTGATGGACGGTAATATCATGGAAGTAGTCCGGGGGGGGGGGGGGGGGGGGGGGAAAGATGGCGAGAGTTGCACTTTAAAGGAGTAGTCCAGTGGTAAACCCAGTGGTGAACAACTTATCCCCTATCCTAAGGATAGGGGATAAGTTTGAGATCGCGGGGGGTCCGACCGCTGGGGCCCCCTGCGATCTCCTGTACGGGGCCCTGACAGCCCGCGGGAAGGGGGCGTGTCGACCTCCGCACGAAGCGGCGGCCGACACGCCCCCTTAATACAACTCTATGGCAGAGCCGAAGCGCTGCCTTCGGCAATCTCCGGCTCTGCCATAGAGATGTACTGAGGGGGCGTGTCGGCCGCTGCTTCGTGCGGAGGTCGACACCCGCTATCTGGCCGGAGAGCCTGGCCCCCGTACAGAGAGATCGCAGGGGGCCCCAGCAGTCGGACCCCCCGCGATCTCAAACTTATCCCCGATCCTTAGGATAGGGGATAAGTTTTTCACCACTGGACAACCCCTTTAAAAATGTATTACCGTAATTATAATTCACACCAGACAATCTTAGCTGGTGTAGATTGCGACACATGGACATTAACCCCTTAAGGACCAAGCCCATTTTCCCTTGAAGGACCAGGCCAATTTTATTTTAGCATTTTCGTTTTTTTTTCCTCCTCGTCTTCTAAAAATCATAACTCTTTTATATTTCCATCCACAGACTAGTATGAGGGCTTGTTTTTTTGTGCAACCAGTCGTCCTGCGTAAAGACATCACTCATTTTACCATAAAATGTATGGCGCAACCAAAAAAAAAAAAAATACTAGTTGTGTAGGGAAATTAAAAAGAAAACCACAATTTTGCTAATTTTGGAGGGTTTTGTTTTCACGCCGTACAATTTACGGAAAATATTAAGTGTTCTTTATTCTGTGGGTCAATACGATTAAAATGACACCCATGATTATATACTTTTCTATTATTGTTGCACTTAAAAATAAAAAATCGCAAACTTTTTAACCAAATTAGTACATCTAATATTCCTTCTATTTTGACGACCTATAACTCTTTCATTTTTGCGTATAAGCGCCAGTATAAGGGCTCAATTTTTTGCACCATGATCTGTACTTTTTATTGATACCACGTTTGTGTATATAAATCTTTTATATACCGGTATTTTTTTTTTTTTATAAAATGTGACAAAAAGCAGCAATTTTGAGTTTTTTTCTTCCTTAAGTTCACGCCGTTCAGCGTACGGGATCAATAACATTTTGTTTTACACTTTATGGGGGTAAAATGGGATTTTTTTTTCTACTTTCATTTTTACACTTTAATAAACCCCACAGCAATCCTTTGATTGCTAATACTGTTCAGTGCTATCTATAGGGCATAGCACTGATTAGTGTTATCGGTCATCTTCTACTTTGGTCTGCTCGATGATCGGATCGCCGCGGCAGCGCTGCAGGCGATCCGATCATCCATACATCTGACCGCACTGCCGCGATCTGTATTGATCATGGCATCTGAGGGGTTAATGGCAGACATCCGCATGATCGCGGATGTTGGCCATTATCGGCGGGTCCCTGGCAGCGATCAGCAGCCGGCATGATCCGGGCATCGTTCCGATGCTCGCGGTCACGTAAATATATGTCATGGTGCGCTAAGTACCGCAGTACACAGGACGTAAATTTACGTCCTTTGTCGTAAAGGGGTTAAAGGATGCGACAAAATTAGTAAAATATAGTGGTCACCACTACATGGGCACTGTCTGGGGTGGGATCTTCGTCTGTGTGTAGTCAGGGTTACCATTACATGGGGCAGTGTTTCCCAAACAGTGTTCCTCCAGCTGTTGCAAAACTACAACTCCTAGTATAGGCATGCTGGGATTTGTAGTTTTGAAACAGCTGGAGGCGCCCTGGTTGGGAAACAACGACATGGGGGAATATTGGTGTAGAGCTGGGGGTCACCATTTTATGGGGTGGTGGGGGGATATTGTTTTGTGTATAGTCGGGGTCACCATTTTATTGGGGGGGGGTATTGGTCTGTGTATAGACGAGGGTCACCATTACATGGGGGGATATTGGTCTGTGTAGATCTGGGGTCACCACTATATGGTCACTATATGAGGGGATATTAGTCTGTGTACAGTGGTTTTTATTCAGTATCAGTATGGCGGTATTATACCCTCACTGTACAGTGTAATGTTAGTGATCATGACATGGCGGAATTATCTGTCTCTTGTATAGTGGTTTTTATTCGGTATCAGTATGGTGATATAATCTAGTCGCTATGTGATGGTAATGTTTGTGGTCCCCTGAGGAAGTCATTGGAAAGGTTTGCTATGGGGATTTGCTCCTGCTCTGGACAGTTCCTGACATGGACAGAGGTGGCAGCAGAGAGCACTGTAGTCAGACTGGAAAGAACTACACAACTTCCCATGGAGCATACAGCAGCTGATACATACTGGAAGAATTAAAGGGGTATTCCAGGAAAAAACTATTTTATATATATCAACTGGCTCCAGAAAGTTAAACAGATTTGTAAATTACTTCTATTAAAGGAGTTCTCTAAGCTAAAAATGTTAACCCCCGCTGTGCCTGGGCTGTAAAACTATACATAATAAACTTTCACTCACCTGCCTATGATCCCCCGTTGTTGCGATATCACCGTCCTGTTCTCCGGTCCCGGTCTCTTCCACTTCCTGCGGGTCAGTGACTTCACTCTGCGCTCAGCCTATCAGCGGCCGCAGCAATGTCCCGTCGCGGCCGCTGATAGGCTGAGCGCAGAGTGAAGTCTCCGACCCGCAGGAAGTGGAAGAGACCGAGACGGCGATATCGGAACAACGGGGGATCGTAGGCAGGTAAGTGAAAGTTTATGTATAGTTTTACAGCCTGGGCACAGCGGGAGAAAAAACATTTCAGTTGGAGAACTCCTTTAAAAAATATTAATCCTTTCACTACTTATGAGCTTCTGAAGTTAAGGTTGTTCTTTTCTGTCTAAATCCTCTCTGATGACACCTGTCTCGTGAAACACCCAGTTTAGAAGAGGTTTGCTATGGGGATTTGCTTCTAAATTGGGCGGTTCCCGAGACAGGTGTCATCAGAGAGGATTTAGACAGAAAAGAACAACCTTAACTTCAGAAGCTCATAAGTACTGAAAGGATTAAGATTTTTTAATAGAAGTCATTTACAAATCTGTTTAACTTTCTGGAGCCAGTTGATTATATATATATATATATATATATATATATATATAAAGTTTTTTCCTGGAGAACCCCTTTGAGTAATTTACAAATCTGTATAAATTTCTGCCACCCGTTGATTTGAAATGTTTTTTTCCCTCCCACTTTAAGAACATTTAGCTCTATTTTTATTGCACGAATAGCTTGTTTTTACCTTAGCAAAATTAAGGAAAAAAAAAAATTTCCCGTCTCCGATTGAGTATCACGGGCCCTGACTGCGGCGCGATGTCTGTCCGGCGCACACACACAGAGCAGCTACACCACATACTCCATAGGATTCACATTTAATGCAGGATGAACGCATCATCTCACCGACAGACATCTTTATTTTAAAGAATTTACAATAACAGGTAAAGGACGTCATGCCGCCTCCACCTCCAGCCTGCGCTTCGCTCTTTCTGCCAGACGACGTTCTCGCTCGTATTGCTTCATTCGTTGCACGTAACTGGAGATAGAGGGGAAAAAAACAGAGCAAAAGTGTTTACAGTAAATTCCATTTATCTGACACAAAAACGTGATAAAAAAATTAATACAGGATCAATGGTTGAGACTAGAGATGAGCGAACTTACAGTAAATTTGATTCGTCACGAACTTCTCGGCTCGGCAGTTGATGACTTTTCCTGCATAAATTAGTTCAGCTTTCCGGTGCTCCAGTGGGCTGGAAAAGCTGGATACAGTCCTAGGAGACTCTTTCCCAGGAATGTATCCACCTTTTCCAGCCCACCGGAGCACCTGAAAGCTGAACTAATTTACGCAGGATGAGTCATCAACTGCCGAGCCGAGAAGTTCGTGACGAATCGAATTTACTGTAAGTTCGCTCATCTCTAGTTGAGACATACAGAAAAAACAACTGTAAAATAAAGACATTTCAGGCAGAAGTAATTGTATAAAGGCAGCATTTTCCAACCAGGGTGCCTCCAGTTGTTGCAAAACTACAACTCCCAGCATGCCCGGACAGCCGTCGGCTGTCCGGGCATGCTGGGAGTTGTAGTTTTGCTACAGCTGGAGGCACCCTGTCTGGGAAACACTGCCCTACCTGATGTGAAAAGGATCACGCCTGTAGAGGCCGATAGCTTCCGGAGATTATTAAGAAGGTTTCCATTCACTTTCTGCAAGAAGAGTTAGTGAACATGGTAAGAAATAGAAAAAACAAAAAAGTAGCAGAACTTTTTATTCTACATTAATACAAGCAGTGTTATCCAAACAGTGTGCCTCCAGCTATTGCAGAACTACAACTCCCAAAATGCCCGGATAGCCCTAGGCTGTCCGGGCATGCTGGGAGTTGTAGTTTTGCAACAGCTGGAGGCACACTGTTTGGAAAACATTGAATAAAAAGGGTTTTCTCTACAAATAGTATATACCACCTGTTAACAAAATAGCCGTTCTATGTCCGACTGCTGCCCCCCCAATAATTGCCACAACGGCAGTGTGGAGGGGCTTCGAATGGAGGGGTTGTCATACACGAACAATGCTGCTGAATGGTAAGGGTCCAGCATGGTGCTTACCTGTTATCCCCATAAACATTAAAAGGGGTATTCCAGGAAAATTATATATAATATATGTAAGTAATCATGAGCACAGTGCTCTCTGCTGACATCTCTGTCCATTTTAGGAACTGTCCAGAGTAGGAGAAAATTCCCATAGCAAACATATGCTGCTCTGGACAGTTCCTAAAATGGACAGAGGTGTCAGCAGAGAGCACTGTGCTCGTGATGTCAGCAGAGAGCTCTGTGTTCCAAAAAGAAAAGTATTTCCTTTGTAGTATTCAGCAGCTAATAAGTACTGGAAGGATTAAGATTTTTTTAATAATTTACAAATCTGTTTAACTTTCTGGCACCAGTTGATTTAAAAAAAAAGGAAAAAAAGTTTTCCACCGGAGTACCCCTTTAAGTATTGATTTAAAACAGGAATAAGACGCTCCCCTATACCCATAAACCCAATGCAGTCAGGTGGGCCGTACTCACTCTTCATGCTGGCAGTATTCCCAGTCATGGCGCTCGTGGCTACAGCCGAATAGGTTTGGCCACATGTCCCTCTTACACTTCATGTATTTGATGAGATGATGGGCGCAGTAGTCCCTCTGCTTCAGGGGCACCTGTGCAAGGTTCATCTGTTCCTGAGTGGCCACCATCACTAAACGTGAACAGAGAAAAAAAAATAAAAAGAAGGGGTGAGATCCCCAAAAGACACAGAAACCCCATTACAGCACAGGAGGCGGCACATACATCAATATACATTATCACTTATGTGACGTCTGCCGGACAGCAGCAATGAGACTCTGCTGCACCATTCACACTACGGAATTTCTGCGGCGGAACGTCCAGACCCCATAACGGAACATGTTCATTCTTTCGGCAGAATACGCTTGGAAGTGCTTTACTGTCTCCATAGAAACCGCCCATTTCCAAATGGTCCTAGGGCCGGTTTGTTCTGCCGTCATCCACTACGGATGGACTCTCCCTATGGAATATCTCTTTATTGTTTGAATGAACCCTAAATGTACTAAGAATTGCGCAAAAAGTAATTTCCTAACATAACATTGTGCAAATGCTGTAGGTTCCCTCTTTATGACTAAGGCCGGGGTCCCTTAAAATCGGATCCCCCATAAAAGTTCAGCATTGCGCCCTATTTCCGCCTATGGAGCAACAGACAGGACACCTGGTGCAATGGATCCCATACTGCAGTGGTGTCCAAACTGCCCCCCTCCTGATGTTGCAAAACTACAACTCCCAGCATGCCCCACTGTACGCCCCCCCCCCCCCCATCCTCTGCCTACATACCACTGCCCCCATCATCCTCTGCCCACATACCGCCGCTGCCCCATCGCCTCCCCCCATCCCCGGTGTTATAATTACCTGTTCCCGGGGGTCCAAGATCCTTCTGGCTCCGTCGGCGTCCTGCGCTGTCACCGTGCCTACTGACGGTGACGTCTCGTTGGAGAAGTCATTCGTCATCGCACAGCAACAGCGCAGGAGCCAGAAGGATCGCGGACCCCGGGAACAGGTAATTATAACATCGGAGATGGGGGGAGGCGATGGGGCGGCGGTATGTGGGCAGAGGATGGTGGGGGCGGTGGTATGTGGGCAGAGGATGGGGGAGCGGCGGCGGTATGTGGGCAGAGGATGAGGGGGCGGTGGTATGTGGGCAGAGGATGGGGGAGGCAATGGGGCAGCGGCGGCGATGGTCGTCTCTGGCCGGGGGGCGGGGCATTATCGGAAAGGTAATTGCTGATACAGATAATGTCTAAAACCGCGATTATCGTCCGATATCGGCCAAACCGATAATCGGTCGATCCCTACTCCAGATGTTGCAAAACTACAACTCCCAGCATGCCCGGACAGCCAACGGCTGTCCGGGCATGCTGGGAGTTGTAGTTTTGCAACATCTGGAGGTCCGCAGGTTGGAGACCACTGCCTTAGAAGGTGGGGGCCGGGGAGCTCAGAGATATAAGGGTAAGAGACAGGTCCCTCTCTGGAGATTGTGGGGGCGCCACAGGTTGGACCACCCCACAATAAGATGTCGCTTATGTCTAATGCGAGTTCCCTATGTAAAACAAAAGACTTTTTTTTTTTTTTTGCGCGTTGCGGCTGTTTCTTCCTCCGTTAACCACTGTAGGGGGGAAAAAATAAAGCAAAATAATTTTCTTTTTTTTTTTTAAAGTAATTTACGGTTGAACATGGCCCTACGCATTCATGTGAACCTGGGCCTAAACGTTCTTTCCCGTTTCACAACAGTGATGGTTTTTTTCCCGCGGTTTCGCTACGTTTGTGGATTCATAGGGCATTAAGGGAGATTTTGTCGCTCATAAGGTCATCGGTTTTGTCGCGGTGATAATGGATAGACGCCATTCAGCTGCGGCCATATTGAGCCCCTCACAGATCTTACAGTAATAAAAATTATTCCAAGGTGCGACCGTGGAATCATGTGACCCAAACCGCAAAACTATCGCAGCACTGACTTACGGTAAACTTTTATGTTGCCCATAGCAACCAATCAGAACCAAGTTTGTAGTTCAAGAAATGAAAGCTGAGCTGTCATTGGTTGCTATGGGCAACAAGGGGAGCTTTGATAAACCAGGCCTCAGACGTGAACACATTGCTCCGCACAGAGCTGTGTACATTGAGGTCACTGACAGCTATATCCCGGCTTCACCATGACAACCAACATACCCCTCTCCTCGAAATGCTCCCCCAGAGGGCTGGCTGGCATAGTCCTGGGGTTCGGATCCCCCCAGTAGCTCCTGGTCAGATTTCCTCCCATCTTTGCAGCCACCCGAGGGTCACCTCCGCAGCTGCCCGATAACACATAGACGTCAGGAATTTTTTTTTTTTAACGTCCTTCAGTAAAATCCTACCTTGGACTCCAGTTCAAGAAGCCATTTTGTTGAAGGCTATTCCATAGGGACTAATGTTATTTTGTCTTCGAAAATATGTCCGCCGCTGTACAAATCTATGCAGTATACTGCAGACACATTTGTTATACTGTACGTCATGACGTCATTCTAGTACCAGGAGTCTACGGTAGCGCTCTCAATCAAGCATAGAGCGGTAGTGTATTGACGCCACTCTGCAGCGACACCCCCTGGTGGGCGGTTGTAAGTGAATGGCAGCAGTGGTTGTGACTTGTGAAGAGACGCAGTTTTCCCGCGCAAAATTCACCTCATCACCTCAGGACGGGGGAGCCGCCATTTACATTGGCTCACAGGAAATTTACAAGGTTTTATTATATTTATTTAGCCTATTTTTTAGAAAATAAACTACGTGTTAAAATGTGGTAATATTTTTCTGTGTCTTAGTGCTTCTTTGTTCTTTTATCCCTGTTAGGCTGTGTTCACACAGGTAACCCTATTATTTTTTTTACACAAATATAGCTGTAAAATTGAGGTAGTTTTTGAAAAATGTGTTCTTTGAAACTCTATAGAA
Organism: Hyla sarda; assembly: GCF_029499605.1. Lineage (NCBI taxonomy): Eukaryota > Metazoa > Chordata > Amphibia > Anura > Hylidae > Hyla > Hyla sarda. Next base: position 294,773,918 of record NC_079194.1, read on the forward strand.
AAGCGACCGTCTGTGCGCACATAATAATAATAATAATAATAAAAGAAAAAAAAAGGCGTTATTTCTGTCTGACGTTCATAAATTTGCGTCTTATTTACTTGTGTCAGTAATAATACCTGGAATAACAGAATCTGACTGTAAAAGAACAAAATAAAATAAAATTGCAATAACATATGGTGTTTTCAAAACAGTGTGCCTCCAGCTGTTGCAAAACTACAACCCCCAGCATGCCCGGACAGCCGAAGTCTTTGCACAGGAGCCCCATAACTTCACCCTAGGACCTTATTAGGCTTCAGGTCAGGCCTAGGACAAAGTCAAACTGCTGATTCCAACAGTGTTTCCCAACAAGTGTGCCTCCAGCTGTTGCAAAACTACAACTCCCAGTATGCTAGGAGTTGTAGTTTTGCAACAGCTGGAGGCGCTCTGTTTAGAAAGCACTGCCACGTTACTTTTGTTTGGCACTCTTTTGACTCGAAAGAACATCGCAAAAATAGTTCCCCCCCCCCCCCCCCCCAAAATAGTCTTAGTCTTGATTTTTTTTATTTTTTTTTATTCAAGTCATGTGACTTTATACTGAAGAATTGGGGGGGGATGTCAATCTGAGATCCGCAATCTAAAAATGCTGTAGTCCCAGCATGCTGCTATTTTTGAAGACTAGCCCTGAGCCTAAAAACGCTACTAAGGCTTCCTTCGTAAATTTGCGTACATTGAGGGACATTTATCAATCTTTGCTTATGTATTCTTTTTTTTTTTTAGTAATTTTTTCCTTACTTTTTTGTTTTGCTTATGTGCGACTTATTTATCATCTGCTTTCAGCCTGTTGATGATTTTCTTTCACGTCAGCAATTTTTCCTTTTTTACTTTGGTAGTAGCTTTTTCTGCTCCATGTTTGAGCTGGAGTAAATTTAACCTTGTTGCAACTTTTTTTTTGCGCAGTTGCGACTGTCACAGTTGATAAATTTTGAAAAATTTACTACGTAAGCAAGTTTGAATTTTCTTGCTCTTCTTGTTCTTCATGCAAATTGTCGCACGAAAACACACGTAGTCGCAGTTGCAACAATTTTGCGACAATTATAGTAAAGAAAACCTGACTAAACCCGTTGATAAATGTCCATCATTGTCGTTAAAGGGGTACTCCACTGGAAAGGTTTTGTTATGGGAATTTGCTCCTACTCTGGACAGTTCCTGACACGGGCAGAGGTGGCAGCAGAGAGCACTGTGGTCAGACAGAAAGGAAATTCAAAAAGAAAAGAACTTTCTGTGGAGCATACAGCAGCTAATAAGTACTGGAAGGATTAAGACTTTTAAATAGAAGTAATTTACAAATCTGTTTAAAGGGGTGCTCTGGTGCTTAGACATCTTATCCCCTATCCAAAGATAGGGGATAAGATGCCTGATCGTGGGAGTCCCGCCACTGGGGACCCCCGTCGTCTTGCATACGGCATCCCGTTTATAATCAGTCCCCGGAGCGTGTTCACTCCAGGTCTGATTACCAGCGACCACAGGGCCGACGGCGTGTGACGTTACGCCTCCGTCCCCGTGTGACGTCACGCTCCGCCCCTCAATGCAAGCCTATGGGAGGGGGCATGACGGCTATCACACCCCCTCCCATAGGCTTGCATAGGGGATAAGATGTCTTAGCACCGGAGTACCCCTTTAACTTTCTGGCACCAGTTGATTTAAAAAAAAAAAAGGAAAAAATGTGAAAAATCCCCTCCCCCAATAAAAACGTAAATCTGTTTTCCCATTTTACTTATTTGGTATCGACGCATGCGTAAAAGTCTGAACTATCAAAATCTATTGTTAATTATCCCCTATGGTGAACGGCGTAAACGTAAAAAAATACCAAAATTGCTGCATTTTTGTCACATTTTATTAAAAAAAAAATTATAAAAAATTATTAAAAAGTAAAACGTAAGCAAAAGTGGTACCGATAAAAACTATAGATCACGGGGCAAAAAACAGCCCTCATACCACCCCATATACGGAAAAATGACAAAGTTATAGGTGGTCAAAATAGGGCAATTTCAAACATACTAATTTTGTTAAAATAGTTTGAGATTTTTTTTAAGCGGTACAATTATAGAAAAGCACATAACATGGGGATCATTTTAATCGTATTGACCCACAGAAAACAAAATATGTCACTTTTACCATAAAGTGTACACCGTGAAAACAAAACCTTCCAAAATTTGCTAAATTGAAGTTTTCTTTTAAATTTTCCCACATAAATAATAATTTTTGGGTTGCTCTGTACATTTTATGCTAAAATAAGTAATGTCATTACAAAGTAAAATTTGTGATGCAAAAAACAAGCCCTCATATGGGTCTGCTGTGGATGGAAATATAAAAGTTATGATTTTTAGAAGGCGAGGAGGATAAGACAAAAATGCTAAATTAAAATTGGGCTGGTTCTTAACCCCTTGGGGACGGAGCCCATTATGACCCTAAGGACGGGAGCATTTTTTGCACATCTGACCACTGTCACTTTAAGCATTAATAACTCTGGAATGCTTTTACTTATAAATTTGATTCCGAGATTGTTTTTTCGTGACATATTCTACTTTATGTTAGTGGTAAATTTTCGTCGATACTTGCATCCTTTCTTGGTGAAAAATTCAAAAATTTCATGAAAAATTAGAAAATTTTGCATTTTTCTAACTTTGAAGCTCTCTGCTTATAGGGAATATGGATATTCCAAATAAATTATATATTGATTTATGTTTGCATCATAAAATTGATGAGTTTTTACTTTTGGAAGACACCAGAGGGCTTCAAAGTTCAGCAGCAATTTTCCAATTTTTCTCAAAATTTTCCAAATCGGAATTTTTCAGGGACCAGTTCAGGTTTGAAGTGGATTTGAAGGGTTAGAAATACCCCATAAATGACCCAATTATAAAAACTGCACCCCTCAAAGTATTCAAAAGGACATTCAGTAAGTGTGTTAACCCTTTAGGTGTTTCACAGGAATAGCAGCAAAGTGAAGGAGAAAATTCAAAATCTTAATTTTTTTTACACTCGCATGTTCTTGTAGACCCAGTTTTTGAATTTTTACAAGGGGTAAAAGGAAAAAAAAAATCCTCTCAAAATTTGTAACCCAATTTCTCTCGAGTAAGAAAATACCTCATGTGTATGTCAAGTGTTCGGCGGGCGCAGTAGAGGGGTCAGAAGAGAAGGAGCGACAATGGGATTTAGGAGAGTGAGTTTTTCTGAAATGGTTTTTGGGGGGCATGTCCTATTTAGGAAGCCCATATGGTGCCAGGACAGCAAATCCCCCCCCCCCCACATCGCACACTGTTATGGAAACGACACCCCTCAAGGAACGTAACAAGGGGTACGGTGAGCCTTAACACCCCACAGGTGTTTGACAACTTTTTGTTAAAGTCGGATGTGTAAATGAAAAAAAAAATTTCCACTAAGATGCTGGTTTTTCCCCAAATTTTACTTTTTTACAAAGGGTAATAGGAGAAAATGCCCCCCCAAAATTTGTAACCCCATTTCTTCTGAGTATGGAAATACCCCATGTTTGGACGTCAAGTGCACTGCGAGCGAACTACAATGCTCAGAAGAGAAGGAGCGCCATTGAGCTTTTAGAGAGATCATTTGTTTGGAATGGAAGTCGGGGGCCATGTGCATTTACAAAGCCCCCCGTGGTGCCAGAATAGTGGACTCCCCCACATGTGACCCCATTTTGGAAACTACACCCCTCACGGAATGTAATAAGGGGTACAGTGAGCATTTACACCCTACTGGCGTTTGACAGATCTTTGGAACAGTGGGCTGTGCAAACAAAAAAATTACATTTTTCATTTTCACGGATCACTGTTCACTGATCACTGTGGGGCGTAAATGCTCACTGTACCCCTTATTACATTACATGAGGGGTGTAGTTTCCAAAATCGGATCACATGTGGGTATTAATTTTTTTGGGTTTATGTCAGAACCGCTGTAAAATCAGCCACCCCTGTGCAAATCACCAATTTCGGCCTCAAATTTACATAGTGCGCTCTCACTCCTGAGCCTTATTATGCGCCCGCAGAGCATTTTACGCCCACATATGGGGTATTTCCGTACTCAGGAGAAATTGCGTTACAAATTTTGGGGGTCTTTTTTTTCCTTTTTACCTCTTGTGAAAATAAAAAGTAAAGGGCAACACCAGCATGTTAGTGTAAAAATTTTATTTTTTACACTAACATGCTGGTGTAGACCCCAACTTTTCCTTTTCATAAGGGGTAAAAGGAGAAAAAGCCCCCAAAATTAGTAGTGCAATTTCTCCCGAGTACGGAGATACCCCATATGTGGCACTAAACTGTTTCCTTGAAATAGAACAGGGCTCCGAAGTGAGAGAGCGCCATGCGCATTTGAGGTCTAAATTAGCGATTGCATAGGGGTGGACATAGGGGTATTCTATGCCAGTGATTCCCAAACAGGGTGCCTCCAGCTGTTGCTAAACTCCCAGCATGCCTGGACAGTCAGTGGCTGTCCGGAAATGCTGGGAGTTGTTGTTTTGCAACAGCTGGAGGCTCCGTTTTGGAAACACTGCCGTACAATACGTTTTTCATTTTTATTGGGGGGGGGGGGGGGCAGTGTAAGGGGGTGTATATGTAGTGTTTTACGAAAAGATTTGCCGCAGCTCATACTTGAAGCAGGAAACTTGCTGTAAACCCGCCTGTGTGAATGTACCCTGTACGTTCACATGGGGGGGCAAAACCTCCAGCTGTTTCAAAACTACAACTCCCAGCATGTACTGACAGACCGTGCATGCTGGGAGTCGCAGTTTTGCAACAGCTGGAGGCACACTGGTTGGAAAACCTTCAGTTAGGTTCTGTTACCTAACTCAGTATTTTCCAACCAGTGTGCCTCCAGCTTTTGCAAAACTACAATTCCCAGCATGTACTGATCACAGAAGGGCATGCTGGGAGATGTAGTTATGCAACAGCTGGAGGTACGCAACTACAACTCCCAGCATGCCGAGACAGCTGTTTTCTGTGTGAGCATGCTGGAATTAGTAGTTTTGCAACATCTGGAGTGCTACAATTTAGAGACCACTGAACAGTGATCTCCAAAACTGTGGACCTCCAGATGTTGCAAAACTACAACTCCCAGCATGCCAGACAGCAAACAGCTGTGTGGGCATGCTAGGAGTTGTAGTTTTGCAAGATCTAGAGGGCAGTTTAGAGATCACTGTGCAGTGGTCTCTAAACTGTAGACCTCCAGCTGTTGCAAAACTACAAATTCCAGCATGCCCACACAGCAAACAGCTGTCTGGGCATGCTGGGAGTTGTAGTTTTGCAACATCTGGAGGCCTACAGTCTAGAGACCACTATAGTGGTCTCAGACTGTAGCCCTCTAGATGTTGCTAGGCAACTACTCACCGGCTTCCGTCGCATCCAGGGAGCCGTCCTCTATTGCCGCACGCTGCCACAGATCTCCGCCGCCGCCCGCAGCCTCCGGAGGGGTAAGTGGACTCCAGCGCCGCTCCTCTTCGTTTTCCCCGTTCTGCCCCGCCTATTGTGGGAGGGCAGGACGGGGAAAACGAAAGTAAACCCCTCCGCCCCCGATCTGCTATTGGTGGTCGCGTCTAGACCACCAATAGCAGGGATAGGAGGGGTGGCACCCATGCCCCCTCACTCCTATCGCTTTAGGGGGATCGTGGGTGTCTTAGACACCTGCGATCCCCCTTCTATTCCGGGTCACCATAGACCCGTAATGACCTGGAATCGGCGCAAATCGCAACTGTGAAGTCACTTGCGATTTGCGCCGATCGCCGACATGGGGGGGGGGGGTCTAATGATCCCCTGGGCATTTGCACGGGGTGCCTGCTGATAGATATCAGCAGTCACCCCGGCCCGGTCCCCGCCCGGCACGCGGCGGGGACCGAAATTCCCACGGGCATATTGATACGCCCTTCGTCCTTAAGCACCAGGACGCAAAGGCGTATGCATACGCCCTTTGTCCCCAACAGGTTAAAGGGTACCTCTCATCAAAAAAACTTTTGATATATTATAGATTCATGTATGCAGAATAACTTTACAATTGCATGTTATTAAAAAAATCTGCTTCTTTCTATTTAATTTCCCACTTTGAAGAAATGACCACTAGGGGTCTCCCTACCAGTCCTGGCAGCAAGCATTTCAGACTCATGCTGGAGTCCTAAACACTACGAGCTGCCAGTCTGCTTTGTTCACAAAGGAGAACACTCAGAGCTGCCAACCTGCTTTGTTCACAGCCTGTTTGGCTGTGAACAAAGCAGGCTGGCAGCTCTGAGTGTTTAGGACTCCAGCATGAGTCAGAAATGCTGCTGACAGGACTGATCGGGAAAAATACAATAGAAAGAAGCATATTTTTCATTAAGATGCTATTGGAAAGTTATTCAACCTTCATTAATCTAAAATATATCAAAGGTTTATTTGATGAGAGGTCCCCTTTAAACACCATCCAGACCCAGATGGCACCTTGATTACACCCCTCTCTCTTTGTTACACACCCCTGTATCTTCATTACACACGCCTCTCTTTATTACACTCCCCTGCCTCTTCATTACACACCCTTTTCTTCATTACACCCCCCTGTCACCTTATCAAACACCCCTGTCTCTTCAATAAACTCCTCTGTCTCTTCATTATACCCCTCTGCTTCTTCATTACACTATGCTGTCTCTTTATGGCACACCCCTTTCTTCATTACACACATCTGTCTCTTCATTTCACCCTTCCTGTTACTTCATTACACTTCCCCTTTCTCTTTGTTGCACACTCCTGTCTCTTTGTTGCACACTCCTGTCTCTTTGTTGCACACCCCTGTCTCTTTGTTGCACACTCCTGTCTCTTTGTTGCACACTCCTGTCTCTTTGTTGCACACCCCTGTCTCTTTGCTGCACACCCCTGTCTCTTTGTTGCACACCCCTGTCTCTTTGTTGCACACCCCTGTCTCTTTGCTGCACACCCCTGTCTCTTTGTTGCACACCCCTGTCTCTTTGTTGCACACCCCTGTCTCTTTGTTGCACACCCCTGTCTCTTTGTTGCACACCCCTGTCTCTTTGTTGCACACCCCTGTCTCTTTGTTGCACACCCCTGTCTCTTTGTTGCACACCCCTGTCTCTTTGTTGCACACCCCTGTCTCTTTGTTGCACACCCCTGTCTCTTTGTTGCACACCCCTGTCTCTTTGTTGCACACCCCTGTCTCTTTGTTGCACACCCCTGTCTCTTTGTTGCACACCCCTGTCTCTTTGTTGCACACCCCTGTCTCTTTGTTGCACACCCCTGTCTCTTTGTTGCACACTCCTGTCTCTTTGTTGCACACCCCTGTCTCTTTGTTGCACACCCCTGTCTCTTTGTTGCACACTCCTGTCTCTTTGTTGCACACTCCTGTCTCTTTGTTGCACACTCCTGTCTTTGTTGCACACTCCTGTCTCTTTGTTGCACACCCCTGTCTCTTTGTTGCACACCCCTGTCTCTTTGTTGCACACTCCTGTCTCTTTGTTGCACACTCCTGTCTATGCATCACCAGACCATACATGATACACCTGTAGTAGGACACTGCAGCGTATATACTCTTCATGCTGGATCCACTCCTGGCTTTGGACCAAAAACTGCATAAAAAAGTGCTGTGTGTGACACCGTCCTGAAGTCACTGTATGTGTTTGTGTGTGGTTTAGTTCCTGTGCTGACAGCATATCTTTATTTCTTAGGTGATTAAAGTAAATTGATAGAAGGAATCAGTTCTTACCAAGGAGATCTACAGGAACACTTCCTACCCCGATATAAAATACACCACGAAAACAGCCATAGATTTAACATCACTTATTGCTAATCTGAATGCTACTAGATATCTAAAGCCCTGTTCACACATCGCAGTATTATTGGCTGCTGGGATATTTCACTACAGAAGACGCATCCAATATTATGTGCACGACTGCAAACTGATGTTAAAGTGTACCTCAATGTTCATTGAACTTTTTCTCAAAATGCTCCTTAAGCAATGTTATTGATCTCTCTGCTGTTATAGATACAACTGGCCTCTATCTCTTCTGTTATAGATACAACTGGCCTCTATCTCTGCTGTTATAGATACAACTGGCCTCTATCTCTACTGATATAGATACAACTGGCCTCTATCTCTACTGATATAGATACAACTGGCCTCTATCTCTACTGTTATAGATACAACTGGCCTCTATCTCTGCTGTTATAGATACAACTGGCCTCTATCTCTGCTGTTATAGATACAACTGGCCTCTATCTCTACTGATATAGATACAACTGGCCTCTATCTCTACTGATATAGATACAACTGGCCTCTATCTCTACTGTTATAGATACAACTGGCCTCTATCTCTACTGTTATAGATACAACTGGCCTCTATCTCTGCTGTTATAGATACAACTGGCCTCTATCTCTACTGTTATAGATACAACTGGCCTCTATCTCTGCTGATATAGATACAACTGGCCTCTATCTCTGCTGTTATAGATACAACTGGCCTCTATCTCTACTGATATAGATACAACTGGCCTCTATCTCTGCTGTTATAGATACAACTGGCCTCTATCTCTACTGATATAGATACAACTGGCCTCTATCTCTGCTGTTATAGATACAACTGGCCTCTATCTCTGCTGTTATAGATACAACTGGCCTCTATCTCTACTGATATAGATACAACTGGCCTCTATCTCTGCTGTTATAGATACAACTGGCCTCTATCTCTGCTGATATAGATACAACTGGCCTTTATCTCTGCTGATATAGATACAACTGGCCTCTCTCTACTGATATAGATACAACTGGCCTCTATCTTTGCTGTTATAGATACAACTGGCCTCTATCTCTACTGATATAGATACAACTGGCCTCTATCTCTACTGATATAGATACAACTGGCCTCTATCTCTGCTGTTATAGATACAACTGGCCTCTATCTCTGCTGTTATAGATACAACTGGCCTCTATCTCTGCTGTTATAGATACAACTGGCCTCTATCTCTACTGATATAGATACAACTGGCCTCTATCTCTACTGATATAGATACAACTGGCCTCTATCTCTACTGATATAGATACAACTGGCCTCTATCTCTACTGATATAGATACAACTGGCCTCTATCTTTGCTGTTATAGATACAACTGGCCTCTATCTCTACTGAAATAGATACAACTGGCCTCTATCTCTACTGATATAGATACAACTGGCCTCTATCTTTGCTGTTATAGATACAACTGGCCTCTATCTCTACTGAAATAGATACAACTGGCCTCTATCTCTACTGATATAGATACAACTGGCCTCTATCTCTACTGATATAGATACAACTGGCCTCTATCTCTGCTGTTATAGATACAACTGGCCTCTATCTCTGCTGTTATAGATACAACTGGCCTCTATCTCTGCTGATATAGATACAACTGGCCTCTATCTCTGCTGATATAGATACAACTGGCCTCTATCTCTGCTGATATAGATACAACTGGCCTCTATCTCTGCTGATATAGATACAACTGGCCTCTATCTCTGCTGATATAGATACAACTGGCCTCTATCTCTGCTGATATAGATACAACTGGCCTCTATCTCTGCTGATATAGATACAACTGGCCTCTATCTCTGCTGATATAGATACAACTGGCCTCTATCTCTGCTGATATAGATACAACTGGCCTCTATCTCTGCTGATATAGATACAACTGGCCTCTATCTCTGCTGATATAGATACAACTGGCCTCTATCTCTGCTGATATAGATACAACTGGCCTCTATCTCTGCTGATATAGATACAACTGGCCTCTATCTCTGCTGTTATAGATACAACTGGCCTCTATCTCTGCTGTTATAGATATGTGGTAGCGGGTGCAAAGCAGGGTAGATGCTATAACCCTAGGGGCAGATGTTTTTAATCCCTTGTATTTGTGACGCCAGGGCGTGGTTTATCCTATAACCACCCGAAGGTATACCGCTTGTCCTAGGCTAGGCACGGGGGCAATGAAGAAACTGACATCAAGATACGGACAATGGTGGCTTTACTGAGGGTATGGGCTAGCGCTAGTGTATGGGCTGCTTTCCCACGCTTAATATGATGCCAGTACCACACTGTTTCAAAACGAATGCACTAGTGTTAGACTCCCCGCAGTAGACTGGAACACGGTAGGTAATAGATCCGCTGGATCTATGTGGCAGATGATGCAGGCCGTGCCAGAGAGCGGAGTCTAAGGTTCCGCTGGTTTTCACCAGAGCCCGCCGTAAAGCGGGATGGTCTTTCTGCGGCGGCAGGTGGCACCTAGGTCGCTGGATCCACTTATGGGAGATACTGTATATATGTGTGTGTGTGTGTGGGTAAGAATTGTAAGGTAGTTTTTGTTTTTTTGGTCCACAATACCCTAAAACAGGATTGGTGTAATAGGCAGGTTCGTGAATTTAAGTAGCGATAAAGTTTGGTGCAGTAGAGGACAATTTTAATGCTCACGAAAGGGCAAATGACTTGCACCCACCAGACAAAATTTACCAGAATGGTTGCATCACTTTTTTTTGTTTTTGTTTTAACATAACAGAAACAGTGTGTAAAGGAAGCTTCCCCTACAGGATTTTACAGTCACGTGTAACTATTCTGTTATTTTTAGATTGTTCTTTTACTTTCGGAGAAGTTCCCCTAACAGACTTGGGCGTGTCCTGGAGCCATGATATGAACGGAGCTGGAGACATTCTGGGGGTGAGCTCTGACAAGATGATATAAATACTGATTACACACCAGAAGATGGCGGATTACCTGAGGATTGGGATTATAACCCTCATCATCCTCCATTCAGGATCTGGTAAGTCTCTACTATAGACATTTATATACATAGTAGAGCAGAGTATATGTAAGCAGACTATAGATTCACTGGGTATTCTGTAAGACAGGGTTTACCAACCAGGGTGCCTCCAGCTGTTGAAAAACTACATCTCCCAGCATGGCTGGACAGCCTTTGGCTGTCCAGCCATGCTGGGAGTTGTAGTTTTGCAACAGCTGGAGGCACACTGGTTGGGAAACCCACAAATAAACGCTCAGTAGCCTATAATGGAGACTTCATCTGATGGTAGGATGAGGCCGTGTTCACACGTTTTATAGCATTTTGACGCGCTTTTGCCATGTAGTTAGGCCGCACAGTTTTTACAGGTAAAACAAAAAAACTTAAAGGGGTACTCTACTGGAAAAATTTTTTTTTTTTTTAGATCAACTGGTGCCTGAAAGTTAACCAGATTTGCAAATTACTTCTCTTTAAAAATCTTAATCCTTCCAGTACTTAGCTGCTGTATGCTCCACAGGAAATGCTTTTTTTTAAATGTTTTTTATTTCCTTTCTGTCTGACCACAGTGCTCTCTGCTGACACCTCTGTCCATTTTAGGAACTGTCCAGAGCAGGAGAGGTGTGCTATGGGGATTTGCTCCTTCATTGGACAGTTCCTGGTGTCAGCAGAGAGCACTGTGGTCAGGCAGAAAGGAAATTCAAAAAGAGAAACTTCCTGTGGAGCATACAGCATCTGATAAGTACTGGAAGGATTAAGATTTTTTAATTGAAGTAATTTACAAATCTGTTTAACATTCTGGCACCAGTTGATTTAAAAAAAAAATGTTTTCCAGGGGAGTACCCCTTTAATTTAACCTCTTGAAGACACATCCCGTTTTTATTTTTGTATATTCGTTTTTTCCTCCTCGCCTTATGACAGACATACATAACGCTTTTATTTTTCCATCCACAGACCCATATGAGGCTTTTTCATATCATCATCACATCAGCACCACAATGAGATTGCGGTGCTGATGTGATGATTCAGGAAAACCGAATTATCGGTAAGTCATAATTCCCCCTTTTGCTCGACCAATTGTACTTGTAATGACGCCTTTTATTGTATTATAAAATGTATGGCCAGAAGGCAGACCATAGCAGAAGGTCACTGGAGCCAGCCAGGAGGCAGGTTAGGAAAGATCCGGCCGCCATTTTTTACTCCCCTTACCCCTGCGATTGCACTGCGGGTGGTCCGATGAGTCTCTGCATGCCCTCTAATACTTCAGATGTTGTGATCAGTATTAATCACAACATCTGAAGGGTTAATAGCGGGTACCAGCATGATCACTGATGTTCACCATTATTGACGGGTCCCCAGCTGCTGATAGCAGACATGACCCACAACCTATTAAGCGAGCGCAGCTCCTGGTCCGGATAGGGCTCACGTAAATGGACATTATGATGCGGCAAGTACCAGGCATCCAGGGTGTACAGGGATGTCCTGTGTCCTCAACAAATTAAGCTTTAACCCCTTGGGGACCGAGCCCATTTTGACCTTAAGGACCAGAGCATTTTTTGCAATTCTGACCACTGTCACTTTAAGCATTAATAACTCTGGGATGCTTGGGGGCATGTAGCATTCAGGAAGCCCCTAAGCATCCATAATAGCGAAAAACATCCCTCATGGCATACTATTTGGGAAACTACACCCCTCAAGGAACGTAACAAGGGGTGCAGTGAGCATTTACACCCCACTGGTTTTTGACAGATCTTTGTAACAGTGGGCTGTGCAAATGGAAAATTACATGCTTCAAAAATCTGTCAGTCACCTGTGGGGTGTTAAGGCTCACTATACCCCTTGTTACATTCCGTTAGGGGTTTAATTTAAAAAATCGGGTCACATGTGGGTATTTATTTTTTGCGTTTATGTCAGAACCGCTGTAACCAGCAGCCACCCCTGTGCAAATCACCAGTTTAGGCCTCAAATGTACATGGTGCTCTCTCACTCCTGAGCCTTGTTGTGCGCCCGCAAAGCACTTTGCATCCACATATGGGGTATTTCCGTACTTGGGAGAAATTGTGTTACAAATTTTGGGGGTCTTTTTTTCCCCTTTTACCTCTTGTGAAAATGAAAAGTATGGGGCAATACCAGCATGTTAGTGTAAAAAATAAAAAAAATTTACACTAACATGCTGGTGTAGACCCCAACTTTACCTTTTCATAAGGGGTAAAGGGGAGAAAATGCGCTACAAATTTTTGGTGGCTTTTTCTCCGAGTACGTAAATGCCCCATGTGTGACCTTAAACTGTTGCCTTGAAATACGACAGGGCTCTGAAGTGACAGGGATTTTCATAGGGGTGTACCCTGATGCAAGCGTTACACTTGCCTCCTCCACCAAAAATACTGTACGTCATTTTTCACCAAACAGAGTGCCTCCAGCTGTTGCAAAACTCCCAACATGCCTGGACAGTCAATGGCTGTCCGGCAATACCTGGAGTTATTTTGCAACAGCTGGAGGCTCCGTTTTGGAAAAACTGACATACAAGACGTTTTAAACTTTTATTGGGGGGGGGGGGGGCGACGACAGTGTAAGGGTATGTATATGTAGTGTTTTACTCTTTATTTAGGGTTAGTGTAGTGTTTTTAGGGTACATTCACAGGGGCGGGGGTTTACAGTGAGTACATTCACATATGGGGGGAGGGGGGCAAAACTACAACTCCCAGCATGCACTGACAGACCATGCATGCTGGAAGTTGTAGTTATGTAACAGCTAGAGGCACATTGGGATTGGGAAACACTGAGTTAGGTAACTGACTACCGCAGTGTTTCCGCACCACTGTCTGTTTCCTAACTCTGTGTTTCCCAACCCATATGCCTCCAACTGTTGCAAAACTACAACTCCCAGCATGCATGATCTGTCAGTGCATGCTGGGAGTTATAGTTTTGCAACAGCAGGAGGCATGCGGGTTGGGAAACAATGAGTTAGCAATCAGACAATGTTTCTCAACCAGTGGGCCTCCAGATGTTGCAATACTACAACTCCCAGCATGCCCAGACAGCCGAAGGGCATGTTGGGAGTTGTAGTTATGCAACAACTGGAGGAGAACAGTTTGGAGACCACTGTGCACTAGCTCAGACCTGCCTTTGGAGAGCAGTTTAAAAAAGTTGAACATTTATTGTGCAAAGTGGTAAATAGTTGCAGAAAAGTCGCAGAGGAGAGGAGAAATCCTACAAAGTGGTGTTCTGAAGTAATTTATTCTTTTTTGATTACGTGCCCAAATTTAACACCCCTGCGATAGTATGATAAATATGTCGCACATAAGCAAAACCAAAGCAAAAATAAATAACTTGAAATCACATTTTTTAAAGACAACAAACATAAACATCCCCCATTATATCTTAAGTCATAAATAAAACAAAACCTATATAAATTGGGCATCGCTGTAATCATATGGACCTACAGAATAAAGTAATGTGTCATTTTAACCGTAAAATGCACTGCGTAGAAATCAAAGTAGCAAAATTGCATAGTTTTTTTTATTTCACCCGACAAATATATATATTTTTTGTGGTAAAATTAGTGAAGTCATTACAAAGTACAATTGGTGAAAAAAAAAAAAAAAACATGCCTCATATGGTTATATTGGTTAAAAATGTAAACACTTATGGCTATTTATCTTTTTTTTTATTTTTTTTTATTCCAGCCCAGGCATTAAAAGGGGACTCCGCCCCTAGACATCTTATCCCCTATACAAAGGATGGGGGATAAGATGTCTGATCGTTGGCGTCCCACCGCTGGTGACCCCTGTGACCTCCCAGCTGCACCTGGCACTCATTTAAAGTGTCGAGTGCAGCGCTGGTGGCTCGTGATGTCATGGCCACGCCCCCTCAATGCAAGTCTATGAGAGGGGGCCTGATGGCCGTTATGCCCCCTCCCATTGACTTGCATTGATATCTTGATTTGCAAATGATTTTCTAACTCGCACAGGCGTGGTTACATGTCTTCATCTGTCACTGTGACGTCAGCGCCGCTCGTCCACCGCACCACCCCTGTGCAAATCACCTCAAATGTACATGGTGCACTCTCCCTTCTGGGCCTTGTTGTGCGCCCCCAGAGCACTTTGCGCCCACTTATGGGGTATCTCCGTAGTCGGGAGAAATTGCATTACAAATTTTGAGGGGCGTTTTTCCCTTTTACCTCTTGTCAAAATGAACAGTATAGGGCAACACCAGCGTGTTAGTGTAAAAAATTTTTTTTTTTACACTAACATGCTGTTGTAGACCCCAACTTCACCTTTTCATAAGGGGTTAAAGGAGAAAAAGCCCCCCAAAATTTGTAACACAATTTCTCCCGAGTACGGCGATACCCCATATGTGACCCTAAACTGTTGCCTTGAAATACGACAGGGCTCCAAAGTAAGAGCGCCATGCGCATTTGAGGCCTGAATTAGGGATTTGCATAGGGGTGGACATAGGGGTATTCTACGCCAGTGATTCCCAAACAGGGTGCCTCCAGCTGTTGCAAAACTCCCAGCATGCTTGGACAGTCAACGGCTGTCCGGCAGTACTGGGAGGAGTTGTTTTGCAACAGCTGGAGGCTCCATTTTGGAAACAGTGGCGTACCGGACGTTTTTCATTTTTATTGGGAGGGGAGGGGGGCTGTGTAGGGGTATGTGTATATGTAGTGTTTTTTACTTTTTATTTTATTTTGTGTTAGTGTAGTGTAGTGTTTTTAGGGTACAGTCACACGGGCGGGGGATTACAGCGAGTTTCCCGCTGCGAGTTTGAGCTGCCGCGCAAAATTAGCTGCATCGCAAACTTGCAGCCTGATACTCACTGTAAGCCCCCTGCCCATGTGAATGTACCCTGTACATTCACAGGGGGGGGGAACCTCCAGCTGTTACAAAACTACAACTCCCAGCATGCACAGTTTATCAGTGCATGCTGGTAGTTATAGTTTTGCAACAGCTGGATGCACACGGTTGGGAAACACTGAGTTAGGAAACAGACAATGTTTCCCAACCAGTGTGCCTCCAGTTGTTGCAAAACCACAACTCCCAGCATGCTCAGGCATGCTGGGAGTAGTAGTTCGGCAACATCTTTAGAGCCAGATGTTGCCGAACTACAACTCCCAGCATGCTGGGAGTTGTAGTTTTGCAACATCTGGAGGACTACAGTTTGCAGACCACTAATACAGTGGTTCCCAATCTGTGCCCTTCCAGATGTTGCAAAACTACACATCCTCAGCATGCCCTTACTGTCCAGGCATGCTGGGAGTTGTAGTTCTGCAACATCTGAAGGGCCAGATGTTACAGAACTACAACTCCCAGCATGCCTGGACAGTAAGGGCATGCTGAGGATGTGTAGTTTTGCAACATCTGGAAGGGCACAGTGGTTTCCAAACTGTGGACCTCCAGATGTTGCAAAACTACAACTCCCAGCATGCCCAGACGCCAAGGGCTGTCTGGGCATGCTGGGAGTTGTAGTTTACAGGGTCCCATTACAGCAATGCATGTCACTTTACGGCGATGTGCATTGCTGTAAAGGGCCCGACCGCGGCTGAAGATCTACTCACCTGTCGCCGCCGCCGCCATCTTCCTCGCCGGGATCCGGGTCTTCAGAGACGAGGTAAGTACCGGGGCTGATCCCCAGCACTCCCCCGTCCCCCGCCGCGTCCTCCGGTCTTCCTCCCGTCCTCTCCGGACTTCAAGGGGCCGGGCAGGACGGGAGGAAGTAACCGCCCCCCCCCCCCCCCTTGCGATTGGTCGGTTAGTTAACCGACGTATCGCAGGGGATCGGAGGAGGTGGCAGGCTTGCCACCTTGCTCCTAGGCTCCAGCATGGTCCTGGCTGTCTGTGACAGCCGGGATCATGCAAAATTACCGGGCGGTCGAGTCCCAGAGACCCGATCAGCCCGGTATCGCCGCAGATCGCAAGGGCGATTTCCCTTGCGATTTGCGGCGATCGCCGACATGGGGGGCCTACATGGCCCCCCTTGGCGTTTGCCCTGGATGCCTGCTGAAATCCCTGCCGGCGAGCGGCAGAGATCGGAAATACAACAGGACATTCTCTAACGTCCTTGGGCATTAAAGCCCAGGTAGTGGGGACGTTAGAGAACGTCCTATGTCCTTAACAGGTTAAAGGGGTACTTTGGTGGAAATTTTTTTTTTTTTTTTAAATCAACTGGTGCCAGAATGTTAAACAGATTTGTAAATTACTTCTATAAAAAAAAATCTTAATCCTTTCAGTGCTTATTTGCTGCTGAATAGTACAGAGGAAATAATTTTCTTTCTGGAACACAGTGCTCTCTGCTGACATCTCTGTCCATTTTAGGAACTGTCCAGAGCAAAATATGTTTTCCATGGGGATTTTCTCCTACTCTGGACAGTTTTTAAAATGGACTGAGATGTCAGCAGAGAGCTATGTGTTCCAAAAAGAAAAGAATTTCCTCTGTAGTATTCAGCAGCTAATAAGTATTGGAAGGATTAAGATTTTTTAATAGAAGTAATTTACAAATCTGTTTCACTTTCTGGCACCAGTTGAATAAAAAAAAAAAAAAAAGTTTTCCACCGGAGTACCCCTTTAAACAGATTTGTAAATTACTTCTATTTAAAAATCTTTATCCTTACAGTACTTATGAGCTGCTATATAATACAGAGGAAGTTCTTTTCTTTTTTGAATTACTTTTCTGTCTGACCACAGCGCTCTCTGCTGACACACCTGTCCATGTCAGGAACTGTGCAGAGCAGGAACAATTCCCCATAGCAAACCTCTCCTGCTCTGGACAGTTCCTGACAGGAACATAGATGTCAGCAGAGAGCACTGTGATCAGATAGAAAATAAATTTAAAAAAAAGAAAAGAACTTTCTCTGTATTATACAGCAGCTGATAAGTACTGAAAGGATTACAATTTTATTAATAGAAGTAATTAACAAATCTGTTTAACTTTTTGGCACCAGTTGATTAAAAAAAATAATGTTTTCCACCGGAGTACCCCTTTAACCCCTGCATATTTGTAAGATGTAACCTGTGTCTTCTGCTTGTGAGTTTAGATTTGCTTTGGACTTGATAAAGGGAGAAATCCCGAAAGCTTCTCTACAAAATTCTATTAGTCCAATAAAAAAGCTATTACAGATACTGCTACATTTTTTGATTTTGCATCTGCTATTATTAGACATATCTCCTCCTCTAGGAATTCCGGAATTCCAAGAACTTTCCTGTTCCCCTAAAGTGAAAGCAAAAGTAAGAACAGATGAGTGTTCTGGAGCCATGATATGAACGGAGCTGGAGACATTCTGGGGGTGAGCTCTGACAAGATGATATAAATACAGATTACACCAGAAGATGGCAGATTACCTGAGGATTGGGATTATAACCCTCATCCTCCTCCATCCAGGATCTGGTAAGTCTCTACTATAGACATTTATATACATAGAAGAGCAGAGTATATAGGAGCAGACTATAGATTCACTGGGTATTCAGCCTGGGTAAGACAGGGATTACCAACCAGGGTACCTACAGCTGTTGCAAAACTACAACTCCTAGCATGCCCAGACAGCCTTTGGCTGTCTGGGCATGCTGGGAGTTGTAATTTTGCCGGTAAATGACGTCTGAGGCTTTTTTTTTTTTACTTTGACTGTTATGTGCAGACTTTAACCCCTCAGGCCCAGATTTGCTAGAACTGATTATTTTCACTGTGTAAACATAGACAGGTGGGCAGGGGGAATTACTGTTCGTTTTCAGAGGATTTACTCTATACTCGCCGTTTGAGAAAAGTTGGTGAGACGTAGTATAAAGAGGGCGATCCAGACGAATTTACCATAACTTATGCCGGCACTGAGCGGTGGCAGATTTATTAAAGGCGTTTGTATCATGATTCACTTTTCACAGCAAACTTAAAGAACTCCAGCCCAAATGAACTTATCCCCCTATCCACTGGATAGGATAAAAGTAGCTGATCGGGGGGGGGTGTCCGACCGCTGGGAACCCCCGCAATCTCCGGAACGGTACCCTGCTCCTCTTTAGCGCCCCCATAGAAATGAATGGAGCCTGTGCCGTCTATGGGAAACCCGGGTCCGGAGATCGCAGGGGGTACCAGCGTTCAGACCCTCTACCTGCGCAATCAGCTACTTATCCCCTGTCATGTGGATAGGGGATGCGTTCATTTTGGCTGGTGTTCTCCTTTAATATTTTGTTGGGTTGAATTAAATGAAATGTCAAAAGTTCATCTCAATACTTTGTTATATCCCCTCTGCTGACAAAGACAGAGGTCAAACGCTTTCTGTAAGTCTTCACAAGGATTTCACACACTGTTGCTGGTATTATGGCCCATTCCTCCATGCAGATCTCTAGAGCAGTGATGTTTTGGGGTTGTCACTGGACAACACAGACTTTCAACTCCCTCTTTTCTATGGGGTTGAGATCTGGAGACTGGCTGACCACTCCAGGACCTTGAAATGCTTCTTACAAAGCCACTCCTTCGCTGCCTGTGCGGTGTGTTTGGGATCATTATCATGCTGAAAGACCCAGCCATGTTTCATCTTTAATGTGTCATGCTAATTATGCGCCCCAAAAATTAATCACTATGTTTAATAACATGATGTCGGCCATTTTGTGTATGTTCTAAATAGACCACAGTGTATTTTAAAGTTCTCCTATTCAAGTGCCAGTCTGGGAATAGAATACTTGTTGTCTCTTTAGATATTTATGGCTGTTTAGACTAGACAGATAAGAGATTCACACGTCTATGTGAAAGAGATCTACACAGTATTCTTATCTCTCTAACAAATTTGGATATCTAGGTATTCTCCAAGATGTCTATGAGAATCCATGTTTTAATTACTTATAGATGTCAAAAATAATCCCTGAATTGTTAATTATGGCTCCATATGTCAAGTGTGGAATGTGGGTTTGAAACCAACATTAGACAGTTAACCCTTAATGGCAATGATGCTAATTGCGTATGCAATAGCACCCTCTAGTGAATGAGTAGTTGACATTACACTGACAGGAAAGGCATTCTGGGTATTCTAGTGATGTCATAATCATTACCATATGTACACACCCAACCTACATTCATTGGGGAATTCCAATTAAAGAGTCTGGTAAACCAGATGTTAGGGACAGTGTTGAAAAGAACACACTAAGACAAAGAGGTCTTCCAAGGAAAGAGGTCCTGGCAGTCTGACTGATCACACAGTACCAGACCAATGGCTATCCATGATGATGAGATGGACCGTTCAATTTTCCTAGGACCAGAAACGAGGTTCTTACATAGACTTGGTAAGAGACACAAAAATAGTATTCCATTTAATTAAGACCAATTGGGATAATGTGGATGGAATTATACCATTTAGATGGGCGAATAAATTAATAAAATAAAATAATTAATTATCTCCATATTGAGATTATAGTTTTAGGATGTTGTGAGACTTCATTCTAACTGCAAAAGAATCAAGACTCACAATCTATCAAAGCATTAAATAATTGCTTGGACATTGATAGAATTCCTACTCGCCAAACTTAGTGTTATAAGTATATTTCCCACACAGGAAACTTGTTTCAAGTTCTTCCTCCTAAAATATAGTCTAGCAAAGGTGATATATCTCTGCTATCAGTCTTAATAATATTACCAAAATCATGTATAGAAAATATGTCCAGAATGGGGTGGAAGTATATCATAATTCTTCCATGTTTATATCCTTAGATGATTTCCCCATTTATGGAGTCATGTGATTTGTAGTTGGTTAGAAAGGGGACGGGGAGTGTATTTAGCATTCCATATTGATGTCTATGATTAGATATTGCCCATCTTAATATCATGAGGTTCCTCTGGATAGAGTGATATGTAACCTTTTTCTTATATGATATTCCTAACCTAGTAGCTTTTGTTTTATTGTAACAAGTTACTTACTACTCACATGTATTATGCTACTATATGTAGTCAATTAACAAGCTTGTAATGTGTACTAATATATCTAATTTGCATATATCAGCCAACGGCTGTCCGGGCATGCTGAGAGTTGTAGTTTTGCAACATGTGGAGGTCCGCAGGTTAATGATCACTGTTGGGTTCAGAATCTTTTTTTTTTCTAGATTTTGCACCTTTAAATTTGGGTGCGTCCTATAGGGCAAAAAATACGGTACCTGCTTTCATGTAGTTGTAATTTACAATATGTTGGACGCACGATTCAAACGGTGCATTGTCGCATGTCCAAACATCGATCTAACATTAAGAACAAATTCCCACTTCATAGTGTGTCCCGTCACTTTACTTTTGTCCATAAAAATGACATATCGTCTCTACGTTTAATTATTTTAGAATCTATTCCCCCCACTAAACCTAACCGTTTTCAATATTTAATTAACCGAGAATCATATTGGATTTTCACCCTTTCTACATTAATACCGCATGGTCTGAACGAGACTATAGAGAACGCTCGTTGATTATACGACCGTCCTCTATTTTCTCGTCGTTCTTTCTTTTCTTTTTTCATATTTTCATTGCTGTTTTACATCATTGTATTTTTCATTTACATATTTTATATTTATTTTTTCATTTATGTATTTTTCATTTTTATATTTTACATTTACTTTTTTTTTATTTATTTCCATTAGTCATTCATTATTACTTTTATTGCATTTTTAGTACATGTTTTATCATATATATTTGTCCGGTGTAATTTACCTGGTGGTGATTGGACCATCGGAGTTCACGTACTCTGATGTGCCCTCCCACTACCTGTATTAATGCACCACCCATGTGTCTCTTGTTATGCCTGATGAAGCTGCTGTAGCAGTGAAACATGTTGCATGTTGGGAGAATAAACTTCCTCCACTTTTAACTTACCTGTTGGCATTTCATGTCATGTGTCATTTGAAGCCTGCACCCACACTGAAGCCTTCTCCATTATATCTTTAAAGGGAAAATGACAGCCTTGTCACCCGAACTTATCGGCTGATACTGGCTAATAGTGCAGGTGATGCTGATAAGGTAAAAGACTATTGGGATAAGTGTTCTGTTTCCCTTTCACAAGCTGGCACCTTTTAATAAATCCTCTTATACGGACATCAAAGAGAACTGTGTGGTCCTTTAGTTACAGCTGCACAGTCCTCTCTATCCCCTCCTGGCACTCATCTCTATGATCATAGAAAGAACTGTGTGGTCATACAGTTACAGCTGCACAGTCCTCTCTATCCCCTCCCTGCACTCATCTCTATGATCATAGAGAGAACTGTGTGGTCATACAGATACAGCTGCACAGTCCTCTCTATCCCCTCCCTGCACTCATCTCTCTGATCATAGAGAGAATTGTGTGGTCATACAGATACAGCTGCACAGTCCTCTCTATCCCCTCCCTGCACTCATCTCTATGATCATAGAGAGAACTGTGTGGTCATACAGATACAGCTGCACAGTCCTCTCTATCCCCTCCCTGCACTCATCACTATGATCATAGAGAGAACTGTGTGGTCATACAGTTACAGCTGCACAGTCCTCTCTATCCCCTCCCTGCACTCATCTCTATGATCATAGAGAGAACTGTGTGGTCATACAGTTACAGCCGCACAGTCCTCTCTATCCCCTCCTA
The DNA here is from genome assembly GCF_029499605.1 of Hyla sarda. NCBI lineage: Eukaryota > Metazoa > Chordata > Amphibia > Anura > Hylidae > Hyla > Hyla sarda. Next base: position 294,796,270 of record NC_079194.1, read on the forward strand.
GGATTTAACTAACTTGAATGATCCTTGTCTATCTTCCAGGTGAATTAGAAATCCAGACGATGGATTCCCCTATAGAGGCATTGCTGGGTCATAATATGACCATTCCTTGTCACTTTTATGGCTACAAGACACCTCTGAATCTCTCTATGGTTTCTGTGCGCTGGAGTCTAAATATTTTGAAAGAAGAACACCTTGTCTATTTGTCCAGTGGTGAAAAACGTATCCAAAATAGATCTGGGTCAGATATACCGCACAGTGCGCTTATGGGAGGAGATGGCAGCCTGTATATACCCAACATTCAGCTTAATGATGAAGGAGAATACACTTGTTCTGTTATCGTCACTCCTGATAACGCGATAAGTAAAGTCAATATAAAGGTCTCAGGTAAGTGCTGCTATATACACAATGAAGGTCATATCTCATAGAATATATCTATCCCAGTATAACACATCTATGCATGTATGGAGTGGACCCCAAGGCCATATTCACACCTCGGAGATTTTGCTGCAGAAGAGTCACGTTGAATTCAATGGGATTCTGCTGCGCTGTGCACACGGCAGAATTTCTGTGCCACATATTTCCGGCACGGAAATTCAAAATTTCATGTCCGCAGAAATAAGGACCGTGTTCACTCTTTCTGCGGACACCTCACAGAATGCATAGTCGGCCATGAGACGACGCATTCCAATGTGGTCCTAGTGCTGGCATATTAGGCCTGCGCCCGCAGACTCCGGAAAGTCTGTATGGAGATTTTCTGCACAGAGTATGACCATAGCCTACAAGTAAGAGTAAGAGTGTTCTCGGATTCCTGACCATCTCTAGTGGCCCAAAACAGGCAGGAGGGGCCAGGAAGCTATTAATCTTGAGATCCTGTGGACATGCCATAAATGTCTAGGTAGGAATACCACTTTAAGAATTTATTTTATTTTTGTTATTATTTCTATGTGGTTGTTTCTCTTCAGCCATCCCAACATGTACATTGAGTAACTCCAGACTAGAGATGTATCCAGACACTGAGGGATCGGTTACATGTTATGTGAATGGCTTCTATCCAGAACATGTGACAATACATTGGGTGAAGTACAGTAAATCTTCCTCCAACAAATCTAAACTGGACAACCAGACCTGCACCAGTATACCAGTACAGAACCCTGATGGAACGTATAATGTGAGAAATCTACTGTCTGTGAGACCTATGAGCAGAGATGAGGAAGAAGATATATATTCCTGTGTAATCCTCCACAGGTCACTAGAAAATGATGGTCTGACCTGTAATGTTACTTTATCTGTAAAAGGTATATTCATTTAGTGCAATTTAGATATATATATATATATATGGTAGGGATCGACCGATATAGTTTTTTTTAGGGCCGATACAGATAATCGGTGGAGGTTAGGGCCGATAGCCGATAACTTATACCGATATTCCGGTATAAGTTATCGGCTATTTATCCCCTTCGACACCGCTGCAGATCATTGATTTAAAGCGGGCGCTTTAAATCAATGCACTGCAGTGGCTTTTGTGGTGCAGTAGGCTGCCGCCACCCGCTTCTCTCCCCCTGCCTGTTCGGGGGTCCTGAGACCTATCACCGCCACTGCTCCCCCTGCCGTGCCGCTCCGCGCCTAGGGGTGCCTCCAGCTGTTGCAAAACTACTACTCCCAGCATGCCCGGACAGCCGTTGGCTGTCCGGGCATGCTGGGAGTTGTAGTTTTGCAACAGCTGGAGGGCTTACTGTAGGAATAGTATATTATACAGACCCCTGTCCATCCCAGAACCCTGACTCACCTTCCCAGTTGCTGCAGGGACCGTCCGGGGAGGATGGTCCGGGCCATCCATCCTTCCTGTAGTGTCCGGCGGCATTCCGGGTGGAGGGTGAACCGGTCCGGGCTGTCCTTCTTCTCCGGGGGTCCTCTTCTCCACTCCGGGCAGGCTCCGGCCTAGTAACACTGCATAGACGCCGCTGCGCAGCGACGCACCTGATGTCGCGGCATCTATGCAGCGTATTAGGCCGGAGCCTTCCTGGAGTGGAGAAGAGGACCCCCGGAGAAGGAAGACAGCCCGGACCGGTTCACCCTCCACCCGGAATGCCGCCGGACACTACAGGAAGGATGGATGGCCCGGACCACCCCCATTACGGGTAAGTTTAATTTTTTTTATTGACTCGGAGGGTGGGGGAGGGGCCCTACCGGTATAGCGGTATGGGCAAAAATCCATACCGTGGGAGAAAAAAAAAACGATATCCGGTTCATACCGGTATACCACCCAGCACTACGGTGGGGGGTGCGACGCGGGGGGGAGGGGGGGTGGCTTTGCTTGGGGCGGTGCGGGGTGTGGGGCATTATCGACTTATCAGGAAGGTAATTGCCAATACCGATAATGCCCAAAATCGGGATTATCGGCTGATAATATCGGCCATACCAATAATCGGTCGATCCCTAATATATAGCAATGTTCATGTTGTAGATCAGCGGTCTCAAACTGTGGCTGGGAGTTGAAGTTTTTCAACATCTGGGGAGGGCCACAGTTTGAGACCACTGTTGTAGATGAATAGGTATATATGACTTCTTAATGTTTTTCTATTGTGGCCTCACCGCTGGTTGCAGTTCATGCCAAAATTTTAGAATAATCTTGAAGGCAACCTGCCAGGTCACCTGACCACCCTAAAACACCACCTTATTATGATACCTGACAATCGTGAGGTTCTATGTGGTTCTAATCTCTCACTTTAACTCCATCCTTGTCCCCTGGACCAGGGGTGCGGTAGCACACGATCTCAATTCATTTTCAGGCCAAGGGTAGAAATTTCAGTTTGGGACTAGGCCCTAACATTACAGCCAGATTGCTATCGGATAACCCTTATGTAACTATATATCGGACACAAAAGGTAAGATTTATCAACACTTGTGTAGGGGAAGAGTGGTACAGTTGCCCATAGCAACCAATCAGATCGCTTCTTTCATTTTTGAAGAGGCCTGTGAAAAATGAAAGTAGCAATCTGATTGGTTGCTATGGGCAGTGGCACCGCTTTTTCTCTACACAGGTTTGGATAAATCTCCCCCCAAGTCTGTTGGTGTATGACCATACAACATAGTGGCCAACTGTCCCGAATTTTTAGAGAGAGCCTAAACAAAGTATTGTTTCAAGGACGTCCTGGTTAACCCCATCCCCAGTTGGATTTTTTTGAGGGGGTAAGGTGTACACACAGAGCAAGACAAGACATTAGGCAGACTTGTAGGGCTGCAGGTAGCCTTCTGCCTGCAGCCACTAGAGGCGGGGAGCATCTCTTCCTTCTGCATCTGTGGGAAGGGATGCTGGTGCACTGCAATGGACCAGGAAAAGTTAAAAATGTTGTTTTTCCAGCCTTGCAAGTGAGGGAGCTACCTTATAGGGGAAACTATCTGTTGGGGGCAATTACATAATGGGAGGACCTACCTAATGAGACTACCTGCTGTGGGTACTTATCTAATAGGAGAAATTGCCTAATGGGAGAACATGTCTGCCTACTGAACCTACTGGATGGACCTACATAATCCTACCTACCCACTTACCTACCTATTTTATTGGTCAGGACACTAAGGAGGGGGGGGGGGGGGGGCAATATAACTGTTTGAGGAATTATAGGAAACAGATGGAATGGAAAAGTCAGGAGGCAGCGAAGATCTGACATATTTCAGATCATCAAAGATCCTTGGATGTAGCAAGGAAAGACCGTCAGCCTACATTTTCCTGTACATTGGGCTGCGCCTCAAGCAAGTGTACTACATGATACAATTTTTTTTTCATTGTGACCAATGATTGACAAATACCACTCTATGACTATACAGAGAGATACAACAGTGCACCTTCTTTAATCTACACACCGCACATTTACACACAATTACGGCATGGGTGCGTAGTACTGCCCGTCATCAGCAGACATTCTGCTGCAATGGCTAGAATTAGTGATAACTCCAGTCCTGGCCATGTAACCCCCTTAGATGTCTGTTATTAGTGACCATGGCATCTAAGTAGCAAAAGATGGATTGGATGGCAGCCTAGGTCCTAGATATGTGTACATTTGACATGAGTGGTTTGTTGGGGGACACACACAGATCAATAGAGGTTCTTACCATCATCTTACCAGTGTATTTAACTAATTGTACTGATTTATTCTATTCTTATAGATAACAATGCTGCTGGAATAATTGGGATTGTATGTGGGATATTTGTCTTTCTGCTCTTAGTGATATCATTTGGCTTTTACAGAATTTATCATAGAAAAGGTAAGTGTGGTGTCGGGTGGGGATAATGTGCAATTAACCTTTTCATGACGCCAGGGCGTGGTTAACCTATACACCACCCGAGGTTGATCCAGCTTCTCCTGGGCTAGGCACGGGCAATAAGTACTCCGACGCAAGGTTATGGGGAAACTGACTTTACTGAGTCAGGATAGATTATAAAATCCATTACAGCTCAGATTGGTATAAAGAGAAGGGCAAGATGAACCTTGGAAACTTATTGGCTTGCTGGGACTTATAGTTGATTGTGCTGTATATTACTGACTTGCTGTATGGCAACCCACACTTAACTTTAGTGACTTGGACTTGACTAACTTGACCTGAATTGAGACTTAAGTGCTTACAGCAGTGGTCCTCAAACTGTCCAGGCAAGCTGGGAATTGTAGTTTTGCAACATCTGGAGAGCCACAGTTTGGGGACCACTGGCATACAGCTAGGCTTGACATTAAGCTGGGCACTGGGGTATCCTTTAGCAGATGCCTGGTTGCAGGATTAGACTTGAGGCTTCCTCAGAATCACCTCAGCTACATCTGCACTAATCTGCAGAACTGAACTCTGAACTCCTACCACACTATATAAGGATTAGATATTGCGCATTCTCATTGGGCAGAGAAGTCACATGGTTCATCTCATGCACACACCCCTAACAGGGTTCTTAACAACAGTTTTTACAGGCTTAAAGCAACAAGTACACAGAAAATGACAATACATTAACCATAGTATAATTGTAGTAGATATTGAGTCCTGAGTAGTTTGGGATCAAGTAGGACACTGAAGGCAACATCTGCCACACAGGATGGGGAAGGATGCTATATTCTGTACAGATTCTGTACTGGGTCACCACATAAGTGTTGCAGATCTTATATTTCTCTTGTTTTAACATTTAGTTTCTAGTATCTTCATTGTTTGTATGGAATATTTCCATGCAGTCAGTTATTATATCATGTTCTAATAGACGACATATTTACTTATTGTTACAGCGCCACCTGAGGTTTTGGACATCGTTGGACCTGAATTGACCCATGGGAAGAAGACAAAGCTAGTATATCCAGTAATAAATTTCAGTCCAAAAAATATTAGTTTCTTCTTATATTTAAATGAAGTCAATGAAGAGAATCTAGTAGACTCTTGGCCCAATGAAAAGGAAAAAGGTGATGAGCATAATGAGTTATTAAGGGATCCCGGCCTGATGTTGGACCCTTATATAACATCACAAAATAATGTGTTCAGCTGTATCTGCTCTATATCTATAACACCTGATTTACATAAACATAATGGAGTTCATCTTATTTTGAAAGTTCACCATAAAGCTCGGAAAGATCCGATCCAGAAAGAGCTGATGTTGCGGGTGAAAGGTAGGAATGAATTGTCTTACTATTAAATACTATAAAATGTCAGCATTTATTTAATTCTTTCCTTATATTTCTTACATTAATTTGTCAGGATCCTTATATGTTTTTGGTTTTGGGTGAATCCATAGATCCCCTAGGGGACTTGTACTACCAATTGCCTGGTCGCATATACAATGCACTGCAATACTATTAGTATTACTACTCCAAACGCAGAATGTACTTGGAGGATCTGAAGGGCTTTACTAGCTGCCATCTTTACCACTAGGCACCTCCAATCATGATAGAAGGGACCAATGCCTGTTTTCTAAACATGGTGACCCATTGCCCTTTTGCTGATAACTGGATCTGTTGTTGTCTTTACCATGATTCCCCTTTAGACTCATCGGTCCAGGTTCCCCAGATCTGACTCTGTTTCCTTTATTCTTTCTATCTGTAGCTGCACCTGTTCTGGATCCAATAGAGGCCAACCAGGAATCCTACAATGTCGGGGACCACTTGGAGCTGACGTGCAAAATTCACTCATTTCATCCACGATACATAAATGTGATCTGGTACAAAGGAGAAGAAACTTTACCCTCAACAAATAGAGAAGCTCAAGAAGATGGAGATGGTTTGTTCTATGTCACCAGCTCTGTGAGGATCACTGTAATAGAGGAAGACTTTGGGAAAATATACAAGTGTAAAGTTGAGCACTTGGGTACACCAGATAATGATGAAGGCGTCACATGGACATTACAAAGGCAAAGTAAGTAAAGATGCCCATAGACAAAGATTTTTACACCATCACTTCTGGTGAGAAATTGTTGGCTGAGGCCTCATTGTGTTTGAACTGTCCTTTAAAGGGGTATTCCGGGTTTAAACATTTCATTATCTTATCTTATCCTTTGGATAGGGGATAAGATGTATGATTGCAGGGGGTCCCGCCACTGGGGATCCCCGCTATCTCAGTGCAGCCCCCAGCATTCTGTGCCGGGTGCTGCTTCCGAGACAGGGATGTGACATCACAGTCATGCCCCCTCGTGACATGAAGCCACGCCCCCTCCATTCATATCTATGGAAGAGGGCGTGTCGGCCGTCTCGGAAATGGCCATCTCGGAAGCAGCGCCCAGCACAGAATGCCGGGGGCTGCACAGAGATTGCAGGGGTCCCCAAAGGATAGGGGATAAGATGTTTAGACCCGAAATACCCCTTTAAGCCCCATTTACACAAGGTAGTTTTAGGTGGCTGTTGATGCATTTCTGCATCCAAAACATAGTGAATTAGACTGAAAAACCTCTATAATGCTTTTCATGACATTTTGTCCAGTTGACAGACTTTAGGAGGGAGCACATCATTCAGGATCGTCATTTAGAAAGATTATACAAAATTCACCTATAGTAGGGCACTGCACTTATACCCCTCTTTATGCTGGATCCACTCCTGGCTTTGGATGAAAACTGACAAAACAAATCTATGAAGCTGATTTTCCAAAAAGCTCTTTGTATGACGCCATCCTGAAGTCACTGTATGTGTATGTATAATGAGAAATATGGCACTCTCCTGATTTATCGGTGCACAAGTAGGCTCCCAAGCCATCATTACTAGGTAGAAAAACTCGGCACTCAGACAGAACTGAGTATTACTTGAATTTTATTTGGCAATCTTTAGAATCTGACGTTTCGGTCCAATCCCTGGACCTTCCTCAGAGTTAGATTGCTGCGGAGGTGTGAGATTAGAGAAATACGTCTTCCTGCCGGGAGAAAGGTATGTAGAACGCAGTCATAGACTGCGTTCTACATACCTTTCTCCCGGCAGGAAGCCGTATTTCTCTAACCTCCCACCTCCGCAGCAATCTAACTCTGAGGAAGGTCCAGGGATTGGACCGAAACGTCAGATTCTAAAGATTGCCAAATAAAATTCCTGTATGTGTATGTATGTTATTTAGTTCCTGTTCTGAAATGTTCTTCTCTTTTTTTTTTTCCTTAGGTGATTAAAGTAAATTGATAGAAGGAATCAGTTCTTACCAAGGAGATCCACAGGATCACTTCTTACTTCTGATACAAAACACGACATGAAAACCGCCATAGATCCAACATTTCCTATTGCTGATCAGTCTGCTCCAATATCTCTAAAGCCCCGTTCACACATTACAGAATTATTGGAGACAGAGGTTATGTGCACAACTATGAACTGAAGTTACAGTCTACCTCAACTTATATTTAACTTTTGCCTAAACTTCTCCTTAAGCAATCTTATGGATAATTGTCATATACAGTGACCCCTCGACCTACCATGGCCCCAACATACGATAATTTCAACATGCGATGGCCTCTCATGGTGCGATGGCCGGCAGGAGACGTCACTCGTCATATTATCCACACAGCCCACAAGACCCGTCGCATTACCTGAGCCTGCTGAGTACGGCCAGGTAAGGAAATATGAAAAATAGAAAAAGCAGGAGAAGTTTCCGGGCCTGCCGCTGGTCACTGTTTTAAAGTGGCCGCGGCCGGGCTGCTGATCCGCTACTGAGAAGCCGGCAGGGGGCCCCCTGGGGGATGGGGGCCCTAGGCAATTGCCTGGTTTGCCCCACTCTGGTTTGCCCTGTAGGTAGGTCCCCCTGTAGATAGTAGCCATCTGCATATAGTTGCAACTAGGGGTGTGAATCGCCAAGAATTTGGCGATTCGATTCGAATCGCGATACCAGTGTGGCGATTCGATATATCCCGATATATCGCGATACCGTCTAGGTGACGATACATCGCGATATATCCCGATACATCGCCCACCTGGGAGCATTCATAGATCCCAATAGACGCCGCTGTCAGCTTTGACAGCGGCGATCTAGTAGTCCGGTGCTCACTTTTCTCATGTTATCCCGTCCGGGCTGCAAAATAAAAGAAAATGCACTTTATCTTACCTGCCAACGAGCCCCCGGAGCTCCGGTACAGGTGTTGGGTCGCCGGGCTGTATTCTTCTTACTTCCTGTTAGTCCGGCACGTCACATGGAGCTTCAGCCTATCACCAGCGGAGGCGGGACATCGCTGCGGCCAGTGATAGGCTGAAGCTCTGTGTGACGTGTCGGGCTTACAGGAAGTAAGAAGAATACAGCCCGGGGACCAAACACCTGTACCGGAGCTCCGGGGGCTCGTTGGCAGGTAAGATAAAGTGCGTTTTCTTTAATTTTGCAGCCCGGACGGGATAACATGAGAAAAGTGTGCACCGGAGTACTCCTTTAATAGCCAGCCGCGGTGATCGCCGCATGCTGGCTATTAGCGGCGGCCCCCGGCTACTGAAATCAGCCGGGGGTCGCATAGTACGGAGCGGGCACGAGTCGGAGTCCGCTCCATACACCCAGAGCGACGCCGTGTCAGATCCGGCCTGCCCGGCTCCACAAATGTTGAACTTTTATCTCCTGATGCCCAGGACATGACATGCTGTTTCGGGCGTCAGGAGATAAAAATTCCACATCCCTAAAAGAATCGATTCAAGAATATTTTGAATCGATTCAGTATCGGCAAATGAAAAAATCGCGAGAATCGATTTTTTCTTACATCCCTAGTTGCAACCTACCTTTATATAGTAGTAGCAGCCCCATTACGTATGTGTTAGCAGCAGCCCCCCTTTAGGCAGTAAAATCAGCAGCCCCCTTTAGGTAGAAATAATAGCAGCAGAAAACCCATTTAGGTAGTAATAGTAACAGCCCCCTTAAGGCACTGATAGAAGAAGCAGGAGCCCCCATTAAATAGTAATAGTAGCATCCCCTTGGCCTTTCTGCTGCCTGAGATGAGATGCCTGGCTGCAGTGGTATCCAGTCAGCAAACTGATTTTTCACACATAGTGTACATGTTGCAGATTTTATGTTGCACATTTTATACTGTATAAACCAATAAGAATAATAAAAAAAAATAAAATAAACAAAATAACATCAGGAGAATAAAATCTACAGTGCATACACTATGGGTGAAATGTGTCAACACACAGTATTCCTAGTGTATTTTAAGTGCCAAATTTTGTGCAGTTGCGTTGTTGCGGCTTTTTTATGTGCATTTTTTTTTTTTTTTTATAGACCATTTTTCTGACCAGTGTATTGTTTGGGCCACCTCCACGCAGTGGGCATGAAGTTATCATGTGTGACAAATTTGTTATTTATATTTTTTGCACACAACTTTTGCGCAAAGTCTACTTTTTTGCGCAGACCTACAACAGCTAGTAGGACACATACAAATTTGAGCAGTTGTGCCAAAAATACATTGAGCAAACAGGGTTAAAATGTTTACTACCTCACACCAGCATTGATATATGTCCCCCGATGTGTGAACGTACCCCAATAGAGAGCGTAAGTGCAGACAGGCTGTCTCTGTATGCTCACGCCTGATACGGACACAAAGTCTTATGGGTAGTATGGGCAAACAGGAAGCGGGCATAAAGTGTTGGCAAACATCACATTTGCTGAGATGCACCCACTAAACCTGCCTTATCCAGGATGTAAGTAAATCCCAGTGAGGAGATTTATGGCCAAATAACAGGGATGACAAGGGATGTATGAGGGGAAAATGACTGACCTGATCACATTTCTGGTAACACAGGGCGACCTTTATCATGGTCCAAAGAGTGAACTGAAACATGTGACAGATAAATGAACCACTATTCTGCGCTTGTATTGGCAGCGCTGCGACATTTCTACTATACTTTGCTGCTACAGATATAAAGATGGAAAACCCGCTGCTGAAAAATGCAGTAAAGTAGATGAGGTTTTCTGCTCCTGTATCCGCTGCTGAATTTTCCATCTGCAAATAAGGACTAAAAAAATGTATAATAAATTCTCAAAATGTGAATTTGACCTATAAGGGCCAAATGCTTTGATGAGCCTAAATAATATTGTAAAGGTTATTTAATAGGTTATCCAGGTACAGTAGAATCTCCAGATAGCGGACACTCACGAGGAATAAAAAAAAAGTGTCCACTATTGACAGATGTCCCCTATTGGGAAAAAAGGCTCAAAAGCATTTCTAAATGCCAGAATTCTGTCCTGTACTCACTCCAGAGGGTAAGTACCTATAAAACATGATAAAAGCAATAATACAGTACAATCTCCCAGTATTGTTTAATCTTCCCTTATACCTTCCCTGTATGATCGTATCTCCCATTTATACCCCAAATTATCCCCCCTTACCCCCTGTGCCACATCATTTCCCCTTGACCCCCACCCCCTGAGCCATTTCATTCTCCCTTTATTACCCTCTGTGTAATTTAATCACCCCCTCTTTATGAAGTGATAAAGGGGAATAAAATGGCACAGGGGGTGGTAAAGAGGGGGTGATGAATTTGCACAGAGGGCAATAAAGGAGGAATGAAATAGCAAGGGGGGGGGATTAAGAGGAATGATGCGGCACAGGGGGTAGTAAAGTGGGGGGATGATTTGGCACAGGAGAAATAAAGTAGCATGAGGGGATCAAGGTAGGAGGGGGATGAATGATGTGGCTGTCGGACGTACAGAAGCAGGAGACCACTGTTTAAACATCAGTCTTCTGCAGGGGGGTGCAGCGGGGGCCTGGGCCCCTTACTGGGGTATTGGCTGTACCCCCTGACGGTGGCCCTGTGTACAAGGTAGGGCCGGTGATGTAAAGTATTTTCCAATCTGTGAAAAGTGCCATACGCATGCGCGAGTCTACGCTATTAGTGTAGACCTAGCTTAGGCTACGTTAGTAGCGTAAACCTGCACATGCGCAGTAGTCAATTTAGCTTATTGGAAAATACTTTAGATCATAGGCTTACGTTAATAGCTTATCTCTTAGCGTAGCCGTGGAAAAACCTAGCGCGCATGCGCAGGGTTTTTTAGCATGAGTTACGAAATTAGCTAAGAGATAAGCTATTAACGTAAGCCTTTGATCTAAAGTATTTTCCAATAAGCTAAATTTACTACTGTGCATGCGCAGGTTTACGCTACTAACATAGCCTACGCTAGGTCTACGCTAATAGCGTAGAGTCGCGCATGCATATGGCAGTTTTCACAGATTGGAAAAGACTTTACATCACCGGAATGTAAGCCTGGTTGTCCTTTATTGGGAGTGTTTTGTCCCCTATTGGGAGTATTTTGTTCCCTATTTGATGTGTCCACATCTGCTATTTGGAATTTCTCCTATTCCGAGGGTTCAAATACATTAAGTCTTATGGGACCCTGCCGGGGAATTAAAGGGGTACTCTGGCCCTAAGACATCTTATCCCCTATCCTAAGGATAAGGGGATAAGATGTCTGACCGCGGGGGTCCTGCCGCTAGGGACCCCTGCAATCTTGCATTCAGCACCCACCTCGGGGAGTTGCACGCCGCGCTGCCAGTTCACAACCTGCCGTGTGACATCCACGGGGCCGGAGTATCGTGATGTCACGACTCCGCCCCTGTGTGACATCATGCCCCGCCCCGTTATGCAAGTCTATGGGAAGGGTCATGCTCCGCCCCCGCTATGCAAGTCTATGGGAGGGGGCGTGACGTCCGTCACGCCCCCTCCCATAGACTTGCATAGCGGGGGGCAGGGCATGACGTCACACAGGGGCGGAGTCGTGACATCACGATACTCCGGCCCCGTGGTCGTCACACTGCAGATTCTGAACTGGCAGCGCAGCGTGCAGCTCCCCGAGGTGGGTGCTGAATGCAAGATTGTGGGGGTCCCTAGCGGCAGGACCCCCGCGGTCAGACATCTTATCCACTATCCTTTGGCTAGGGGATAAGATGTCTTAGGAGTACCCCTTTAAAAACTGTCCCCTATTGGGAGTTTTACTGTATAGAAAAACAGGGCTGATTTCTTTGAAAAACAGTTATATTCAATCTTTGTATATTTTTTATAATTTACATATTGTTATGTGCCTTTTGTGTAATAATATATGTTTGTAAACACATATGGCACTTATCTATGTCATGCTTTACAATTATGGGGATATCGAATGTATTTGTCCTTTATGACTTTTTTTCCTAATGTTGTGAACGTTAAAGGGAATATGACATCAGAAAAAAATCAAGTTTTAAATGAAGCATATTTTGTAAGAATTTTGTGCGATGTTTTTTTTCCCCCTAAATTTCCAGGTTACTTTCTTTATCAGTGTTTCCCAATCAGTGTGCCTTCAGATATAGTAAAACCACAACTCTCACAATGCCCGAACAGCCAAAGCCCCCCTGGTTGGAAAACACTGGTCCATATCATAAAATAATCATGAAATGTTGCAGTTTTCAGTTTGGCCACTAGGTTTAAAGGGGTATTCCCGGAAAAAATCTTATATATATCAACTGGCTCCAGAAAGTTAAACAGATTTGTAAATTACTTCTATTAAAAAATCTGAATCCTTTCAATAATTATCAGCTGCCGAAGTTGAGTTGTTGTTTTCTGTCTGGCAACAGTGCTCTCTGCTGACATCTCTGCTTGTCTCGGGAACTGCACAGAGTAGAAGAGGTTTGCTATGGGGATTTGCTTCTAAACTGGGCGGTTCCCGAGACACGTGTCATCAGAGAGCACTTAGACAGAAAAGAACAACTCAACTTCAGCAGCTCATAAGTACTGAAAGGATTAAGATTTTTTAATACAAGTAATTTACAAATCTGTTTAACTTTCTGGAGCCAGTTGATATACATAAAAAAATTGTTTCCTGGATAACCCCTTTAATCCTGTAAGGACACAGCCCATTTTGGCCTGGAGGACACACCTAATTATTAATTTTTTTTTGCAGTTTCGTTTTTTCCTCCTCGCCTTTTAAGAGCTATTTTTTCCATCCTCAGACCCATATGAGGCTTGTTTTTTGCACGACCAATTGTACTTTGTAAGACACCTTTTATTTTAGCATAAAATATGCAGCAAAACAAAAAATAATATTTGTGGAAAGAAATTGATAAGAAACCTGCAATTTTGCAACTTTTGGGGGGGGGGGGGTTTGGTTTGTACACAGTGCACTTTATGGTAAAAATGACATGTTCTCCGTACTCATGTTGGTGGATACGATTAAAACACTACCCAAACTTTATAGTTTTTCTATTATTGTACTACTAAAAAAAAAGTCAAACTTTAGTTTAAAAAAATAAGTATGCCTAAAATAGCCCTCCTCTGACCCCTGTCATTTTTTATTTTTCTGTTTACAGGGCTGTATAAGGGTTAATTTTTTTCACTGAAATCTGTAGTTTTTATCAGTACCATTTTTGTTTTGATGGGACTTTTTGTTTTTTGCCGTTTACCTGTGGGATCATAAATATTATATGGACAATTACGTATGGGGCGATACCAAATATGTTTATTATTTTTGTGGTTTTTTTTTTTTTTTTGAGGGGGGGGGGTTGTAAAATGGGAAAAGTAGGGTGATTATATATTTTAATTAGGGGAGGTGTTTTATATAATTTAAACAAAAAAAGTATTTTTTTAAACACTTTTTAAGTCCCCATAGGGGACTTTTATATGTTTATATGCAATTATTAGATTATGCCTATAGTAAAGTATTACACAGTGTGATCAGCTAAGGGTGGGTTCACACCACGATTTTGCTATACGGTTTCGGCATACGGTTTCGGCATACGGTTTCATAAAAAAAACTTATGCAACTGTACAGAAAACCGTGCCCATAGACTTCCCATTCAAAACTGTATGCACCATAATGTACACGGTTGTCTCCGTTTTTCAAACCATACGGTTTTTAACTTTTTTTTTTCCGGTCAGAAAACCGTGGCCTACCACGGTTTTTGGTCCGGGTTAAAAACCGTATTAAACTTTTTCCTTTTTTTTTAAAACATAGGAGTCAATGGGAACCGTACAGAACCGTATGTGCGTACGGTTCCATATGGTTTTCACCATATTAGCACAGTTTTTTCCTTGGAATTTCAATCAAACACGTGAAACTTTATTCATAATGGAGTGAAAAGATAAAAACGTATACGTTTTTTTCTTAAAAAACAGGTGCAACCGGACATCATTTTTCAAACCGTATACAGATAAAAATTTGTACACACGTTTTGATACAGTTTAGTCTGATTTTGAGGAATCCGTTTTTTAATCAAAAACCTTATACGGAAACTGTACTGCAAAAACGTGGTGTGAACCCACACTAAGGGTGCATGCACACCACGTTTTTGCAGTACAGTTCCTGTATCAGGTTTTTGTTGAAAAACGGATTCCTCAAAACCTGACTAAACTGTATAAAAACGTGTGTACAAATTTAAACCCATATACGGTTGAAAACCGTGTACGGTTTGAAAAATGTCCGGTTGCATCCGTTTTTTAAGGAAAAAAACGTATACGTTTTTAACTTTTCTCTCCATTTTGAATAAATTTTCACTTGTTTGATTGAAATTCCAAGAAAAAAAACTGTGCAAAGTCAAAAACCGTATGGTGAAAACCGGATGGAACAGTACGCACATACAGGTCTGTATGGTTCCCATTGACTCCCATGTTAAAAAAAAATGTATACGGTTTAATACAGTTTTTCACCCGGACCAAGAAGCATGGTAGACTAAAGTTTTGGGTACGGGTAAAAAACTGGACAAAACCGTATGAGATGCAAAACGGACACAACCTGATGCATCGTTTGACATACAGTTTACAATGTTAAGTCAATGCATACAGTTTTATATACAGTTCCATACGGTTTTTAACTTGAAACTGTATACGGGAACTGTATAACAAAAACGTGGTGTGCATGCACCCTAAGCCAGGCTGCATCAGGGAATCGTTGATCTGGCGGCCGAAGGCAGGTAAGAGGACCCTTCATCGCCACTTAAAGGGGTACTCTGCCCCTAGACATCTTATCCCCTATCCAAAGGATAGGGGATAAAATGTCAGATCGCCGCGGTGCCGCTGCTGGGGAGCCCCGGGATCCCCGCTGCGGCACCCCGCTATCATTACAGCACAGAGCGAGTTCGCTCTGTGCGTAATGACGGGCGATCCAGGGGACGGAGCCGCGTGACATCATGGCCCGTCCCCTAAATGCAAGTCTATGGCAGGGGGCGTGACGACCGCCGCGCCCCCTCCCATAGACTTGTATTGAAAGGGGCGGGCCGTGACGTAACGATGCTCCGGCCCCTGTATTGCGCGTCATTACGTGCAGAGCGAACTCGCTCTGTGCTATAATGATAACGGGGTGCTGCAGCAGCGATCCCGGGGCTCCCCAGCAGCGGCACCGTGGCGATCTGACATCTTATCCCCTATCCTTTGGATAGGGGATAAGATGTCTAGTGGCGGAGTACCCCTTTAAGCTAATCGGAGCAACATGACCCCTGAGCCAGCCGGGATGTATCATTTAAGCTTTTAGATGCCGAAATTGGCATTGATCATTACATCTAAAGGGTTCATGATGGTAAGCGGCGGGATGGCCACTCGCAGGAGGTCCCAGAAAGGGCATACCTGTACGCTAGATAAAGAAGATAATTGGAGCTCAGCCTCCCCTCCCTGTGGAATGGCCTTTGCACAGGTCACAGAGAATGCCCAGTAATATTTCCCATTCATGTAAATGGGACAGCTTCAGTCTATTGTTGCCTATGTCCATGTTTTTTTTTTTAGTATCTGGCTCTAATAAGTGAAAAAAAATCTAGACCATACAATCCCTTTAAAAAGACATAGGGATAGCGGTTGTTTTTACATTAGGATTGTATATTATCCCGTATCCTATAGTTACTGCTGCTCACGACACTAACTATATCCCCTCATATACTGTAATGCCAGTATATATATATATATATTTTATTTATTTTTTTTTTTTTTTTAATGGCGAGTGGTCCTTCTGATGTCTTAATCTATGATGTGATGTCCGCCATCTTCAATGGACTTGGTTATAAGAAAACTCGCCATGTTAAACGGGGCAGAGAGATGGCGGGATGAGATGGAAAGACATATCAGGTGATATCTCCGTAGATAGGATAGAATAGGATATGGGGGATATAGAATTACTATAGGAACCTCAGCATTATATGCGATGGCTCAGAAGGTAAGTGGTAACGGATGCGTTTGCTGAATTGAAATGCAAAATACGAATTCTCCTAAAGCGCATAAAACGGCGGTGCTAGATAATAGACCCTCCGCAGATCGTGACATCTTATTCCTATTTCATGTCAGTCTAATAAAAGCTTCAAAAGATGGAAAACACCAGAAAAACAAGTCGCTTGTTTACAACATCAGGAATCGTTGAGACGTTCAGGATGAAGGATGAGAAGGGGGGGGGAGGGGATGTGGAGGGAAATTATTCAGGAACAGTTATAATAATGTATACGGGCACTATATGGCGATATTCTATATGTTACAGTATATAGGTTCTTAATTGGAGTGAAAGGGACTATAGCAGTGGTCTCCAACCTGTGACTCTGCAGCTGTTGCAAAACTACAACCCCCAGCATGCCTTCGGCTGTCAGGGCATGCTGGGGGTTGTAGTTTTGCAACAGCTGGCTCCAGAAAGTTAAACAGGTTTGTAAATTACTTCTATCAAAAAAAATCTTAACCCTTCCAATAATTATCAGCTGCTGACGTTGAGTTGTTCTTTATATATATATGTGGTAGCCCTTGGGGGGTGTATGGTAGTGGTGGTATGGTATCGGTATATGAGGGGTTAATGTTAACCCTATAGTTTGTGACGCCAGGCTGAGGGCTGGTATGCTGAGTCAATCCTCCGGCCTATCGCCGCCCTTCCCAGTAACGATAGGTGCATGAAATGACTGAAGGTCCACAAGAAGATTTAACTTGAACTTGAACCACTTTACTTAAGTGCTTGCAGTATCCAAGGCACAGTAAAAGTCTCATATAAACAGTCTTTAGCTTGCTTAGTGACTGACAGTTGTTGCGGACCTTGATATTTAAACAGTTTCTGAATTTAGGGTAGATATTTGCAGATCCGTCCGGATTTAGGGATATTATTAGGTCCGGTGATGCTGCAGAGTGTCTGGGAATTGATACACTCTATATTTAGAATTGTTCAGCCGTTGCCGCAAGGCTCAGGCCTAACTCACTGCGTTAGTTGCTGTGCAGGTCTTGCTTGCTTGCTTGCCCAGGAACAAGAGAGCGAGAAGATGGCCGCCGCTCCCTTATATGGGCAGGGGGCGGGGCGAATCTGATTGGTCCGAACATCTGCCATTCGCCATTAAAAAGAGTAATGGGATTGCTTACGTCACAGGGCCTCCAAAGGTCCTTAAGCCTATAACCATAGAGTTCACCTAGTCACATGACCTGCAGGTCCTGCAACGCTATGGTACAGGTAATTAACCATTTATTTACCCTTCTATAGACCACTGGTCTATTGGTAGAAATAGAGGCGACAAGGGGTAAACTACATTACAGGGATTCCTAGGTACTCTGGCTATGGGGACTCACACATACATAGGTACCGTATAGGATGCGGTACCGGGACACCACACATATATATATATATATATATATATATATATATATATATATATATATATATTTATATCAGAATTATGTGATCACTATTTAGTATTGACATGAATTCACCAAATAAGATTGCTAGGGCATTGTAATTTAGTAGCATATGGTGGCATTATGTGGAAACTGTTTAATTCCATTATGTATTAATGACATGGCTCCATTAAGGCACTCCAATTTCACAGTATGTGGTGGCACTGTATGGCAGTATTATATGGGCAGTATTATGTTCTATTCCTAAGACATGTATTACCCAGAGATGTTGATTCTGTCCAAATAGACGGCCGGCTAGAAGGCTACACGGACATGGATATGGCACTGACTATCATTGTACACTATTAGGTCCACACAATAAGGTACGTTATCTCTTTGACATTTTAGTGTACAGCAGTAAGAGAGAAGGAGGAGCACAGTAATGAAAATATATGCAGCATTTTTATTTACTTTGTTTTAATGTTTAGGATCTCTGCTTGCAGTCAGTAAATGAAAACCTGAACAGACTTATCTACAATGCATTAGTATAGACCAGTGTTTCCCAACCAGGGTGGCAAAAGCTGTGCGGCCATGCTAGGAGTTGTAGATTTGCAACAACTAGAGGCATACCGCTTGGGAAACAAGGGTTTAGGATGTCCTGTCGTGGACTTCAGGTTGCCAGCTCATACCTATAATAATGCAGCCTGGCAATGATCAGTAGTGGGCACATAGTTGGCTGATATGAGGTACAACACATATCCAGATCCGACTGATAGATCATGGAGCGCCACCACTGCTTCCATGTAAAGGCTTTACTTTAGGAACAACTGGACATGAAGTTGTGGTAATGGCGGCGGGGTGTGCGGTGCAGGGAAGATGTTGTTCCCTAGGGGCAGATGATATTAACTCCATGTTCATGACAGTTTGGAGTTCTCAGTAAAGGTTCACGGCTAAAAAGCTGGGCAGGAACACTTACACATATGGTTATCGGTAAACTTCTTGACAAGTTCGTCAGGCACTTTTCTTAAATGTTGCAAAACCGAAAACAACTATGATTTCTGTACTCAGTCAGTCTCACGACTCAACAGTAATAATTCTTCAAATACTGTGCCCTGGCAACTTCCCATCACAACCTTGCTTTCTAGGCTGGGACATGTACCTAGGACCACGAGACTGTGCCCCCTCAATGGGGCTGACATGAGTGTCCCACGACACATGGGACAAACTTGATTTGGTGATTGTTGGGCTCACGGTGACCACCACCTGGACAGCAGCAGCTTACGCCACTGGAAGATCATGTGTAGGTGCCTGTTGGGCCGGCCAAACCTCCTCCTCAGCAGGAGTAGGCCAAGGCACTTTAGTTGGTGCTCATTGGTTAGGCCAAACCTCTTCGACCACAGGAATAGGCCTGGGCCCATCTGTAATGGACCCTTGACATAAATACTTGGGGTCCATAGCAAGTGACTCAGGATACCATTCTTCTTGGATGACCTTCCCCTTGATGCTCGGTGGCAGGAGACCAAATGGATATGAGTCCTAATCTTTAGAGGGGAAATAGGCGAAGGGGATTTGCGTAGGATTCTTGGGCCTGGTGACTGCTGCTGCCCATTCCCCTTGCAGGCTCTGTAGAGGGGTGTATTCTAGGGAGAGTAGAGGTGTAGAGAGAGAATCTCTCTTCACTGCACTCCTGTTAGATTAGTCCACCGTGGTGGCAGTCCATTAATGTGCCATACCCCCTCTGTCAAACTTGACGACTGTACCTCTTTGCCATTCTAGGGGTGGCTCCCCCTCTCGTTGCAGGCCATTCTCTGTTGTCCTCGGGACTTGATAGCAGGCCTCCTTGGCCCCAATGGAGATGTTCTGGAGATGGTCCGCCAACTCCTAGAACGTGTGTGCCGCAGTGACTCTCCAGTCTCCGGTGCCATCTTGGGACTCTCTGCATGGGTAGTCTGCTGCGCATCTGCCATCTTCTTGCTTTCACCCGGAACTTCTGCAAGACTGAAGAGGTCGAGCTCCGCTTCTTATATCGGTCTCCATCAAAATGGCTGCCGGCTGGAACTTCGTCATCAGCAGGGCCTGGGACCGGAAGTGACTCAGCGATGCGTCTTCTTCTTCTGCTGGCCATGGCGGGATCCTTTTGCGCACTTTTCTTCCAACACATTAACCCTTTCAGGTATGGTGACATCTTGGGACGTAACATTACTTCAGTGGGAATTTTGCAGATGATGTTCACGACTTCAGGGTTTTCTTCACCTCTCCCTCTATTTCACAAGCGCCATGAGTAAAAAACTTTTCATAAACAAAGGCCCGTACACTTTCTGGCGCAAACTTTATCCACGTGAGATGGCATGCAATTTACTTGTAGACAATTTTGGACACAGTTCAAACTAGGAAGGAGGACTTGTGGCATAAGGCACACACCCATATCCTGTTTGTGACGCCAAAAGTTGTGATAATGGCGGCGGTGTGTGTGGTGCAGGGCAGATGTTATTGCCCTAGGGGCAGATGGTATTAACCCCTTGTGTTCGGGACACCAGGGCGTGGTTTAGCCTTAACCACCTGAAGGTATAATGCTGGATCCTGGGCTAGGCACGGGGGGCAATGAAGACACCGACGCCAAGTTATGGACAACGGTAGCTTTACTGAGGGTAGACCGATGGTAAAGTCTATACAGTTCAGCCAGGGCCCAAGGAGGTGACCAGTGACACAGAGACTTTGCAGGTTTGCTGGGACTTGTAGTAGACAGGAGAATTTAGTGCAGGCCATGCTGGATACACAGAAGACTTGACTGACAGGACTGTGACTTTAGCTTACTTTGCACTTGATTTGAGGCTGCAGGACTTAACTTAAAGCCTCCAATGTTCTGGACACACACACTAAGACGACTTGACTGCACTGGACTTCAGGAACAAGAGAGAGAAGCTCCACCCAGGGTTTATATGGGGAAGACTATCAGGGAGCCCATAGGTCACCTTTGGGGTGAGCAGGTCACTAGTACCTCCTGGGTAACAATCACATGGTACACACAATATAATACACAACATATTTACATGGGGGAAACAACTGCAGGGGGCCCTGGGGACACTGAGGGACACTGCCTGACAGGGCAGGAAAGGTATGGGGAAACACCATTCCGTACTGGCCCACCACAAAGTTTGCACCACAAATGCTTTAAAGAGTAGCTCCCATCATCTGTATTTTTTTTTTTATGTCCCTACCTATTGCTAAACTATCCCTAAACCCCTCCCTGCCTTTAAAAAAATGTTTGCTACCTTTTAAATATCTCATCTTCTGCTCTTCTCCCTAGCTCTGCCGGA
Source organism: Hyla sarda (assembly GCF_029499605.1). NCBI lineage: Eukaryota > Metazoa > Chordata > Amphibia > Anura > Hylidae > Hyla > Hyla sarda. Next base: position 294,817,565 of record NC_079194.1, read on the forward strand.
AGCCGACTTTCCCAGCAGGCGCGACGTCACTGACGGCTGCTGGGCGCCGACTTCCGCCCTCACTTCATCTGTGCTGCGCTCCTATTGGGAGCGCGCATAGATGATCAGCGAATCGCACGGTAGGCTGCTTCGGGGTCTCCTCCTCCCTGTTTAGCAGTGTAGTGTTATCCAGGGAGGAGGAGTATAGGAGCATCGCTCACCTGCCGTGCTCACCGCCGAGACCCGGGACCGAAATAAAGTATGGGTAAGTGAAATAAGATCTCACTTACCCGTACAGGACTTGTATAGTCCTGGAGCATAAGCGCAGTACTGAGATTCAGTGCCGCGCTGCCTCCAGACTGTACATGCCGAGGGCAGGCAGCCAATCAGTGCAGCCACGACGTTCACATCGCTCACGCCCAGGCAGGCAGGAAGCGAGCGCAGCCTGAATGAATTAGGACCGATTGCCTGGCCAGCATCGGTCCGAACTCAGGCGCGACTGCAGCCGGCCACTAGGAGGGAGACCCCTAGTGGCCGGTTTTCAAATGTAAAATACACCATGTTAATAAAAAAAATAAATAAAATTATGAAACTATATTAGAGATATGTTGTAGTACATAAGTACTACAACATATAAAAAAAAAAAAAAAAAGTTGGTGACAGTGCCCATTTAAATGCTCAATGCTAAATCTCAATTAAAAGCCATTAAAAAAATACTATCAGACTACATTTTAGCCTTATGAACATTGATATTCAGAGCACTAAAGGCAGGTGTAAGGATTGTTCATTAGCCTTCATAGTCCTGTATTACTACAAGGCGTCCAGCAGAGGGCACCATTGTCTCTAAAGTTTCATTCGATGTTTAACACATTTTGATAGAAAAGAAGTCAGTAAATGAAAGCCTGTGTAAAGCTTTGTTTTGTTTCATCAACCGACATATACAGAAATATTCTTATGATTATAGAGAATATGTAATTTTTGCATTAAATTTGTAGTCTGAGATTACACAAAAGTTTACCACATTCTCTGCTCCGGGCTTCCTTTTCTGACCTCTTCTGCTTCTCCCATGGCTGTAAATAGATATGAGATAGATAGATATTATATATTAAATAAAATAGATTGCTAGATCACAGAAAGAACTGTGTGGTCATACAGTTACAGCTACACAGTCCTCTCTATCCCCTCCCTGCACTCATCTCTATGATCATAGAGTGAACTGTGTGGCCATACAGTTACAGCTGCACAGTCCTCTCTATCCCTTCCCTGCGCTCATCTCTATGATCATAGAGTGAACTGTGTGGTCATACAGTTACAGCTGCACAGTCCTCTCTATCCCTTCCCTGCGCTCATCTCTAGGATCATAGAGAGAACTGTGTGGTCATACAGTTACAGCTGCACAGTCCTCTCTATCCCCTCCCTGCACTCATCTCTATGATCATAGAGAGAACTGTGTGGTCATGCAATTACAGCTGCACAGTCCTCTCTATCCCTTCCCTGCGCTCATCTCTATGATCATAGAGAGAACTGTGTGGTCATGCAATTACAGCTGCACAGTCCTCTCTATCCCTTCCCTGCGCTCATCTCTATGATCATAGAGTGAACTGTGTGGTCATACAGTTACAGCTGCACAGTCCTCTCTATCCCTTCCCTGCGCTCATCTCTATGATCATAGAGAGAACTGTGTGGTCATACAGTTACAGCTGCACAGTCCTCTCTATCCCTTCCCTGCGCTCATCTCTATGATCATAGAGAGAACTGTGTGGTCATACAGTTACAGCTGCACAGTCCTCTCTATCCCCTCCCTCACTCATCTCTATGATCATAGAGAGAACTGTGTGGTCATACAGTTACAGCTGCACAGTCCTCTCTATCCCCTCCCTCACTCATCTCTATGATCATAGAGAGAACTGTGTGGTCATACAGTTACAGCTGCACAGTCCTCTCTATCCCCTCCCTGCACCCATCTCTATGATCATAGAGAGAACTGTGTGGTCATACAGTTACAGCCACACAGTCCTCTCTATCCCCTCCCTGCACCCATCTCTATGATCATAGAGAGAACTGTGTGGTCATATAGTTACAGCTGCACAGTCCTTTCTACCCCCTCCCTGCACTCATCTCTATGATCATAGAGAGAACTGTGTGGTCATACAGTTACAGCCGCACAGTCCCCTCTATCACCTCCCTGCACTCATCTCTATGATCATAGAGAGAACTGTGTGGTCATACAGATACAGCTGCACAGTCCTCTCTATCCCTTCCCTTCGCTCATCTCTATGATCATAGAGAGATCTGTGTGGTCATACAGTTACAGCTGCACAGTCCTCTCTATCCCCTCCCTGCACCCATCTCTATGATCATAGAGAGAACTGTGTAGTCATACAGTTACAGCTGCACAGTCCTCTCTATCCCCTCCCTCACTCATCTCTATGATCATAGAGAGAACTGTGTGGTTATACAGTTACAGCTGCACAGTCCTCTCTATCCCCTCCCTGCACCCATCTCTATGATCATAGAGAGAACTGTGTGGTCATACAGTTACAGCCACACAGTCCTCTCTATCCCCTCCCTGCACCCATCTCTATGATCATAGAGAGAACTGTGTGGTCATACAGTTACAGCTGCACAGTCCTCTCTATCCCCTCCCTGCACTCATCTCTATGATCATAGAGAGAACTGTGTGGTCATATAGTTACAGCTGCACAGTCCTCTCTATCCCCTCCCCGCACTCATCTCTATGACCATAGAGAGAACTGTGTGGTCATATAGTTCCATACATTAGCTCATCACCTCCCTAGACCATCAGTTACTTCTATTATCACCCCCTTCAGTGATATTAGACAAACAGGAATGCTAACATTAACTCTTCACTATCCTGGACTATTGGTAATACAGACATTAACCTTATTCTTTAGTTTTCTAGACAAGCAAGGATTTAGGCAATAAACCTAGAAATTGCTAGACATGAATGCTGTTTAATACTATATGCCTAAATATTGTGTGGTCCTAAATATCTGACTCTGCAGTGTCCCACTACAGGGTCCTGTTACAAGGAACAAGTAGGTTGTAGACAAACTAAAATGTTACTGCTAATGCATTCCATTGTGCTTATTCTATGCCATTTGGTATTATGCTGTCACCTAGTGGTGAATTTGCGTTTCTAACATTGACAAACAGACATTACTTTGCAGAATGTTCTGACATGTGGGAGGAGCATCTCATTTTATTAGCTAGGCCACACTACCCTAGAACACTTGGGGTTACTACTGCTAGAGTTGAGTGAACTTACAGTAAATTGGCTCGAATCGAACCTTGCAGCTCGGCTGTTGATTACTTTAGTCTGCATAAATTAGTTCAGCTTCCCAAGGACTCTGGTTGCCTGGAAAAGACTGGGGTGACAGTCCTAGGTCTGTATCCACCTTTTCAGGGCAACTGGAGCCCTTGGAAAACTGAACTAATTTATGCAGACTAAAGTAATCAACAGCCGAGCTGCGAGGTTCGCTACGGGACAATTTACTGTAAGTTCACTCAACTCTAACTACTACGACTCCTGCACAGAACCTATAAATCCTGTATTATTATTTCCTTGCTGAGAAAATATCAGATGGATTAGGGAGGATTATTCTGAGAAAAAGGGCAATGTGCAATGGGTTTGGTGGCCAGAGACGTCACGCCACCTCCCATAGACATGAGTGCCCCCTTGTGACATCACGTTTCCGCCATACAGTTTAGAATGCCGGGTGCTGCACAGAGATCACGAGGGGTCCCATCTTTGGATAGGGGATAAGATGTCTGTGAGCATAATACCCTTATAACCACCAAGCTTATTGTACCACTATGTGTGTCCTATAACCATCAAGCTTATTGTACCACTGTGTGTGTTCTATAACCACCAAGCTCATTGTACCACTATGTGTGTTCTATAACCACCAAGCTCATTGTACCACTATGTGTGTTCTATAACCACCAAGCTTATTGTACCATTGTGTTCTATAACCACCAAGCTTATTGTACCACTATGTGTGTTCTATAACCACCCAAGCTTATTGTATCACTATGTGTGTTCTATAACCACCAAGCTTATTGTATCACTATGTGTGTTCTATAACCACCAAGCTTATTGTATCACTATGTGTGTTCTATAACCACCAAGCTTATTGTACCACTATGTGTGTTCTATAACCACCAAGCTTATTGTATCACTATGTGTGTTCTATAACCACCAAGCTTATTGTATCACTATGTGTGTTCTATAACCACCAAGCTTATTGTACCACTGTGTGTTCTATAACCACCAAGCTTATTGTACCACTATGTGTGTTCTATAACCACCAAGCTTATTGTACCACTATGTGTTCTATAACCACCAAGCGTATTGTACCACTATGTGTGTTCTATAACCACCAAGCTTATTGTACCACTATGTGTGTTCTATAACCACCAAGCTTATTGTACCACTGTGTGTTCTATAACCACCAAGCTTATTGTACCACTATGTGTTCTATAACCACCAAGCTTATTGTACCACTGTGTGTTCTATAACCATCAAGCTTATTGTACCACTATTTGTTCTATAACCACCAAGCTTATTGTACCACTATGTGTGTTCTATAACCACCAAGCTTATTGTACCACTATGTGTGTTCTATAACCACCAAGCTCATTGTACCACTGTGTGTTCTATAACCACCAAGCTTATTGTACCACTATGTGTTCTATAACCACCAAGCTTATTGTGCCACTATGTGTGTTCTATAACCACCAAGCGTATTGTACCACTATGTGTGTTCTATAACCACCAAGCTTATTGTACCACTATGTGTGTTCTATAACCACCAAGCTTATTGTACCACTATGTGTGTTCTATAACCATCAAGCTTATTGTACCACTATTTGTTCTATAACCACCAAGCTTATTGTACCACTATGTGTGTTCTATAACCATCAAGCTTATTGTACCACTATTTGTTCTATAACCACCAAGCTTATTGTATCACTATGTGTGTTCTATAACCACCAAGCTTATTGTACCACTATGTGTGTTCTATAACCATCAAGCTTATTGTACCACTATTTGTTCTATAACCACCAAGCTTATTGTACCACTATGTGTGTTCTATAACCACCAAGCTTATTGTACCACTATGTGTGTTCTATAACCACCAAGCTCATTGTACCACTGTGTGTTCTATAACCACCAAGCTTATTGTACCACTATGTGTTCTATAACCACCAAGCTTATTGTGCCACTATGTGTGTTCTATAACCACCAAGCGTATTGTACCACTATGTGTGTTCTATAACCACCAAGCTTATTGTACCACTATGTGTGTTCTATAACCATCAAGCTTATGGTACCACTATGTGTGTTCTATAACCACCAAGCTTATTGTACCACTATGTGTGTTCTATAACCACCAAGCTTATTGTACCACTATGTGTGTTCTATAACCACCAAGCGTATTGTACCACTATGTGTGTTCTATAACCACCAAGCTCATTGTACCACTGTGTGTTCTATAACCACCAAGCTCATTGTACCACTATGTGTGTTCTATAACCATCAAGCTTATTGTACCACTGTGTTCTATAACCACCAAGCTTATTGTACCACTATGTGTGTTCTATAACCACCAAGCTTATTGTACCACTATGTGTGTTCTATAACCACCAAGCTTATTGTACCACTATGTGTGTTCTATAACCATCAAGCTTATTGTACCACTATGTGTTCTATAACCACCAAGCTTATTGTACCACTATGTGTGTTCTATAACCACCAAGCTTATTGTACCACTATGTGTGTTCTATAACCACCAAGCTTATTGTACCACTATGTGTGTTCTATAACCACCAAGCTTATTGTACCACTATGTGTGTTCTATAACCACCAAGCTCATTGTACCTCTATGTGTGTTCTATAACCATCAAGCTTATTGTACCACTATGTGTGTTCTATAACCACCAAGCTTATTGTACCACTGTGTTCTATAACCACCAAGCTTATTGTACCACTATGTGTGTTCTATAACCATCAAGCTTATTGTACCACTATGTGTTCTATAACCACCAAGCTTATTGTACCACTATGTGTGTTCTATAACCACCAAGCTTATTGTACCACTATGTGTGTTCTATAACCACCAAGCTTATTGTACCACTATGTGTGTTCTATAACCACCAAGCTTATTGTACCACTATGTGTGTTCTATAACCACCAAGCTTATTGTACCACTATGTGTGTTCTATAACCACCAAGCGTATTGTACCACTGTGTGTTCTATAACCACCAAGCTTATTGTACCATTATGTGTGTTCTATAACCACCAAGCTTATTGTACCACTATGTGTGTTCTATAACCACCAAGCTTATTGTACCACTATGTGTTCTATAACCACCAAGCTTATTGTACCACTATGTGTGTTCTATAACCATCAAGCTTATTGTACCACTGTGTTCTATAACCACCAAGCTTATTGTACCACTGTGTTCTATAACCACCAAGCTTATTGTACCACTGTGTTCTATAACCATCAAGCTTATTGTACCACTATGTGTGTTCTATAACCACCAAGCTTATTGTACCACTATGTGTGTTCTATAACCACCAAGCTTATTGTACCACTATGTGTGTTCTATAACCACCAAGCTTATTGTACCACTATGTGTGTTCTATAACCACCAAGCTTATTGTACCACTATGTGTGTTCTATAACCACCAAGCTTATTGTACCACTATGTGTGTTCTATAACCACCAAGCTCATTGTACCACTATGTGTGTTCTATAACCACCAAGCTCATTGTACCACTATGTGTGTTCTATAACCACCAAGCTTATTGTACCACTATGTGTGTTCTATAACCACCAAGCTTATTGTACCACTATGTGTGTTCTATAACCATCAAGCTTATTGTACCACTATGTGTTCTATAACCACCAAGCTTATTGTACCACTGTGTTCTATAACCACCAAGCTTATTGTACCACTGTGTTCTATAACCACCAAGCTTATTGTACCACTATGTGTGTTCTATAACCACCAAGCGTATTGTACCACTGTGTGTTCTATAACCACCAAGCTTATTGTACCATTATGTGTGTTCTATAACCACCAAGCTTATTGTACCACTATGTGTGTTCTATAACCACCAAGCTTATTGTACCACTATGTGTGTTCTATAACCACCAAGCTTATTGTACCACTATGTGTTCTATAACCACCAAGCTTATTGTACCACTATGTGTGTTCTATAACCATCAAGCTTATTGTACCACTGTGTTCTATAACCACCAAGCTTATTGTACCACTGTGTTCTATAACCACCAAGCTTATTGTACCACTGTGTTCTATAACCATCAAGCTTATTGTACCACTATGTGTGTTCTATAACCACCAAGCTTATTGTACCACTATGTGTGTTCTATAACCACCAAGCTTATTGTATCACTATGTGTGTTCTATAACCACCAAGCTTATTGTATCACTATGTGTGTTCTATAACCACCAAGCTTATTGTATCACTATGTGTGTTCTATAACCACCAAGCTTATTGTACCACTATGTGTGTTCTATAACCACCAAGCTTATTGTATCACTATGTGTGTTCTATAACCACCAAGCTTATTGTATCACTATGTGTGTTCTATAACCACCAAGCTTATTGTACCACTATGTGTGTTCTATAACCACCAAGCTTATTGTACCACTATGTGTGTTCTATAACCATCAAGCTTATTGTACCACTATGTGTTCTATAACCACCAAGCTCATTGTACCACTATGTGTGTTCTATAACCACCAAGCTTATTGTACCACTATGTGTGTTCTATAACCACCAAGCTTATTGTACCACTATGTGTGTTCTATAACCACCAAGCTTATTGTACCACTATGTGTGTTCTATAACCACCAAGCTTATTGTACCACTATGTGTGTTCTATAACCACCAAGCTCATTGTACCACTATGTGTGTTCTATAACCACCAAGCTCATTGTACCACTATGTGTGTTCTATAACCACCAAGCTTATTGTACCACTATGTGTGTTCTATAACCACCAAGCTTATTGTACCACTATGTGTGTTCTATAACCATCAAGCTTATTGTACCACTATGTGTTCTATAACCACCAAGCTTATTGTACCACTATGTGTGTTCTATAACCACCAAGCTTATTGTACCACTGTGTTCTATAACCATCAAGCTTATTGTACCACTGTGTGTTCTATAACCACCAAGCTTATTGTACCACTATGTGTGTTCTATAACCACCAAGCTTATTGTACCACTATGTGTGTTCTATAACCACCAAGCTTATTGTACCACTATGTGTGTTCTATAACCACCAAGCTTATTGTACCACTATGTGTGTTCTATAACCACCAAGCTTATTGTACCACTATGTGTGTTCTATAACCACCAAGCTCATTGTACCTCTATGTGTGTTCTATAACCACCAAGCTTATTGTACCACTGTGTGTTCTATAACCACCAAGCTTATTGTATCACTATGTGTGTTCTATAACCACCAAGCTTATTGTACCACTATGTGTGTTCTATAACCACCAAGCTTATTGTACCACTATGTGTGTTCTATAACCACCAAGCTTATTGTACCACTATGTGTGTTCTATAACCACCAAGCTTATTGTACCACTGTGTTCTATAACCATCAAGCTTATTGTACCACTATGTGTTCTATAACCATCAAGCTTATTGTACCACTGTGTGTGTTCTATAACCACCAAGCTCATTGTACCACTATGTGTTCTATAACCACCAAGCTTATTGTACCATTATGTGTGTTCTGTAACCACCAAGCTTATTGTACCACTATGTGTTCTATAACCATCGAGCTTATTGTACCACTATGTGTGTTCTATAACCACCAAGCTTATTGTACCACTATGTGTGTTCTATAACCACCAAGCTTATTGTACCACTATGTGTGTTCTATAACCACCAAGCTTATTGTGCCACTATGTGTGTTCTATAACCACCAAGCTTATTGTACCACTATGTGTGTTCTATAACCATCAAGCTTATTGTACCACTATGTGTTCTATAACCACCAAGCTTATTGTACCACTATGTGTGTTCTATAACCATCAAGCTTATTGTACCACTGTGTTCTATAACCACCAAGCTTATTGTACCACTGTGTTCTATAACCATCAAGCTTATTGTACCACTGTGTGTTCTATAACCACCAAGCTTATTGTACCACTATGTGTGTTCTATAACCACCAAGCTTATTGTACCACTATGTGTGTTCTATAACCACCAAGCTTATTGTACCACTATGTGTGTTCTATAACCACCAAGCTTATTGTACCACTATGTGTGTTCTATAACCACCAAGCTCATTGTACCTCTATGTGTGTTCTATAACCACCAAGCTTATTGTACCACTGTGTTCTATAACCATCAAGCTTATTGTACCACTATGTGTGTTCTATAACCATCAAGCTTATTGTACCACTATGTGTGTTCTATAACCACCAAGCTTATTGTACCACTGTGTTCTATAACCATCAAGCTTATTGTACCCACTATGTGTTCTATAACCATCAAGCTTATTGTACCACTGTGTGTGTTCTATAACCACCAAGCTCATTGTACCACTATGTGTGTTCTATAACCACCAAGCTTATTGTACCATTATGTGTGTTCTATAACCACCAAGCTCATTGTACCACTATGTGTTCTATAACCACCAAGCTTATTGTACCACTATGTGTGTTCTATAACCACCAAGCTTATTGTACCACTATGTGTTCTATAACCATCGAGCTTATTGTACCACTATGTGTGTTCTATAACCACCAAGCTTATTGTACCACTATGTGTGTTCTATAACCACCAAGCTTATTGTACCACTATGTGTGTTCTATAACCACCAAGCTTATTGTGCCACTGTGTGTTCTATAACCACCAAGCGTATTGTACCACTATGTGTGTTCTATAACCACCAAGCTTATTGTACCACTATGTGTTCTATAACCATCGAGCTTATTGTACCACTATGTGTGTTCTATAACCACCAAGCTTATTGTACCACTATGTGTGTTCTATAACCACCAAGCTTATGGTACCACTATGTGTGTTCTATAACCACCAAGCTTATTGTACCACTGTGTGTTCTATAACCACCAAGCTTATTGTACCACTATGTGTGTTCTATAACCATCAAGCTTATTGTACCACTATGTGTTCTATAACCACCAAGCTTATTGTACCACTATGTGTGTTCTATAACCATCAAGCTTATTGTACCACTGTGTTCTATAACCACCAAGCTTATTGTACCACTGTGTTCTATAACCACCAAGCTTATTGTACCACTGTGTTCTATAACCACCAAGCTTATTGTACCACTGTGTTCTATAACCATCAAGCTTATTGTACCACTATGTGTGTTCTATAACCACCAAGCTTATTGTACCACTATGTGTGTTCTATAACCACCAAGCTTATTGTACCACTATGTGTGTTCTATAACCACCAAGCTTATTGTACCACTGTGTGTTCTATAACCACCAAGCTTATTGTACCACTATGTGTGTTCTATAACCACCAAGCTTATTGTACCACTATGTGTGTTCTATAACCACCAAGCTTATTGTATCACTATGTGTGTTCTATAACCACCAAGCGTATTGTACCACTATGTGTGTTCTATAACCACCAAGCTCATTGTACCTCTGTGTGTTCTATAACCACCAAGCTTATTGTACCACTGTGTTCTATAACCATCAAGCTTATTGTACCACTCTGTGTGTTCTATAACCACCAAGCGTATTGTACCACTATGTGTGTTCTATAACCATCAAGCTTATTGTACCACTGTGTGTTCTATAACCACCAAGCTTATTGTACCACTATGTGTGTTCTATAACCATCAAGCTTATTGTACCACTGTGTGTTCTATAACCACCAAGCATATTGTACCACTATGTGTGTTCTATAACCACCAAGCTTATTGTACCACTCTGTGTGTTCTATAACCACCAAGCTTATTGTACCACTGTGTTCTATAACCACCAAGCTTATTGTACCACTATGTGTGTTCTATAACCACCAAGCTTATTGTACCACTATGTGTGTTCTATAACCACCAAGCTTATTGTACCACTATGTGTGTTCTATAACCACCAAGCTTATTGTACCACTATGTGTGTTCTATAACCACCAAGCTTATTGTATCACTGTGTGTTCTATAACCACCAAGCTTATTGTATCACTGTGTGTTCTATAACCACCAAGCTTATTGTACCACTATGTGTGTTCTATAACCACCAAGCTTATTGTACCACTATGTGTGTTCTATAACCACCAAGCTTATTGTACCACTATGTGTGTTCTATAACCACCAAGCTTATTGTACCATTATGTGTGTTCTATAACCACCAAGCTTATTGTACCACTATGTGTTCTATAACCACCAAGCTTATTGTATCACTATGTGTGTTCTATAACCACCAAGCTCATTGTACCATTTTGTTTGTCCTGTAACCATAAAGCTTCTGAGCCCCTGTTGTGAACAGAAAATACGTCTCCAATAATTCTTCTAGGGGACCCAGTCAGTATATTTTACAAGCTTCAATACAAAAGCCGACTGATCTATCAGCTTGGTTAAAGGGGTATTCCAGGGAAAAACATATCAACTGGCTCCAGAAAGTTAAACGGATTTGTAAATTACTTCTATTAAAAAAATCTTAATCCTTTCAATAATTATCAGCTGCTGAAGTTGAGTTGTTGTTTTCTGTCTGGAAACAGTGCTCTCTGCTGACATCTCTGCTTGTCTCGGAAACTGCACAGAGTAGAAGAGGTTTGCTATGGGGATTTGCTTCTACTCTGGACAGTTCCCGAGACAGGCCAGAGAGCACTTAGACAGAAAAGAACAACTCAACTTCAGAAGCTCATAAGTACTGAAAGGATGAAGATTTTTTAATAGAAGTCATTTACAAATCTGTTTAACTTTCTGGAGCCAGTTGAGATATATATATATATATATATATATATATATATATATATATATATATATATATATATCTCAAGGCTGGTTTGTGAGTCGCTCACCCAGTGCACGCCCAGCTCGCCTCCTGTGCCGTAGACCGGCCGGTACCCGCCTCCGGCTACTCACTTGTGAAAGAAGAAACAAGGTCCGGCACTAGGTTGCAGGTAAAAACTTCTTATTCTTTCAAGATTCTGCGGTACAGGGTAGAAAGTCTGACGCGTTTCGCTGAAAAGCGTAATCGTAGACTTTCTAAGTAGTCTACGATTAAGCTTTTCAGCGAAACGCGTCAGACTTTCTACCCTGTACCGCAGAATCTTGAAATAAAAGAATAAGAAGTTTTTACCTGCAACCTAGTGCCGGACCTTGTTTCTTCTTTCACACACACACACATATATATATATATAGATAGATATATATATATATATATATATATATATATATATATATATATATATATATATATATAGTTTTTTCCTGGAATACCCCTTTAAGGGCTTACTGGGACTTGCAGTAGTTTTGGATAATTTTAGTGCAGGCCACTCTGACTTGACAATAGATGACTGTGACTTGACTTGAGACTGACAATGCTGTGGTTGCAGTTACTTGTAGACTTGAGGCCTCCTATGGACTCCAGACAGACTCTCTGGGACTTGACTGCACTGGACCTCAGCAAAGCGAGAAGAGACTCCTCCCAGGGCTTATATAGGGGAGACTCTGGTGGTGTCCCCCATAGGTCACATGGTCACTGATACCTCACAGGGTTACACTCACATGACAACTGGTGATCACATGTTAACATTTCTTAAAGCAATAACACTCTCATATATATATTTTACAGTATAACACAGTATGGCAGAAAATATATATACATAAGGGGACAGGTGTCGGGGGCCCAGGGGACACTGCAAGGAACCTGCCTGACAGGGCAGCAAGGGTTCAGGGGTATAACTCCTGTACTGGGCTACCACACTGAGCAGTGGATGTCAGAATGAGTGAGCAGCAGAACAGAGGTATTTGTTAGCCAAATACAGACGCTAAACACATAAAAAGACGCAAAAATAATCTGCATGACCTAGTAACATAAAATAATTATTGTTTTCTGTGATATGGCAGGGACGCTATAAACTTCTTAGACAAACCCAATTGTGAACAGGAACAGAGACTTGATCGTATACAGGATTTCACCTAGAGAAGACACATGTGGTCTAGGTGTAGGAAATGCTTAGCAAGAGCAGGGATAGGAGATTTTATTCTGGCTAGAGCAGTGTTTCCCGACCAGGGTGCCTCCAAATGTTGCAAAACTACAACTCCCAGCATGCCCGGCAGCCAACGGCTGTCCGGGCATGCTGGGAGCTGTAGTTTTGCAACATCTGGAGGCACCCCAGTTGGGAAACACAGGGCTAGAGCCTGACCCAGACTGAGGCCATCAGGTTTTGGGTGCACCCCTTCTCCTAGGAAGAGAGGCTAGACTAGGGACTTCTCCCACTACCATTGGCTTAGGGAAAGGTCATGTGACCAAGGCCTCACTCATCTGATACAGTAATAGAAATTTTAACCAGCCTTAGGCTGCATTCACATCTCGTTTTTGCAATACGGTTCCCGTATCCGGTTTCAGTGAAAAAAACGTATGGGACCATATTGCAAACCGTATGTCAACCGTAGCATCCGGTTGTGTACGTTTTGCATCATTTACGGTTTTATCCATTTTTTTATCCGTTTTTTCACTGAAACCGGATACGGGAACCATATTGCAAATAACAAGATGTGAATGCAGCCTTAAGGCTGGTTAAAATTTCTATTGCTGTATCAGATGAATGATGCCTTGGTCACGTTACCTTTCCTAAGCCAATGGTAGTGGGTCTCAGTAGGGTCAGTGTTTCCCAACTGGGGTGCCTCCAATTGTTGCAAAACTACAACTCCCAGCATGCCCGGACAGCCAAAGGCTGTCCGGGCATGCTAAGAGCTGTAGTTTTGCAACATCTGGAGGCACCCCAGTTGGGAAACACTGGCCCTACTGAGACCATCAAGTTTTGGGTGCACCCCTTCTCCTAGGAAGAGAGGCTAGACTAGGGACTTCTCCCACTACCTTTGGCGTAGGAAAGGTCATGTGACCAAGGCATCACTCATCTGATACAGCAATAGAAATGCAAACAATATGTATAGACATTTAATAGAAAACCGTACATCCGGTTGTGTACGTTTTGCATAATTTACGGTTTTATCCATTTTCTACCGTACACAAAACCGTAGTCTACTATGGTTTTATGTCTGGGTGAAAAACCGGATACAACCTGTATCCTTTTTTTTTTTTTTTAAATGGTGGTCTATGGGAACCGTACTGAACCGTTTGTTAGTACGGTTCCATCCGGTTTGCACCATTCGGTTTTGCAGTTTGAACATGCGCGCAGTGCATGCCGAAAGTTCTTCCCACAAATAGAACAAGAAGAACTTTATTTAATTAAGGACAAACATAAAACCGTATTCGTTTTTTTTCTTCTTCAAAAAACTTTTTAAACCGTATTCAACCGGACATCCGTTTTTTCAAACCGTACATGGTTTAAAACCGTACAGAGGTCTATACGGATGTACACGATTGTATACGGTTCTACGGTTCGTTCCGGTTTTGAGACGTACGTTTTTTTTTTTTTTTTACAAAAAACCTGATCTGAGAACCGTATTGCAAAAACGAGATGTGGATGCAGCTTTAGTCCAATCATCACCTATAAGAGCAGAAGACATGATCCAAGGCTATTTCTGTAGATAACACAGGATAAATAAAACAATTTTGGGGGAATGTGACAGGTGCCGACCGCCCCTCCACTATGGGTTAGTCGCCCCTTTCAGATTTCTAAAATCCTGTGGGTTTGGAGTGAACTTTTAGGTTACTTAGGTTCATTACCATCCGGAGTGACATAACACTGTGTGATGTAAGCACATAATAGAAAGAAGGTGGGTGGCTGTAACTCGGGAGATAGCTGCGCTCGCACAGAACGCTATACAATCACGTATAGTGGAAATACTAAAAAAAAATTATGTCTTTTCAGCCCACACCGGAACACAGATCCCTATCCGCTCCCCCCCCGACACCCCATATTGTGTTTTCTCTTTCATACACAACAAAACCTAATTTTCCCTAAAACAAAACCCTTTCTTAACAAAATAAACCCTTGATACTTTCCCCAGTGACATTGGAGGCAGAAAGTGCGCTGCAACATCTGTCCGGCGCTGAGATGCCGAGTGTGTGATGTGAATGGCGCTATTGAACGCATCTACCTCTCCATTCTTCATGTGTGGCAGCAAATAATATATTCTTTTGTTAGGAGCCCCATCCGTGCCTTTTCTTCCCCGCGTTGCCCGTGCATCCTGTCTTGTGTTTGTGTCACGCAGCTGTCTTTGTGGGTGGTGATTTACCTTAATGGCTCCTCTTTAAAAACACAATGCCGGCTGCGAAAATATGATTGATCAAATAGAGATGGACTTCACAACAAAGCCCTTGTGATTCTCTGCACACAAGACGCAGGTAGAAATCTATCGGGAGAGAAGCCTATGGGCACATGGATTCCTGGGGCACTGGATCTTAGGAGTCTGGACATCAGGGTTAACCCGGGGTGTAGCTGAGGGCTCGTGGGCCCTGGAGTAAAAGTTTAGCTTTTGCCCTCCCATGATCCTAATGATCTGTGCCACGATGCCCTGATGGTCTCTACCACAATCCTATAATGATCGGTGCCATCCAATGATCATGTGCCACCATGTCCCAATAATCTGTGCCACCATTCCTCTAATAATCTGTGCCATCATGCCCCTAATGATCTGTACCACCATGTCCCTAATGATCTGTACCACCATGTCCTAATGATCTGTACCACCATGTCCCTAATGATCTGTACCACCATGCCCCTAATGATCTGTACCACCATGCCCCTAATGATCTGTACCACCATGCCCCTAATGATCTGTACCACCATGCCCCTAATGATCTGTACCACCATGTCCCTAATGATCTGTACCACCATGCCCCTAATGATCTGTACCACCATGCCCCTAATGATCTGTACCACCATGCCCCTAATGATCTGTACCACCATGCCCCTAATGATCTGTACCACCATGCCCCTAATGATCTGTACCACCATGCCCCTAATGATCTGTACCACCATGCCCCTAATGATCTGTGCCATCATGCATCTAATGATCTGTGCCACCATGCCTCTAATGATCTGTACCACCATGTCCCTAATGATCTGTACCACCATGCCCCTAATGATCTGTACCACCATGTCCCTAATGATCTGTACCACCATACCCCTAATGATCTGTACCACCGTGCCCCTAATGATCTGTACCACCATGCCCCTAATGATCTGTACCACCATGCCTTAATGATCTGTACCACCATGCCCCTAATGATCTGTACCACCATGCCCCTAATGATCTGTACCACCATGCCCCTAATGATCTGTACCACCATTATCATTCAGTCAGTGTATATAACTAATGCGGACAAGATGGACCCTTGATTTTCAGTATGATGGACCCTGTAGGCAGACCCCCACCACCACCTAGATACGTGTTTCCCTACTTTCATCAAGAGGCATGTATGCCCCCTGCCCTATCTACAGTCTGTGTCAGCGGCCCTCCACAAATGATCTCCTTCCTATCTATAGCCTCTCTTAGCTGTTCTCCATGCATGCTCTCCTCTGTATCTCCAGTCTGTGTGATCTGCCCTCCATGTATGCTCTCCTCCCCATCTCCAGCCTGTGTGATCTGCCCTCCATGTATGCTCTCCTCCCCATCTCCAGCCTGTGTGATCTGCCCTCCATGTATGCTCTCCTCCCCATCTCCAGCCTGTGTGATCTGCCCTCCATGTATGCTCTCCTCCCCATCTCCAGCCTGTGTGATCTGCCTTCCATGTATGCTCTTCTCCCCATCTCCAGCCTGTGTGATCTGCCTTCCATGTATGCTCTCCTCCCCATATCCAGACTGTGTAAGCTGCCCTCCATGTATGCTCTCCTCCCTATCTTCAGTCTGTATGAGCTGCCCTCCATGTATGCTCTCCTCCCATCTCCAGCCTGTGTGAGCTGCCCTCCATGTATACTCTCCTCCATATCTACATCCCATGTAAGCTTCCCTCCATATGTACTTTTTCCCTACATAGAACCTGTATGAGCTGCCCTCCATGTACGCTCTCCTCCCTATCTAGAGACAGGGTCAGAAACAAGACCAAGGTCAGGAACAAGGCCAAGATTAGGATCAAGAGCAAACAGAAGTCAAAGGTAAATGCACCAGGACAGGAGCCAAGGTAGGTATCTGCTTTAACAACCAAGTAATGTATGGATGCACATGGCCCCTTTTAAACAGGTAATTGGACAACTGGGTGGCATAATGGGGGAGCGCTGAAGCCCAAAGCCAAGGTAAGGAGGAGAAGAAGCGAACCAGATGTGGACACTGGGGAGAGCTGCAGACACAAGCAGGGAAGTGGTGCTGGAAACAGGTAATACCATTCTGTCAATAGGGGGAGCCTCCTGCATATAGATTTATTACTGGGTTCAAAATATTTTTGTTGCCCATGTTATACTCACACTCATCACTAGTCCTACAGCGCCATCTGTTTTATTCCAGCACAGCAGCATCCATTCATTTCATTACTGTAAGTGGGTCATGTGATCACTATCCTGACCCAAAGAAAATGACGATGCATAATTCAGTGTTTCCCAACCAGGGTGCCTCCAGCTGTTGCAAAACTACAACTCCCAGCATGCTCCGACAGCCTTTGGCTGTCGGGGCATGCTAGGAGTTGTAGTTTTGCAACAGCTGGAGGCACCCTGGTTGGGAAACACTGGTTTTATGTGTCAGAGGAAGTGGTCAGAGTTGGGTCAACGGACTTCCTGTGAACTTCAGGATGACATCATCACCTGTCAAAAAAAGGCATCAAAATGACACACAATGTGAACTGACCCCAACCCACTTATGAGTTTAATCAGTTCACCTGAGTGACCTCCAGCACCAGCAGCCTAATTAGATGACCAGGTGCAGTGATCAGACTCCACCCCCTCTCTCTGCACACCAGAGGAGTCATGGGAAATGTAGGCAGCATTAGGAAAGAATTTCAGTGATGGAATTGGAATCAATATGGCTAAAAAAAAACATTGCCTTCCACATCAGATAAGCACAAGTCACACAGCAGGAGAAAAAAATCCCCTAAGCAAACATATGCTGCTCTGGACAGTTCCTAAAATGGTCAGCAGAGAGCACTGTGGTCGTGACAGAGAAATCCAAAAAGATAAGCATTTCCTCTGTAGTATACAGCCCCTAAAAAGTACTGGAAGGATTATGATTTTTTTTATAGAAGTAATTTACAAATCTGTTTAACTTTCTGGCACCTGTTGATTTAAAAAAAAAAAAAAATAAAATAAAAAGTTTTCCACGGGAGTACCCCTTAACGACGCAGGACGTATATTTATGTCCTGCGCCGGCTCCCGCGATATGAAGCGGGGTCGCGCTGCTGGAGGTCACCTAGGTCACCTGTTGTAGTTTTGCAACAGCTAGAGGTGCCATGGTTGGGAAACACACCTTTACCACGACAAAATCATTATTCGGCATCCTGACCCGGTAGACATTGCCCCTTGGATCGACCCATTAAGGAGAAGGGTACTTGTTCTTCCCGCACAGATGCTGTAAACAGACGCTTTTCACGGCCGCGCGCACCCACAATAGATGTCCCCAACATTCTTGCCGCACAGTAACTAATGGCATTTCAGTAATTTTCCATCTTTTTTTTTTTTTAAATCCGACAAGCACAATCAGCATCTCACTCGCCGGCTCTTCTTCAAGGACACTTGTTCTGTTATGGCAGAACCGCAGGGTCACACGTATTCATCACGTAACCATCAAAGAATAAAAGGAGCTATATATAGATGACCGGGGGGCCCCTACACGACGAGGACTTCTCTGCGGGACCATTGCAGGTTTTATTTTTGTTAAAGGGAAAGCAAATGTCACGCATGTCGTCCTTAGCGCGATGTTGTCCTTGGCGCAAATCATCGATTATATACATCATAGCTGAGGTGGCAGCCATATTGATTCTATTTCCACCCTGAAATTATTTCCTAAGGCCGCCTAGATTTCCCCATGAATCCTCTGACTTTGCAGAGAGAGGGGAAGGAGTCTGATCACTGCACCTTGCCCTCTTATTAGGCTGCTGGTGCTGGAGGTCACCTAGGTGAACTGATTAGACTCATAAAAGGGGTTGGGGTCCATTCACATTATGTGCAGTTTTGATGAATTTTCTTATTCAAAGTATGTTTGTCACAATTTGAGGCGTATTATAAAGATTTGAAGCTTTTTAGGCTGTGTTCACACTTAAGTTTTTCCTGTACTTTTCGCACGTTTTTGATGGCCTTTTGGTCATGTTGTTAGTGTAGCAGTATACAGATAGAGCTAGAGAGGAGGTGTATAACTACTATATACCCTGATCCCATAGCGATAGCAGCAGTATACAGATAGAGCTGGAGGAGAGGTGTATAACTACTATATATCCTGATCCCATAAACATAGAAGCAGTATAGAGACAGATCTGGAGGAGAGGGGTATAACTACTATATATCCTGATCCCATAGAGATAGCAGCAGCAGTACACAGATAGAGCTGGAGGGGAGGTGTATAACCACTATATATCCTGATCCCATAAAGATAGAGCTGGAGGAGAGGTGTATAACTACTATATATCCTGGTCCCATAGAGATAGTAGCAGTATACAGATAGAGCTGGAGGAGAGGTGTATAACTACTATATATCCTGGTCCCATAGAGATATCAGCAGCAGTATATAGAGCTGGAGGAGAGGTGTATAAATACTATATATCCTGATCCCATAGAGCTAGCAGCAGTATACAGGTAGAGCTGGAGGAGAGGTGTATAAATACTATATATCCTGATCCCATAGAGATAGCAGCAGTATACAGGTAGAGCTGGAGGGGAGGTGTATAAATACTATATATCCTGATCTCATAGAGATAGCAGCAGTATACAGGTAGAGCTGGAGGGGAGGTGTATAAATACTATATATCCTGATCTCATAGAGATAGCAGCAGTATACAGATAGAGCTGGAGGGGAGGTGTATAACTACTATATATCCTGATCCCATAGAGATAGCAGCAGTATACAGATAGAGCTGGAGAGGAGGTGTATAACTACTATATATCCTGATCCCATAGAGATAGCAGCAGCAGTATATAGAGCTGGAGGGGAGGTATATAACTACTAAATATCCTGATCTCATAGAGATAGCAGCAGTATACAGGTAGAGCTGGAGGGGAGGTGTATGAATACTATATATCCTGATCCCATAGAGATAGCAGCAGTATACAGATAGTAGGGGGAAACAAAGTATTACACTGTGTATATGAAGAGCTGTCAGTGCTCGGGTGAATCACATCCTCTACAGACTGACTCTTTTTGTAATTCAGACCAGAATTGGAGCAGTTTTATATTTTGGAGCCTGATGTGTCATCTACTTTGGTAACATATCCCATCACTGTCCATGGTCCTGAAATCTCACATGTATGTGTAGCGGTTGTAGTTGGCTCCGTAATCAGTATTAACTAATGCTACATTCCCGGTGGCAGTGAACGGGTTAACGTCACCATCATTTTATTTTATTTAAATTGATATAAAGGGGCCTTAAAGGGGTATTCTGATGTCAGGGGAAACATTAAAGGAGATCTGCAGCATTATTACATGTATCCCCTATCCACAGAATAGGGGATAAGTGGTTGATCGCGGGGGCCCCGTTTAGGAGATCACAATCAACCTGTGAATATCCTGTGTATAGGGGATGAGTGTAATAACGCTGCAGTTGTAGAAGCCGTAGAAGCAAATAGCACTGCTTACCTGTCTGCCCCAGACAACACTACACTAACAATGAGAGGACTACACAACTTCCTGTCAGGAGAGAGAGAGGAGCCAGCAAGTTGTTGAGACAACACCACACTAACAATGAGAGGACTACACAACTTCCTGTCAGGAGAGAGAGAGAGGAACCAGCAAGCAGTTGAGACAACACCACACTAACCATTAGAGGAATACACAACTTCCTGTCAGGAGAGAGAGAGGAGCCAGCAAGCTGTTGAGACAACACCACACTAACAATGAGAGGACTACACAACTTCCTGTCAGGAGAGAGAGAGGAGCCAGAAAGCTGTTGAGACAACACCACACTAACTATTAGAGGACTACACAACTTCCTGTCAGGAGAGAGGGAGGAGCCAGGGAACCGGTGAGACAACACCACACTAACCATTAGAGAACTACACTACTTCAGGAGAGAGGGAGAAGCCAGCAAGCTGTTGAGACAACACCACACTGACAATGAGAGGGCTACACAACTTCCTGTCAGAAGAGAGGGAGGAGCCGGGGAGCTGGTGAGACAACACCACACTGATAATGAGAGGACTGCACAACTTACTGTCAGGAGAGAGGGGGGAGCTGGTGAGACAACACCACACTGACCATGAGAGGACTAAATAACTTCCTGTCAGGAGAGAGGGAGGAGCCAAGGAGCCGGTAAGAACACCACACCGACAATCAGAGGACTACACTACTTCAGGAGAGAGGGAGAAGCAGAGTTGGTGAGACAACACCACACTGACAATGAGAGGGCTACACAACTTCCTGTCAGGAGAGAGGGAGGAGCCAGTGAGCTGGAGTACCCCTTTAAGTAATGGTATGATAATATTATCAAGTTATCATGTAGTGTTATATTGGTAGTGATTATGGTGTGGCAGTATTATTTAGGCCTTGGATAGTGGTATTATTGGAAATATGGATCTCATTATAGTGTTTTTTGTTTAGTAGCAATATGGTAATATTACTCAATTACTGAGTCATGTTTTGTGTAATGCTAATGGTACCGATCATGGTGTGGCAGTATTATTTAGGACTTGGATATTGTTTTTTTAAAATTTATTTTTATTTTAATATTTATTCTATAGTGGTTTTTATGTAGCAACAGTGTGGTTATATTTTTGAGTTACTCTTGATTGGTAATGGATGATATGAAAGGTGTGGCGGTATTATTTAAGCCTTGGATAGTGGTATTTTTGTTAATATTCATCTTTATATAGTGGCTTTGTTTTTTGTAATGTTAATGTTAGTGATCATGGTGTGGCGGTATTATTTAAGCCTTGGATAGTGGTATTTTTGTTAATATTCATCTTTATATAGTGGTTATGTTTTTTGTAATGTTAATGGTAGTGATCATGGTGTGGCGGTATTATTTAGGATTTGTATGTTAATATTGGTAATATTATTCTATAGTACATTTTGTTTGTGTACAGTACATGTGTAGTGAGTGGCGAGCTGGTCCAGGATTTTCTTCGGTATTATGTTTGGGATTTTCTTGTGTGAGAAGCAAATAAAGTTTGTTGAGGCCGGAGCCCATGCGTCCCAGAAGGCCGCGCTGTCGTGATCTAATCCATTTTCCAGAATATAAATCATTTTAAATGTGCGGTGGGGAAAAAATTGAATATTTTAGAACCCTAAGGGCCCCATTACACGTCTATGCGACACGTCAAGGTTTTTTTTTTAATACACTTTAAAGTATAGCGCCACCTAAGGTGTATTGTAACCAGCAAGCTTATTGTGCCCATCCTGTGACATGTAACCAGCAAGCGCCCAGTGCCACCGTTGTGTGAAGTAAGAAAGTAGAATAGAAATGCAATCCTCTGGCTGTTGCGAAACTACAATTCCCAGCATGCCCATCACGAGCACAGTGCTCTCTGCTGACACCCCTGTCCATTTTAAGAACTGTCCAGAGTAGGAGATAATCCCCATAACAAACATATGCTGCTCTGGGCAGTTCCTAAAATGGACAGAGATGTCGGCATAGAGCACTGTGCTCATGATGTCAGCAGAGAGCACTGTGCTCGTGATGTCAGCAGAGAGCTCTGTGTTCCAAAAAGAGAAGAATTTCCTCTGTAGTACTCTTCAGCTAATAAGTACCGGAAGGATTAAGATTTTTTAATAGAAGTAATTTACAAATCTGTTTAACTTTCTGGACCAGTTGATTTAAAAAAAAAAAAGCTTTTCACCAGAGTACCCCTTTAAAGGGGCACTACTAGTGTATTTTGGTCTGGGATAAGGGGGTGGTCTTTTAAGGGATGCAGCAGAGCTGAATTTGTTGTTGTAGTTTGCTCTGTGAATACTGGATGTTTGCAGTTAAAGGGGTTATCCAGGAAAAAACTTTTTTATACATATATATATCAACTGGCTCCAGAAAGTTAAACAGATTTGTAAATTACTTCTATAAAAAAAATCTTAATCCTTTCAGTACTTACGAGCTTCTGAAGTTGAGTTGTTCTTTTCTGTCTAAGTGCTCTCTGATGACACGTGTCTCGGGAACCGCCCAGTTTACAAGCAAATCCCCATAGCAAACCTCTTCTAAACTGCGCGGTTCCCGAGACACGTGTCATCAGAGAGCACTTAGACAGAAAAGAATAACTCAACTTCAGAAGCTCATAAGTACTGAAAGGATTAAGATTTTTTAATAGAAGTAATTTACAAATCTGTTTAACTTTCTGGAGCCAGTTGATATATAAAAAAAAGTTTTTTACTGGATAACCCCTTTAAGGCTAAGATCCTATGATAATATATTGGGAGATGCAGCAGAGCCGAATGTGTTGTTTCAGTTCACACTGGGAATACTGGATGTTTGTAGGTAATGCTGAGATCTTATGATAATTTATTGGGATATCACAGTATGAAGCGCCAGATGACAACCTCAGTGCTACCACACCTGGTGATGTCAGCTGACCCTTAGGCTCTATCATAGACCGTAGACCAGTGATGACCAAACTGTGGCCCTCCAGATGTTGCAAGACTACAAATCCCAGCATGCCCAGACAGCAATCGTCTGTCTAGGCATGCTGGAGTCATGCTGAGAGTTGCAACATCTGGAGGGCCACAGTTTGGACATCACTGCCGTAGACCATTAGCTACGATCTTGTTTCTGTCTCTTCCATAGACCCTGCTGCGGAATATGTTGGTTCTATGTAAATAGGGGAGTAACTATTATTATTAATAAAGGGGTTATCCAGCAATAGAAAAACAGAGCTAATTTCTCCCAAATAAACAGCACTACCCCTGTCCTCAGGTTGGGTGTGGTATTACAACTTGGCTCCATTCACTTCAATAGAGCTGAGCTGCAATACCACAAACAACCAAGAGGGGTGCTGTCTTTTAAGAAATCTGCTCTGTCTTTTTCATCCTGGACAATAATTATTATTATATTTTAATTAATTTTATTGTTATTATCTCGATATATATCACTAAACAACGACCTCCCACCTGACAGTGCTATAGTGGGCATACTATTATTATTATTATTATATTTTAATTAATTTTATTGTTATTATCTCGATATATATCACTAAACAACGACCTCCCACCTGACAGTGCTATAGTGGGCATACTATTATTATTACTAGTATTAAAAATAAAATAACTTTATATTATTAGCCGTTGTTGGTGAATATTTTTGCAGAATTCCGTTCTCAGATTCCTCTGTGTGAACAAAGCCGTATTAATAATATTACTGTATTTATTATTATGTTAGTACATAGCGCCAAACCATGACCTCCCACCTGATGATTTCACCTGCCCCCTTGCCTTTGGCTCTATCGCACCTTAGACCATTAGCTGCCATTTCCTACACCCTGCTACAGAATACGTTGGCGCTATATGAATAAAGGAATTATTATTATTATCATCAACAGTAATCGTTTATTACTATTATTATCTCAGTACATAGCGCCAAACCACGACCTTACACCTGATCATTTTATCATTATTATTAATTTTTTTAAATTATTTTTAATATTATATCTCAGTACATAGCGCCAAACCACGACCTCACACCCAATTATTTTATTATTATTATTAATTGTATTATTATTTTTATTATTTTAAATATCTCAGTACATAGTGCTAAACCATGACCTCACACCTGATGATTTTATTATTATTATTTTTTTGTATTATTATTTTTATTATTATAAATATCTCAGTACATAGCGCCAAACCATGACCTCACACCCAATTATTTTATTATTATTATTATCTCAGTACATAGCGCCAAACCACGACCTTACACCTGATAATTTTATGATTTTTTTTAAATTATTTTTAATATTATAAATATCTCAGTACATAGCGCCAAACCACGACCTCACACCCAATAATTTTATTATTATTTATTAATTGTATTATTTTTATTATTTTAAATAGCTCAGTACATAGTGCTAAACCATGACCTCACACTTGATTATTTTATTATAATTTTTTTTCCTATTATTACTTTTATTATAAATATCTCAGTACATAACACCAAACCACCACCTCACACCCGATCATTTTATTATTATTTATTATTATTAATTGTATTATAATTTTCATTATTAAAAAAAATTATGATAGCGCTAAACCACGACCTCACACATGATTTTATTATTATTTATTATTTTTATTAATATAAATATCTCAGTACATAACTCCACACCACGACCTCACACCTGATGATTTTATTATTATAATTTTTTATTATTTTTATTAATATAAATATCTCAGTACATAACACCAAACCACCACCTCACACCCGATCAATTTATTATTATTATTATAATTTTTTATTATTTTTATTAATATAAATATCTCAGTACATAACTCCACACCACGACCTCACACCTGATGATTTTATTATAATTTTTTACATTTATTTTCATTAATATAAATATCTCAGTACATAACTCCACACCACGACCTCACACCTGATGATTTTATTATTATTTTTTATTATTTTTATTAATATAAATATCTCAGTACATAACTCCACACCACGACCTCACACCTGATGATTTTATTATTATTATTTTTTTATTAATATAAATATCTCAGTACATAACTCCACACCACGACCTCACACCTGATGATTTTATTATTATTATTTTTTATTATTTTTATTAATATAAATATCTCAGTACATAACTCCACACCCCGACCTCACACCTGATGATTTTATTATTATTTTTTTTATTATTTTTATTAATATAAATATCTCAGTACATAACTCCACACCACGACCTCACACCTGATGATTTTATTATTATTATTATTATTTTTATTAATATAAATATCTCAGTACATAACTCCACACCACGACCTCACACCTGATGATTTTATTATTATTATAATTTTTTATTATTTTTATTAATATAAATATCTCAGTACATAACTCCACACCACGACCTCACACCTTACGATTTCACCTTAGTCTCTATCGCACCTCTGACCACTAGCTGCGATTTCCTGCACCCTGCTATGGAATACGTTGGCGCTATACGAATAACGGAATCGCTATAATCATTATTACCATTGTACTGCAGACGACCGCTGGCCCGTGCTGCATCCTTGGAATGATTGACAGCTACCTGCACATAATCAATGGCCTGGGGATCATGATGGCTGTAAGAGAACATGTCACCCAGCAGCTTCCTCCGTGGCACAGTGATGGGCACCTAGGTGGCTGATGTTATTTCTAGGATATCCTATAAATTGTGTAGGGGATGCAGCCGGTGGCGGATCATGTCTGCAGTGCTGGCTACAGTTTTCATTCATGCTTCTCTATCTCTCGCCCCCCTTCTCCTCCTCCTCTACCTCCCCCTCTTCCTCCTTCTCTTCTTCTTCTTCTTCTTCTCCCTATAGCTTTTTTTTTTCCCCTCCTATTCACGAAAAAAACACCCTAGTGGGTGGGCTCTGCCAGCCTTTCCTATCAATCAAGTCAGTGATCTGAGGAGAAGCAGAGGGATAGAAGGGAAGACACGGTGGGGGGAGATAGCGGAGAGGTGGGTGTGTAATGGTGGTGGTGGGGGGAATGATGATGATGATGATGATGGTGGGGAGGAGGGCAGGCGATAGGAACTCGGAGGGTGTAGTATAGGATAGAGCATCCTCGCTCACTGCAGTCCCTCATTTCCTTAAAGGATGAATCCCAGCGCTGGCATATGAGGATCTCCGGGGGGGAAGAGAACGCCAACTTCTCACGAGGTAACGTCGCCGATCTGATCCCATCCTACCCCCCCACCCCACTATCCAGTAACGACCATTGCGACCGCAGTCATACGCCATGCCCGCTACCCTGTTACCTGTGGCACAATGCCCCCAGAGATGCCATCTGTACGGCGCTCTCTCTCTATGTCTGGGCAGTGGGATCTTATATGGATCTTAATATATAAGGTCACAGGCTCGCTCGTTGGCATGGATTCTTAATCCATAGGGATCATTGGGATTGATGGTATATGGGTTGTTTATCTGCTATATATGTGTGTATATATATATATATATATATATATATATCCACAGGCAGCTCATTGAGTATTCCTTCCACAGAGGCACCTCCGCAGTGTTGTCTTCTGCTGGTACGCGGCTTCTTCTTGCCATCATAGAGGTGAGAATATGGTGCAGCTAATCCATATAGCAGTGGTCTCCAATCTGTGAACCTGCGGCTGTTGCAAAACTACAACTCCCAGGATGCCTACGGCTGTCCATGCATGCTGGGAGTTGTAGTTTTGCAACAGCCGGACACCACTGACCTAAAGGAATCCTTATTAAATCTGCATCGTTATGTAAAAGTCATAATCCTGTTCGTAACGCCAAAAAAGGCTTTTGGCGACCTGGGGGGGGGGGGGGGGGGGGGGGTAGGTGCTGGGACCTGTAGTGTGCTGTTCAGTTGTGACTAGTGGTAAGTCGACAATGCAATGAGCGGGCATGCTGGGAGTTGTAGTTTTGCAACAGCCGGACACCACTGACATAAAGGATTCCTTATAAAATCTGCATTGTTATGTAAAAGTCATAATCCTGTTCGTAACGCCAAAAAAATGCTTTTGGGGGGTAGGTGCTGGGACCTGTAGTGCTGTTCAGATCAGTTGTGACTAGTGGTAAGTTGACAGTGCTTTGAGCGGGCATGCTGGGAGTTGTAGTTTTGCAACAGCCGGAGACCACTGACATAAAGGATTCCTAATAAAATCTGCTTCATTATGTAAAAGTCACAATCCTGTTCATGACGCCAAAAAAAGGATTTGGGCGACCAGGGGGGGTAGGTGCTGGGACCTGTAGTGCTGTTCAGTTGTGGCTAGTGGTAAGTCGACAATGCTTTGAGCGGGCATGCTGGGAGTTGTAGTTTTGCAACAGCCGGAGACCACTGACATAAAGGATTCCTCATAAAATCTGCTTCATTATGTAAAAGTCATAATCCTGTTCGTGACGCCAAAAAAGGGATTTGGGCGACCTGGGGGGGGGGGGGTAGGTGCTGGGACCTGTAGTGCTGTTCAGTTATGGCTAGTGGTAAGTCGACAATGCTTTGAGCAAGCATGCTGGGAGTTGTAGTTTTGCAACAGCCGGAGACCACTGACATAAAGGATTCCTCATAAAATCTGCTTCATTTTGTAAAAGTCACAATCCTGTTCGTGACGCCAAAAAAAGGATTTGGGTGACCTGGGGGGGGGGGGGGGGTAGGTGCTGGGACCTGTAGTGCTGTTCGATTGTGGCTAGTGGTAATGTCAACGGTGCTATAAGCACGGTGTGTAATCCCAGGCTCTATTGCTTTTTATTTTTTACTGCCATGTGTCAGTATTTACGGTCATTCTGGCATTGCGTTCGTGAACCAAGAGGTGAGAATATGGTACAGTTAATCCATATAGCAGTGGTCTCCAATCTGTGCACCTCCGGCTGTTGCAAAACTACAACTCCCAGGATGCCCGGACAGCCAAGGGTTGCAGTTTTGCAGCAGCCGGAGACCACAGGCATATAGGTGGTGATGTAAAATCCAGAATATTTTGTAATCCTGTTCGTGACGCCATAAAAAGCATTGTGGAGACCTGGGGGGTGGTTTCTGGGATCTGTAGTGCTGTCCAGCTAGTGATTATGTCAACAGTGCTATGAGCGTGGCTTTTCGTTACGTGTGTCAGTGTTTACCGTCGTTCCGGCACTGCGTTTGTGAACCGGGAGATGGGAATATGGTGCAGTTATTCCATGGCTCTGACATATAGCAGCGGTCTCCAAACTGTGCACCTCCAGCTATTGCAAAACTACAACTCCCAGCATGCCCGGACAGCCAACGGCTGTCCGGGCATGCTGGGAGTTGTAGTTTTGCAACTGTCGGAGACCACTGACATATAGGATTTCTTCTAAAATCTGCATTGTTATGTAAAAAAAAAAACTAAATATTTTGCAACAAAGTCCAATAGCCATAATCCTGTTCGTGACGCCAAAAAAAACAGCCTTGTGGTGACCTAGGAGGGAAGGTGCTGGGACCTGTAGTGCTGTTCGGTTGTGACTAGGGGTTATGTCAAGGGTACTACAACCAAAAAACACTACAGGTCCCAGCACCTTCCCTCCTAGGTCACCACAAGGCTTTTTTTGGCGTCACGAACAGGATTTTGGCAATTGGATTTTGTTGCAAAATGTGTGTGTAATGGCAATTACGATTGCATTTGTTTTGTTTTTCTGTTTTTTTTTTTACTGTTGTGTGTCGGTGTTTACTGTTGTTCTGGAATTGCGTTCGTGAACCAGCAGGCTCTGGATGAGAGGAATTGATGGAAGACACAGATGGACGTGGATGTATAGGGGTGAGTGTGTATGGCTGCAGTGTTTGATGTAAGGGAGGGGGTGTGAATACTTATGTGTACAGGCTTCCTCCTATATGATGGGGGGATCCTAATGCACAGTCAATAGAAGAGCAGCGTCTCTCCTGCCTATAATAATGACACATGATTCCCCCAAGGGAGAACGTTCTCCTCCATCCTCCAGATGTTCAGCTCACAAGTGCACAGTACAACCTCCCTCCTCTCCTCAACCCTACACATTTATCAATGGACAACCTATTCTGCATGTAGAGACCGCTGCTCAGTATCACTTCCACAGTCTGTTATTTATTGAGAATAAGTGACTGCTCAGTATCACTTCCACAGTCTATATTATTTATTGAGAATAAGTGACTGCTCAGTATCACTTCCACAGTCTATATTATTTATTGAGAATAAGTGACTGCTCAGTATCACTTCCACAGCCTATATTATTTATTGAGAATAAGTGACTGCTCAGTATCACTTCCACAGCCTATATTATTTATTGAGAATAAGTGACTGCTCAGTATCACTTCCACAGTCTATATTATTTATTGAGAATAAGTGACTGCTCAGTATCACTTCCACAGTCTATATTATTTATTGAGAATAAGTGACTGCTCAGTATCACTTCCACAGTCTATATAATTTATTGAGAATATATGACTGCTCAGTATCACTTCCATGATCTCTACAATCCATGGTATTGTATATAGGCAGCTGTTCAGTATAACTTCCACTAACTGTATAATTGATTGTGAATAAGTGACTGCTCAGTATCACTTCCATAGTTTTGATAATCCATTGTATATAGGTGACTGCTCAGTATTACTTCCACAGTCTATAATCCATTATAGATAGATGATTGCACAGTATCACTTCCACTGTCAATATAATTTCTTATAGGTGAAAGTATCACTTCCAAAGTCTTTATCATTTAATATGTAAAGGTGATTGCTCAGTATCACTTCCATGATCTTCATAATCCATTGTATACAGGTGACTGCTCAGTAACACTCCCACAGTCTTGATAATCCATTGTATATAGGTGACTGCTCAGTATCACTCCCACAGTCTTGATAATCCATTGTATATAGGTGACTGCTCAGTATCACTCCCACAGTCTTGATAATCCATTGTATATAAGTGACTGCTCAGTATCGCTCCCACAGTCTTGATAATCCATTGTATAGTGGTGACTGCTCAGTATCACTCCCACAGTCTTGATAATCCATTGTATATAGGTGACTGCTCAGTATCACTCCCACAGTATTGATAATCCATTGTATAGTGGTGACTGCTCAGTATCACTCCCACAGTCTGTAGAATTCATTGTATATAGGTGACTGCTCAGTATCACTTCCACAGTCTGTAGAATTCATTGTATATAGGTGACTGCTCAGTATCACTACCACAGTCTGTAGAATTCATTGTATATAGGTGACTGACCACATCACTTCCATAATCTATATCAGCTGTTATGGCAGCTGCTCAGTATCACTTCCACTGAGTGTGTGTAGGTGATTGCTCAGTATCACTTCCATGTGTACATATACCATTGTGATAACAAGTTCCTCAGTATCCTAATCTCAGATTTGGCTGCAGATCTCAGCTCGGCCGGATATGATGTGAATTACTGTGTACTATCAGGGGTTATTGCTCAGTATCACCACATTATTATTAGTGTGATTTGTTATAGGTGACATAACGCCAGCATTGCTATATTGTTTTCCTGCACGTTTCAGCAAGAACAGATCCCTGCACAGTAATACTTCCCTAGGGCTACATAATACATTCAGAATAGGTCACTGCACAGTACCACTTCCCTAGGTCTATATAATACATTCAGAACAGATCACTGCACAGTACCACTTCCCTAGTTCCATATAGTACTGTCAGAATACAGACTCTCACTTTTTTCACATTTTGTTATGTTCCTTGTTCTAAAGTAAAAAAAAAAAACTCACATGTCCCCATCGTTCTGCCCTCAATAATTCATAAAAGTGATGTCAAACAGAATTTATCATTGCACTGCCCATCACCTGCCCAATACCATCCCTACAGTGATCATGGTGGGGGCAGCATCATGTCTGGAGGAAACCAGGCACTGCCCATTCCCTGCCCAATACCATCCCTACAGTGATCATGGTGGGGGCAGCATCATGTCTGGGGGAAACCAGGCACTGCCAATTCCCTGCCCAATACCATCCCTACAGTGATCATGGTGGGGGCAGCATCATGTCTGGGGGAAACCAGGCACTGCCCATCACCTGCCCAATACCATCCCTACAGTGATCATGGTGGGGGCAGCATCATGTCTGGAGGAAACCAGGCACTGCCCATCACCTGCCCAATACCATCCCTACAGTGATCATGGTGGGGGCAGCATCATGTCTGGGGGAAACCAGGTACTGCCCATCACCTGCCCAATACCATCCCTACAGTGATCATGGTGGGGGCAGCATCATGTCTGGGGGAAACCAGGCACTGCCCATCACCTGCCCAATACCATCCCTACAGTGATCATGGTGGGGGCAGCATCATGTCTGGGGGAAACCAGGCACTGCCCATCACCTGCCCTATACCATCCCTACAGTGATCATGGTGGGGGCAGCATCATGTCTGGGGGAAACCAGGCACTGCCCATCACCTGCCCAATACCATCCCTACAGTGATCATGGTGGGGGCAGCATCATGTATAGAGGAAACCAGGCACTGCCCATCACCTGCTCAATACCATCCCTACAGTGATCATGGTGGGGGCAGCATCATGTCTGGGGGAAACCAGGCACTGCCCATCACCTGCCCAATACCATCCCTACAGTGGTCATCGTGGGGGCAGCATCATGTCTGGGGGAAACCTGGTACTGCCCATCACCTGCCCAATACCATCCCTACAGTGATCATGGTGGGGGCAGCATCATGTCTGGGGGAAACCAGGCACTGGCCATCACCTGCCCAATACCATCCCTACAGTGATCATGGTGGGGGCAGCATCATGTCTTGGGGAAACCAGGTACTGCCCATCACCTGCCCAATACCATCCCTACAGTGATCATGGTGAGGGCAGCATCATGTCTGGAAAAAAACGGGCAATACCCATCACGCCCAATACCATCCCTACAGTGATCATGGTGGGGGCAGCATCATGTCTGGAGGAAACCAGGCACTGCCCATCAACTGCCCAATACCATCTCTACAGTGATCATGGGGGGGGGGGCAGCATCATGTCTGGGGGAAACCAGGAACTGCCCATCACCTGCCCAATACCATCCCTACAGTGATCATGGTGGGGGCAGCATCATGTCTGGAGGAAACAAGGCACTGCCCATTACCTGCCCAATACCATCCCTACAGTGATCATGGTGGGGGCAGCATCATGTCTGGAGGAAACAAGGCACTGCCCATCACCTGCCCAATACCATCCCTACAGTGATCATGGTGGGGGCAACATCATGTATAGAGGAAACCAGGCACTGCCCATCACCTGCCCAATACCATCCCTACAGTGATCATGGTGGGGGCAGCATCATGTCTGGGGGAAATCAGGCACTGCCCATCACCTGCCCAATACCATCCCTACAGTGATCATGGTGGGGGCAGCATCATGTCTGGAGGAAACCAGGCACTGCCCATCACCTGCCCAATACCATCCCTACAGTGATCATGGTGGGGACAGCATCATGTTTGGAGAAAACCAGGCACTACCCATCACGCCCAATACCATCCCTACAGTGATCATGGTGGGGGCAGCATCATGTCTGGAGGAAACCAGGCACTGCCCATCCCCTGCCCAATACCATCCCTACAGCGATCATGGTGGGGGCAGCATCATGTCTGGAGGAAACCAGGCACTGCCCATCACCTGCCCAATACCATCCCTACAGTGATCATGGTGGGGGCATCATCATGTATAGAGGAAACCAGGCACTGCCCATCACCTGCCCACTACCATTCCTACAGTGATCATGGTGGGGGCCGCATCATGTCTGGAGGAAACCAGGTACTGCCCATTACCTGCCCAATACCATCCCTACAGTGATCATGGTGGGGGCCGCATCATGTCTGGAGGAAACCAGGCACTGCCCATCACTTGCCCAATACCATCCCTACAGTGATCATGGTGGGGGCAGTATCATGTCTGGAGGAAACCAGGCACTGCCCATCACTTGCCCAATACCATTCCTACAGTGATCATGGTGGGGGCAGCATAATGTCTGGGGGAAACCAGGCGCTGCCCATCACCTGTCCAATACCATCCCTACAGTGATCATGGTAGGGGCAGCATCATGTCTGGGGGAAACCAGGCACTGCCCATCACCTGCCCAATACCATCCCTACAGTGATCATGGTGGGGGGCCGCATCATGTCTGGGGGAAAACCAGGCACTGCCCATCACCTACCCAATAACATCCCTACAGTGATCATGGTGGGGGCAGCATCATGTCTGGGGAAACCAGGCTCTGCCCATGACCTGCCCAATACCATCCCTACAGTGATCATGGTGGGGGCAGCATCATGTCTGTGGGAAACCAGGCACTGCCCATCACCTGCCCAATATCATCCCTACAGTTATCATGGTGGGGGCAGCAACATGTCTGGAGGATACCATGCACTGCCCATCAACTGCACAATACCATCCCTACAGTGATCATGGTGGGGGCAGCATCATGTCTGGAGGAAACCAGGCACTGCCCATCACCTGCCCAATACCATCCTTACAGTGATCATGGTGGTGGCAGCATCATGTCTGGGGGAAACCAGGCACTGCCCATCACCTGCCCAATACCATCCCTACAGTTATCATGATGGGGGCAGCATCATGTGTGGAGGAAACCAGGCACTGCCCATCACCTGCCCAATTGCATCCCTACAGTGATCATGGTGGGGGCAGCATCATGTATAGAGGAAACCAGGCACTGCCCATTACCTGCCCAATACCATCACTGCAGTGATCATGGTGGGGGGCATCATGTCTGGGGAAAACCAGGCACTGCCCATCACCTGCCCAATACCATCTCTACAGTGATCTTGGTGGGGGCAGCATCATGTCTGGAGGAAACCAGGCACTGCCCATCACCTGCCCAATACCATCCCTACAGTGATCATGGTGGGGGCAGCATCATGTCTGGGGGGAACCAGGCACTGCCCATCACCTGCCCAATACCATCCCTACAGTGATCATGGTGGGGGCAGCATCATATCTGGGGGAAACCAGGCACTGCCCATTGCCTGCCCAATACCATCCCTACAGTGATCATGGTGGGGCAACATCATATCTGGAGGAAACCAGGCACTGCCCATCACCTGCCCAATACCATCCCTACAGTGATCATGGTGGGGACAGCATCATGTCTGGAGGAAACCAGGCACTGCCCATCACCTGCCCAATACCATCCTTACAGTGATCATGTTGGTGGCAGCATCATGTCTGGGGGAAACCAGGCACTGCCCATCACCTGCCCAATACCATCCCTACAGTTATCATGGTGGGGGCAGCATCATGTCTGGAGGAAACCAGGCACTGCCCATCAACTGCCCAATACCATCCCTACAGTGATCATGGTGGGGCAGCATCATGTCTGGGGAGACCAGGCACTGCCCATCACCTGCCTAATACCATCCCTACAGTGATCATGGTGGGGGCAGCATCATGTCTGGAGGAAACTAGGCACTGCCCACCACCTGCCCAATACCATCCCTACAGTGATCATGGTGGGGGCAGCATCATGTCTGGGGGAAACCAGGCACTACCCATCACCTGCCCAATACCATCCATACAGTGATCATGGTGGGGGCAGCATCATGTCTGGAGGAAACCAGGCACTGCCCATCACCTGCCCAATACCATCCCTACAGTGATCATGGTGGGGGCAGCATCATGTCTGGAGGAAACCAGGCACTGCCCATCACCTGCTGGGAGTATGAGAAAAATCGCTCCATGGGGTAAAACCAACCACATACGGTGAGAAAAGTTGTGTAAACTCATTCACAACAATGGTAGTAGTATAATGTAATGATCAATCGTCTGCTGCCCTCCAGCTGTTGCGATGAGAGTATATTCAGAACGGACTTCAAGTGGTATAGCCGACTCAGCGTGGTGCTGACGAGACCAGATGGACACGGTATAAGGGACAAAATGTAGTTTAATGACCAAGATCCAACGCGTTTTGCTGCGCATGCGCAGCGAAACTCGTTACTTCTTGGTCATTAAACTACGTTTTATCCCTTATACCGTGTCCATCTGGTCTCGTCAGTGCCACGCTGAGCCGGCTATACCACTTGAAGTCCGTTCTGAATATACTCTCATCACCTTCCGGGGCCCTGTACAGGAGATTGCGAGGGGTCCAACGGAAGTTATTTTCCACTACAGTATTTCTTAAAGTGTAACCATTGATACGCACATTGGTGTCTAAGGAGGGGTGAACATGGGTGATCCTTGATCCCATTTTGGATGATCATTTGGGTCTACCATTCCCATATTGAGGTAAACATGGCTGATCCCATATAAAATGATTATTGGGGTCTACCATTCCCAACTTGGGGTAAACAAGGCAGACCCCAATGATCATTCGATATGGGATCAGCCTTGTTTACCCAAATATGGGAATGGTAGACCCCAATGATCATTCGATATGGGATCAACCATTCCCATATTGGGGTAAACATGGCTGATCCCATATCGAATGATCATTGGGGTCTACCATTCCCATATTGGGGTAAACATGGCTGATCCCATATCGAATGATTATTGGGGTCTACCATTCCCAACTTTGAGTAAACGAGGCTGATCCCATATCGATTGATCATTGAGGTCTACCATTTCCATATTGGGGTAAACATGGCTGATTCCATATCGATTGATCATTGAGGTCTACCATTTCCATATTGGGGTAAACATGGCTGATTCCATATCGATTGATCATTGAGGTCTACCATTTAAATATTGGGGTAAACATGGCTGATTCCATATCGATTGATCATTGAGGTCTACCATTTCCATATTGGGGTAAACATGGCTGATCCCATATCGATTGATCATTGGGTTCTACCATTCCCATATTGGGGTTAACATGGCTGATCCCATATCGAATGATCATTGGGGTCTACCATTCCCATATTGGGGTAAACATGGCTAATCCCATATCGATTGATCATTGAGGTCTACCATTTCCATATTGGGGTAAACATGGCTGATCCCATATGGATTGATCATTGGGGTCTTCCATTCCCGTATACAGTACATGGTCAAATATCCTCGTGAAGTCCATGGGATCTTCTGACATCCCCATAACAAGTCTCGGCAGCTCCTCTCACATTCCCTGACCTACTCCTCATTCTTCCCTTCAGGTTGTCACATAGGGGTCTCCCATCACACGTCTTGCTGTGGGGGGGATCTGCTCCAGTCTAAACTGTTCTGTTTATCTTCTGTCTAATGCAGTTTGGTTTCCTCCATGATGAACCAATCTGCAGACGTCCCGAGGGCCGAGCTTCAGGAGACGTCTCACAAACTATGACATTTCATCCCTGATGAGGACACAAACAATATCAGACATGTCCGTACCGAGCGCGGTCGGGGGGGGGTGGGGAGCAGACACTTTATTTAAACAGCCCCAATTATAGATGCCCCCCATCCTCCAGGAATATTGTCTGACAGCCGCGTAGCTTCATATCTATGTGGATTTAGGAATTTTGGCACAAATAATAAAATAAGTAGTAAAATATATAAATATATTAATAATTGCAGTATTTAAGGAGATCTGCAGAGTGATAAGTGTCTGATCGAGGGGGGGGGGGCGAATGCTGGGACCCTTTGCAATCTCCTGTATGGGGCCCCATTTCTGCCGCGGTGTCATGCTGGGGCCAACACACCCCCTCCATGAATCTCTATGGGAGAGGAGGAATAAAGCGTTCGTGCATCCCTGCCTCTAACATAGAGCTGTATGGGAGGCGGCGTGTTGTTGACCTCAGTGAAGTCGAGGACACGCGCATTAGCCACACAAAGCCGCGGCAATGCCGGGTCCCCATACTGGAGATTGCGGGTCAGACCCACTGCGATCAGACACTTATTATAGGGGATAAGTGTCTAACACTGCAATTCTCCTTTAAAGGGTTTTTTGAGCAATAAGTACAGTCTCTTTGGGTTGACGCACAGCCGGATCCCGTTTGTGATGCCATAAAAAGATCATTACCATACAGACTAGCTGGGAGTAGTAGTTCTTTAGTTCAGTAGTTCTCTGTCAAGTAAGTTGGTGACAGTCTGCAGCAGATAAAGTCTCTTGGCCCACAATAACACAGTCACTTGTAGCAAACAACACTTTAGATAGAAAAAGCCTTTTTTTCACAGTATTGAGGGGTTTCAGAGCAATATGGTACAGTCTCTTTAGGTCTGCGCACAGACACATCCCGTTCGTGACGCCAGAAAAAGATCATTACAATACAGGCTAGCTGGGAGTAGTAGTTCTTCAGTTCAGTTCTCTGTCAAGTAAGTTGGTGACTTTCTTTAGCAGATAAAGTCTCTTGGCCCACAATAACACAGTCACTTGTAGCAAACAACACTTTAGATAGAAAAAGGCTTTTTTTTTTTTACAGTATTGAGGGGTTTCAGAACAATATGTACTGTCTCTTTAGGTCTGCGCACAGACACATCCCGTTCGTGACGCCAGAAAAAGATCATTACAATACAGGCTAGCTGGGAGTAGTAGTTCTTCAGTTCAGTTCTCTGTCAAGTAAGTTGGTGACTTTCTTTAGCAGATAAAGTCTCTTGGCCCACAATAACACAGTCACTTGTAGCAAACAACACTTTAGATAGAAAAAGGCTTTTTTTTTTTTACAGTATTGAGGGGTTTCAGAACAATATGTACTGTCTCTTTAGGTCTGCGCACAGACACATCCCGTTCGTGACGCCAGAAAAAAAGATGGTTACAATGAATTTTAGCTGGGAGTAGTTGACCTTCATAAATGTCATGTAGCACAATGGCGTAGCTCACCCAATGTTGACTTTTGATCCTCACCAAACTTTTGTCAAGTAAGTTGTCCAATCGGCCCACAATAACAGTCACTTGTGTCAAGCACTTTAGTCGGAAAAAGTCTTTTAGCAGTATTGAGTGGTTCCTGAATAAGTATAGTCTCTTTGGGTTGGCACACAGCTGGATTCCGTTCGTGACGCCAAAAAAGATAGTTACAATGCAGGCTACCTGGGACTACTTGTCCTCCAGAAATGTCACGTGGCAGGGTGGCAAAGCTAACCCAATGTTCCCTTTTGAACCTAATCAATCTTTTGTTAAGCCCACAATATCACAGTTACTTGCAGCAAACACTTTAGCCAGAAAAAGTCTTTTCGCAGTAGTGAGCAGTTATTGAACAATAAATACAGTCTCTTTGGATCAGCTCCCAGCCAGGTCCTGTTCGTGACGCCAGAAAAAGATAGTTGCAGTGCACTGTGCAGGCTAACTGGGAGTATTAGTCCTTCATGATCCATTCTTTTGTTCACCAAGTTGTTCCCATAGTGCAAAATGCAGTTGGAAAACATAAAAAAAAAAAACTTTACAGAATTTTCCGTGCAAATCTAAATACAACTCTTTTCAGCACAGAATGGAACGTTACAGTCTTTAGAGTAAATAAATTAAATGGGTTATCCGACCAAATAGCAGCACCTGCATTCTATGCGGGGCTGCGTCTCCAGTCTCGGAAAGCTCTTTGTTTCCGGGGTAACGTAACGCCATGCCCCTCGTGACATCATGCCAGGCCCCCTCCATTCACGTCTATGGGAGGGGGTGTGACGGCCGTCACACCCCCTCCCATAGACATGAATGGAGGGGGTGTTAATTCTGACCGTAGGTCACTGAAGAGATTAATGTAGGCAGAAGGTTCCTTGTTCAGCTCTTTCCTCCTCTGGCTGAACGTTACTCATTCTTGGAGCTGAAAACTTGAGCACTTTGCCCTCACAGCATAGACAGGAGAAGAGAAGACCTTCTTGGCCAAAATCCTTCAACCTGTCTGAGGTGATGAAAACGGCAACTGGACAGGACAGTGATTTGTTTGTAGCAGGCCTAGAAATAACACTCCGGCCTAGGCGTATGTCTGCCTAGCAGGAGCAGAGTGAGACTTAGTCAGACCTAGACTTACTTACTTACCTAGAGAAAGGGGTGGCCTAGGAACTTTCCACAGCTTTTCTAGAAGTTTCTGTATAGTACCCCCCTCCCATTGAACAAAATGTGATGTAGCGTGTAGTGTAGCGCCACCTGTTTGCCTGAGCGGTTACTGCAGCAATAAGGAATACTTGACTGGTTTTATTGGAGAGCTCCCCTTTAAATTCCGCCTACATTGTATTGACATGAAATAAATAGTCCTATATGAATGACGCAGGGGCTTCATTTATCCGGTGTTGATTTTCATCTCTGCGGGGGGTCGCTTTAAATTTAAACTGTTGACTCATGACTTAAATGGGACCCCGCTCCGGGGCTGAGTCAGCCTCCTGTCTGCCTCACATATACTACACACGCATGGACAGAAATAGACCTCGACCTCTGAGCCGCCGCATGGCATCATGGGAAGTCAGAGGGAAAAAAAGCTGCAAATTAATAATTATTTGTTCAAGCGTAAAAACGCTGCAAATCAAAAACCTTGTATTCACCTCATTTATCCAAAGGCTGTCGGTGCTGCTGATCTGTACCTCCTTCTCCTCCATGCTTTACATTACAGCTCTGCTCTATCAGGAAGGTGCTGTGATCAATGACTTAAAGGGGTACTCCGGTGGAAAACATTTTTTATAAGCAACTGGTTGCAGAAAGTTAAACAGATTTGTAAATTACTTATACAGTGACCCCCCCGACCTACGATGGCCCCGACATACGATCATTTCAACATACGATGGCCTCTCTGAGGCAGCATCAACATACGATGCTTTTGTATGTCGGCGCCATCGCATAAACGGCTATCCGGCAGCGCAGGCTGCTTCGGCCGCCACCGGATAGCCATTTAAGGTACCCCGTGTGCTCCGGTGATGGTCACACGCCTGTCCCCGACGTTTCGGACCGCCCTCTTCGAGCTCCACTGCTTCGCCGTCGCTCTCCTTCGTCGTCATCACATCGCCACGCACGCCGTCCCGTCATCCAATAGGAGCGGCGTGTGCAGCGACGTGATGACGGCGATGAAGAGCGACTATCCCGGGCAGCAGAGACGGTCCGGAGCGGCGGGTACACCCCGGGGATGTGGCGACAGCGATGGAGGATGACATCCAGGGCAGCGGTGACGGTCCGGAGTGGTGGGGACAGGTGAGTATACCTTCCTATACTTTACATTGCACGGATCCCTCAACATACGATGGTTTCAACTAACAATGGTTAATTTGGAACGAATTACCATCGTATGTTGAGGGACCACTGTATTTAAAAATCTTAATCCTTTCAGTACTTATCAGCTGCTGTATGATCCACAGGAAGTTTTTTTCTTTTTGAATTTCCTTTCTGTCTGACCACAGTGCTCTCTGCTGACACCTCTGTCCATGTCAGGAACTGTCGAGAGCAGAATAGGTTTTCTATGGGGATTTGCTCCTACTCTGGACAGTTCCTAAAATTGACAGAGGTGTCAGCGCAGAGCACTGTGGTCAGACATTGTAGTACTGGAAGGGCTAAGATTTTTGATTAGAAGTAATTTACAAATCTGTTTAACTTTCGGGCACCAGCATTGTCTTTTGGAGCCTGTGGTTCTCTGGAATCCACCTCTGCTTCTCTGTCTCTCCTTTTCCTCCATGCTTTTCATTACAGCACTGCTCTGAAATCCGCCTCTTATCTCAATAGCTTCTTAGGCTGCATTCACACCACGTTTTTGCAATACAGTTCCTGTATCAGGTTTTTGATGAAAAACGGATTCCTCAAAACCTGACTAAACTGTATAAAAACGTGTGTACAAATTTTAACCCCCTCAATGCAAGTCTATGGGAAGGGGGCACAATGGTCGTCACGAGGGGCGGCCCTGAACACGGAAGCCCGCACACAGCGTTCGGAACTGAGAAGCGGAGCTCCGGAAGCAGGGCAGCGGAGTACTCCTTTAAGGCTGCATGCACACCAAGTTTTTGCTATACAGTTCCCGTATACGGTTTCAAGTTAAAAACTGTACGGAACCGTATGGAAAACCGTATGCATTGACTTAACATTGTAAACCGTATGTCTCATTAAAACAAATGGATAACCCCTTTAAGGAACGTAAGATGATCATGTACCTGCAGCATAGATAACATACAGTACCCCGGCATTGCTCTTTTGTGCGGTTTATCCTACACCTGGACGCACTCTGAGAGCTTTGGCGCGGCGTTTCCAGAAATCCAAACCACAATTTCTTTTTTTTTGTTTTTAGAATTGAAGCTGGAAATGTT
This sequence comes from Hyla sarda, assembly GCF_029499605.1. Taxonomy (NCBI): domain Eukaryota; kingdom Metazoa; phylum Chordata; class Amphibia; order Anura; family Hylidae; genus Hyla; species Hyla sarda. The sequence goes on from NC_079194.1 coordinate 294,859,615, forward strand.
CCTGGGGGTTGAGGTTGGAGCCTGATGAGTGTGATGACTGACCACAATGGCAGCGATGTGAACTCATACGTCATCCTGGTTATGCATGCGCGGGCGCAGCTAGGGGGGAGGGGGGTCAGAGGTAGCGGTGGAGGGGGGCCCTGATACGAATTTAACACGGGGCCCCAGAATAGTCAGAGTTTTCTCTGTAGGGATGGATTATGGTGCAATGGATATTGTTGCAAAACTTCAACTCCCAGCATGCCCGGACAGCCGTTGGCTGTCCGGAAATGCTGGGAGTTGTAGTTTTGCAACATCTAGAGGTCCACAGTTTGGCATAGTTTGGCCAGAGTTATCCTTACTGCACTTTGAACTATAGGAACAACTTAAATCAACTGGTGCCAGAAAGTTAAACATATTTGTAAATTACTTCTATTAAAAAAATCTTAACCCTTCCAGTACTTATTAGCAGCTGTATGCTACGAAGAAAATTATTTTCTTTTTTAATTTCTTTTTTGTCTTGTCCACAGTGCTCTCGGCTGACACCTCTGTCCATCTCAGGAACTGTCCAGAGCAGCATAGGTTTGCTATGGGGTTTTTCTCCTGCTCTGGACAGTTCCTGATACGGGCATCAGGTGTCAGCAGAGAGCACTGTGGACAAGACAAAAAATAAATAAAAAAAATATAAAAAATTTCCTCTGTAGCATACAGCTGCTAAAAAGTACTGTAAGGGTAAAGATTTTTTTTAATAGAAGTCATTTACAAATCTGTTTAATTTTCTGGCACCAGTTGATTTTTTTTTTTTAAATGCTTTATACCCGAGTACCCCTTTAAACCGATTTGTAAATGACTTCTATTAAAAAAAATCTTAATCCTTCCAGTACTTATTAGCTGCTGAATACTACAGAGGAAATTCTTTTCTTTTTGGAACACAGAGCTCTCTGCTGACATCACGAGCACAGTGCTCTCTGCTGACATCTCTGTCCATTTTAGGAACTGTCCAGAGTAGGAGAAAATCCCCATAGCAAACATATGCTGCTCTAGACAGTTCCTAAAATGGGCAGAGATGTCAGCAGAGAGCACTGTGCTCGTGATGTCATCAGAGAGCTCTGTGCTCCAAAAAGAAAATAATTTCCTCTGTAGTATCCAGCAGCTAATAAGTACGGGAAGGATTAAGATTTTTTAAATAGAAGAAATTTACAAATCTGTTTAACTTTCTCGCACCAGTTTATTAAAAAATAAAGAAAAAAAGAAAAAAAAAGTTTTCTACCGGAGTACCCCTTTCATAAACAAACGATTGGTTGGGTTCACAAGGGAACGTTAGATTCTATACGTCACCCTGCCATGTGAAATTTCTGATGGACTAATACTACCATCTAGCCTGCACAGTACACTTCAATTATCTCTTTTTCTGGCGTCACGAACAGGATCTATAATATCACCTTAGTGCCGGGTAACCGTTTCATATAAAGTCCAAATTATATCACCGGCCTTAAAATAATACCACCATATTGTCTATGTGACAGTGCTATACTATGTTTAAATACTTTTACTATGCAGTGTCCAAATAATACTGCCATAGTGCCATGTAACAGTGCCACATAAAGTCCAGATAATATCACCATGTTGACATAAAAAGCCCAAATAATTTAACCGGTGTACAAATAATACCACGCAGTAACCTGTCCAAGTAACAGTGCCATACCTTTTTTTTAAAATACTTTTACAATACAGTGCCTTAATAATACCATATTATTTTGCAAAGTAACATTGCCATGTACAGTGCAAATAATATCCCCATAGTGCCAAGTTATAGTACCATATATAGTCCAAATAATATCACCGGTGTATAAATAATACCACCATATTGTTCAAGTAACAGCCATAATATTTTCAACTAATATTACAATACAGCGTACAAATAATACTGCCATAGTGCCAAGTAACATGCCACATGAAGTCGAAATAATATCACCAGTGTCTAAATAATACCACCATACGGCAAAATTATAGTGCCACATAAAGACCAAAAAATATCATTGATGTCTAAATAATACTACCATACTGTTCAAGTAACAGTGCCATACAATAGAAAAAAAATATTACAATACACTCTCCAAATAAAACTACCATAGTGCCAAGTAACATTGCTATAGGTAGTCCACATATTCAGCGGTCCAAATATCAGTGGTGTCTAAATAATACCGCCATATTTTCTAAGTAATAGTGCCACATAGAGAGCAATTAATATCATTAGTGTCCAAATAACAAGTTAAAATGCCTTACAGTGTTCAAATGCCTTAAAGGGGTATACCAGGAAAAACTTATATATCAATTGGCTCCAGAAAGTTAAACAGATTTGTAAATTACTTCTATTAAAAAATCTTAATCCTTCCAATAAATATCAGCTGCTGAAGTTGAGTTGTTGTTTTCTGTCTGGCAACGGTGCTCTCTGCTGACATCTCTGCTTGTCTCGGGAACTGCACAGAGTAGAAGAGGTTTGCTATGGGGATTTGCTTCATAACTGGGCGGTTCCCGAGACAGGTGTCATCAGAGAGCACTTAGACAGAAGAACAACTCAACTTCAGCAGCTTATAAGTACTGAAAGGAAAGGATTAAGATTTTTTAATAGAAGTCATTTACAAATCTGTTTAACTTCCTGGAGCCAGTTGATATATATAAAAATAGGTTTTTTCCTGGATAACCCCTTCAATAACATAACCATATCCAAACCATATTTAATAAAATATGGCGACGCATAGTATCTAAGTATTACCGCCACAGAGTGCCCAAATAATAATACCATACTGTGTTGAAAGGATACCACATATAGGAATAGGCCATTGCCATACCAGCTCTGGTATCAGTCTCTTATCTTGGAGATATTAGACACATAGTTACGGTGGGCACTTACCGCCATCTCGTGCTGTCCTGCTGCAGTAGTCACCTTACGTCCTGCAGATTCCAGAGCACATGAACATGGTTCCCTCATGTTTAATTCATAATCATTCGGCTTATTGCTTATTCCTGTTCTGAACCAATATGGTGACTCCTCTGAGCCCCGGATATCTCCCCCAGGATTATGGAGAGAATTACTCTTACTGTAAAACAACAACGCTGATCATTAGAGTTAATTATGAAACGCGGTAAGACGGGCGCCCCTCACCACCAGGACTGATACTCCATGAGGAGTGAAAAGGAAAAACAGGAATACAGGAAGACTTCCAGCTCCAAAATTCGTAAAATTCTCAAACTTTATTAAATATTTTGTAGAACACATCCTGTAGAGCCGACGCATTTTGGATAGTTTACTGTCCTTAATCATGGCTTGCTAGCGGTGCCCAAAAAGGACAAATACTGTGGGCATCCACCTAAACACAGAAAGACTTCCAGCTCAAAGATTTGTAAAATTCTCAAACTTTATTAAACATCTTGTAAAAACACATCATTGGTAGAGCTGATGCATTTCAGACATTTAGCTGTCCTTAATCACCCTCTGGTTGACAATCTCTATTGGGCACTGTATATAGGGGCCACTCTGGGTCACTCTAGCTCGGTTTTTGGGGACACTCTCTGAATCCTAGTCCTATGGAGAACTCTAACACTGTATATGTGGGGCTGACACTGTATATGGGGGTCACACCAGCTGGCATTATATATTGGGCACTCTGTCTGACACTGTATATGGGGCTCACTCTAGCTGACACTATATATGGGGCATTCTCTGGCTGACACTGTATATGTGCTCACTCTGGTTGGCACTACTGTATATGTGGGGAACTCTCTGACTGACATTCTGTATGGGGTAAACTGGCTGACACTGCATATGGGGGTCACCCCAGCTGACATTCTATATGGGGCACTTTGGATGACACTCTTTATGGGGATTCTCTCACTGACACTGTATATAGGCTCGTGCTGGCTGACACTCTGGCTGACACTATATATGGGGCACTCTGGCTGACATTATACTGTGCATATGGCACTCTCTTGTTGGCAATCTCTGTTGGGAACTCTGGCTAAAACCATATATGAGAGCACCCTGTTTGCACTGTAAATGACAGCACTGGTTGATGCTGTATATAAGGGTACTCTGGCTGATACTGTATACGGGAGCATTTTCATGTTGACAGTCACTGCATATGGGAGCACTCTTGCTTTAAATTTGAATGGGGTCAGCTTGCATTGTTTTTGAGGGCACCCTCTAGTTGGCATTCCATACTGCTGCCATTGTATATGGGGGCACTCTCTGGTTGACAATCTCTATTGGGCACTGTGTATAGGGGCCGCTCTGGGTCACCCTAGCTCTATTTTTTGGGGACACTCGGAGTGACAGTCCCTATGGAGCACTCTAACACTGTATATGGAGCACTCTAACACTGTATATGGAGCACTCTAACACTGTTTATGGAGCACTCTAACGCTGTATATTGGGCACTCTGGCACTGATTACGAGGGCTTGTCGGCTTTCATTTGAAGTTCGTATCTCCTAGTCCTCCTGTCTCTACTGTCTCTACCTTGGCTTTTTTCTCTTTGCATTTTGTCTCCTGTAGGGGGCAGCAAGAAATGGCGCGTTGAGTACTGATTCCTGCAGCTGTTGCCAGCTTGACCAACAAGTGATTCCCCCTGTCTGTTGTTCCCTGTTATCAGCCATTTGGTCTTGCCAAACTCAGATGAAACATATGTTCCATCCAGGGCTGGTTCTGACTATAAGCAAAATAGGCAGCCACCTAGAGCGCCCTCTTAATGGGGGTGCTGCTCTGCCAGCTGCAAGAAAGTTAGAAGCCAGCATCTGAAGCACCCACCAAGCCAGCACCACCGTCACAGGGAGGGGGGTGTTACAGAGGGGGATTTACAGTGTGTCACCCCAGTAGGAAGGTGGGGTCAAGGGGTGGCAAAATTAGCTACCTAATGTGGGGAAACTATGCTACCTAATGTGGGGAAACTATGCTACCTAATGTGGGGAAACTATGCTGCCTACCTAATGTGGGAAACTATGCTGCCTACCTAATGTGGGGAAACTATTCTACCTAATGTGGGGGAACTATGCTACCTAATGTGGGGGAACTATACTACCTAATGTGGGGAACTATGCTACCTAATGTGGGGAAACTGCTGCCTAATGTGGGGAAACTATGCTACCTAATGTGGGGAAACTATGCTACCTAATGTGGGAAAACTATGCTACCTAATGTGGGGAAACTATGCTACCTAATGTGTGGAAACTATGCTACCTAATGTGGGGAAACTATGCTACCTAATGTGGGCAAACTGCTACCTAATGTGGGGAAACTGCTACCTAATGTGGGGAAACTGCTACCTAATGTGGGGAAACTGCTACCTAATGTGGGGAAACTGCTACCTAATGTGGGGAAACTATGCTACCTAATGTGGGGAAACTATGCAACCTAATGTGGGGAAACTATGCAACCTAATGTGGGGAAACTATGCAACCTAATGTGGGGAAACTATGCAACCTAATGTGGGGAAACTATGCAACCTAATGTGGGGAAACTATGCAACCTAATGTGGGGAAACTATGCAACCTAATGTGGGGAAACTATGCTACCTAATGTGGGGAAACTGTTTCCTAATGTGGGGAAACTGTTTCCTAATGTGGGGAACTATGCTACCTAATGTGGGGAAACTATGCTACGTAATGTGGGGAAACTATGCTACCTAATGTGGGGAAAACTATGCTACCTAATGTGGGGAAACTGCTACCTTATGTGGGGAAACTATGCTGCCTATCTAATGTGTGGGAACTATGCTGCCTACCTATTGTGGGGGAACTGCTGCCTTCCTAATGCTGCAGATAAATGTAAGTTGCAGTGCAATTTTATGGCATAGTACTTTTTTTTTCTCTCTTTTTCTTTGGGGGGTGCAGCATTTCACTCTTGGACTCACGCAGCACAATGTCTTGGGCAGAGTGGGGGGACGTTTCACAGATTCCAGGTTAAGAGGGGGTGTTTTTGGGGTGCAGCTTTGCCCCTTTATTGTATAGAAGGATCCTATTGGGCTGAGGGTCATGCTGAGCACCAGTTGTGGAGCCATTATCTGTCCTGCTGCCAAGAGCTCGCACAGATCTGCCAAGAGAGTCCTAGCAGAAGGCTGCAAAAGACAGCTTGAACCAAAGAGAACCAGGCAGTGCCGGCTGCTGATTATACACTGTGTATGGAAAACACACTAAATTGGGGACTGTCTTCTTTGCTGACATGAAAAACGAAATGCACTCTGTCAATCACACATGCCTATTAGATGACTAACCCGGCGCCCACACATGACGTGTAGGCTGAGAATATGCTGCCATCGCTGTGCGCTGGTTATGCACAAAACAGATACCATCTTTTATTTACCTCATTGCCGATAAAAATACCTGCTTATGTCATGAACAGCTTTGCGGATATATCAAAAGCCGCCGGTGTTACCAGGACGGAGGTGTCACCAGGAAGGTGGGCTGGTGGAGAGTACAGCAGTGGTCTCAAACTGTGGCCCTCCAGATGCTGCAAAACTTCAACTCCCAGCATGCCCGGACAGCCAACGGCTGTCCGGGCATGCTGGGAGTTGAAGTTTTGCAACAGCTGGAGGCACACTGGTTAGGAAACACTGCTTTAGATTCTGCTGAGTGACTTGGTCCTAGGCCTGGCCGGAAGCCCAATAAGGTCCTAGGGTGAAGCTATGAGGCTCCTGTACAAAGCCGTTAGCTGTCCGGGCATGCTGGGAGTTATAGTTTTGCAACAGCTGGAGGCACACTGGTTAGGAAACACTGCTTTAGATTCTGCAGTTTGACTTTGTCCTAGGCCTGGTCGGAAGCCCAATAAGGTCCTAGGGTCAAGTTATGGAGCTCCTGTACTAAGCCGCTGGCTGTCCGGGCATGCTGGGAGTTTAAGTTTTGCAACAGCTGGAGGCACCTTGGTTGGGAAACACTTCTTTAGATTCTGCAGTCTGACTTTGTCCTAGGCCTGGCCGGAAGCCCAATAAAGTCCTAGGGTGAAGCTATGGGGCTCCTGTACTAAGCCATTGGCTGTCTGGGCATGCTGGGAGTTGTAGTTTTGCAACAGCTGGAGGCACCTTGGTTGGGAGACATTGCTTCAGATTCTGCAGTTTGACTTTGTCCTTTTTTGACTGCAGGACCCTCCTCTCATATCAGAATGTTAAAAGGGGGTCAGTTGAAATACCAAATTAAAGGGGTACTCCGGCAGAAAAGTTTTTTTTTTATTATTATTTTTTTTTTTTAAATCAACTGGTGCCAGAAATGTAAACAGATTTGTAAATTACTTCTATTAAAAAAATCTTAATCCTTCCAGTACTTATTAGCTGATGAATACTACAGAGGAAATTATTTTCTTTTTGGAACACAGAGCTCTCTGCTGACATCACAAGCACAGTGCTCTCTGCTGACATCTCTGTCCATTTTAGGAACTGTCCAGAGCAGCATATGTTTGCTATGGGGATTTTCTCCTACTCTGGACAGTTCCTAAAATGGACAGAGATGTCAGCAGAGAGCAATGTGCTCGTGATGTCAGTAGAGAGCTCTGTGTTCCAAAAAGTAAACAATTTCCTCTGTAGTATTCAGCAGCTAATAAGTACTGGAAGGATTAAGATTTTTTAACCCCTTAAGGACTCAGGGTTTTTCCGTTTTTGCACTTTCGTTTTTTCCTCCTTACCTTTTAAAAATCATAACCCTTTCAATTTTCCACCTAAAAGAAGTTTTTATCGGTATGATTTTTGTTTTGATCGGACTTTTTTGATCACTTTTTATTCATTTTTTAATGGTATAAAAAGCGACCAAAAATGCGCTTTTTTTGACTTTGGAATTTTTTTGCGCGTACGCCATTGACCGTACGGTTTAATTAATTATATATTTTTATAGTTCGGACATTTACGCACACGGCGATACCACATATGTTTATTTTTTTTTTATTTATTTTTTTTACACTTTAATTTTTTTTATGGGAATTAAATGACCTTTATTAACACTTTTTTTTAACTTTTTTTTTTGCAGTGTTATAGGTCCCATAGGGACCTATAACACTGCACACACTGATCTCTCATGCTGATCACTGGCGTGTATTAACATGCCTGTGATCAGTGTTATCGTCACTTGAGTGCTCCTGCCTGGATCTCAGGCACGGAGCAGTCATTCGCCGATCAGACACCGAGGACGCAGGTAAGGGCCCTCCCGGTGTCCTGCCAGCTGTTCGGGACGCCGCGATTTCACCGCGGCGGTCCCGAACAGCCCGACTGAGCAGCCGGGTCACTTTTGCTTTAGAAGCGGCGGTCAAAGGGTTAATACCACACATCACCGCGATCGGCGATGTGTGGTATTAGCCGCGGGTCCCGGCCGTTGATGAGCGCCGGGACCGACGCAATATAATGTCGTTAAGGCGTTAATAGAAGTCATTTACAAATCTGTTCAACTTTCTGGCACCAGTTGATTAAAAAAAAAAAAAAAGTTTTCCACCGGAGTAACCCTTTAACTATTCCTACTTTGGGACAAATGGTAATGTTTCTCCTTGAGGAGAGCACTATAATGCACATACAGACTTATAAGCCAGTCATGCTCTCCTGGGAATTTTAGGAAAAAGCATATGCAAAGCAGCTCTCCGACACAATGCTATGCATCTCCTTCTCCCTAGAATTTCCAATGGTGCATGAATGGCCTGTACGTCTCGGCACATCTTTGTGCTCTCCTCAAGGAGAAACATCACCCTATTGGTTCTACAACAATAGGCCTCTAAAGAGCAATAACCCCAAACTACTGTCTACAGGTGGGTAATATCTCCTTCCTGGCTTCCACCAGCAGAATAGTGAGTACAGTTCTGGAGTAAAATACAGGATATAACTCAGGATCAGTACAGGATAAGTAATGTAATGTATGTACACAGTGACCTCACCAGCAGAATAGTGAGTGCAGCTCTGGAGTATAATACAGGATATAACTCAGGATCAGTACAGGATAAGTAATGTAATGTATGTACACAGTGACCCCACCAGCAGAATAGTGAGTACAGTTCTGGAGTAAAATACAGGATATAACTCAGGATCAGTACAGGATAAGTAATGTAATGTATGTACACAGTGACCTCACCAGCAGAATAGTGAGTACAGCTCTGGAGTATAATACAGGATATAACTCAGGATCAGTGCAAGATAAGTAATGTAATGTATGTACACAGTGACCTCACCAGCAGAATAGTGAGTACAGCTCTGGAGTATAATACAGGATATAACTCAGGATCAGTACAGGATAAGTAATGTAATGTATGTACACAGTGATCTCACCAGCAGAATAGTGAGTACAGCTCTGGAGTATAATACAGGATATAACTCAGGATCAGTACAGGATAAGGAATGTAATGTATGTACACAGTGACCTCACCAGCAGAATAGTGAGTACAGCTCTGGAGTATAATACAGGATATAACTCAGGATCAGTACAGGATCAGTAATGTAATGTATGTACACAGTGACCTCACCAGCAGAATAGTGAGTACAGCTCTGGAGTATAATACAGGATATAACTCAGGATCAGTACAGGATAAGTAATGTAATGTATGTACACAGTGACCTCACCAGCAGAATAGTGAGTACAGCTCTGGAGTATAATACAGGATATAACTGACATAACATCACTTTAGTGATGTTTTGAATTTCCATCATTTTAAACATAAATAAATAAAAATAAATGTCTTATTTCTCGGCTCCGGGAACCTTCCTAATGAAGATAAATTATTAATATATACTCAGGTTGGCGGCGGTGGCAGATAGCGTCGGAGCTGCCTTCACAAGTGATCTCTTAGCAAAATTGCAGAGTATGTGATAATGAAGTGTAAGTTATGTAGAAGGAGCCGAGGTGTAATCATAATGACTCCTTATTGGATACAATTAATGTAATGTCAGGAAATAACACATTATCTACATCACGTTTAACCATTGAGAACTCAAGTGTGAGCCTATGTAAAGCTTCCCCTAGACAGGTGTTTCCCAACCAGTGTGCCTCCAGCTGTTGCAAAACTACAACTCCCAGCATGCCCAGACAGCCGAAGGCTGTCTGGGCATGCTGGGATTGTAGTTTTGCAACAGCTGGAGGCACATTGGTTGGGAAACACTGCTTTAGATTCTGATATTTGACTTTGTCCTAGGCCTGGCTGGAAGCCCAATAAGGTCCTAGGACAAATTTATGAGGCTCCTGTAAAAAGCCTTTTGCTATTCAGGCATGCTTGGAGTTGTAGTTTTGCAACAGCTGGAGGCACACTGGTTAGGAAACGCTGCTTTAGATTCTGCAGAGGGACTTGGCCCTAGGCCTGGCCGAAAGCCCAGTAAGGTCCTAGGATGAAGTTATGGGTCTCCTGTATCTTAGGCTGTCTGGGCATGCTGGGAGTTGTAGTTTTGCAACATCTGGAGGCACACTGTTTGGGAAACACTGCCTTATATTCTTCAATTTAACTTTGTCCTAGGCCTGTCCGGAAGCCCAATAAGGTCCCAGGACAAATTTATGAGGCTCCTGTAAAAAGCCTTTGGCTATTCAGGCATGCTGGGAGTTGTAGTTTTGCAACAGCTGGAGGCACACTGGTTGGAAATCATTGAGCTAGAGGTGCTGCATTGGAGTCCAGAGGTAATGCCTATGGCCCTATAGTCAAACATGGAGTGGGGCCCTATTGCACATGTCCATTTTCAGTGGGGGCCAATGTGATTCTTTCACATATTTATAAATGACTTCATTGACCAAAAAAATGACTCCTTACTCCGGAAAAAAAATTAGCTCTGAAGTCTTTGCCACTAGGTGTCTCCCTTCTTTGCAATATTCTGTCCACTGCCTGATGTCAGGGAAATTTTGTCTCTAGTAACAGACAGATTCAGGACAAAAGACGGGAAGTTGGTGGCGGGGGCTTATCATCTGCTATGTGCTGGAGAGAAGGGAGAGCCTGAGAAAGTGTGGGCTTTGTACCTGCAAGCTAAGCTAGTCATGCTGCTAGAGATGATCCACCAGGTAAATCAAGGCTTCCCTCTCATTTCTGACCACCAATATAAAGGTCAGGGCATCTGTCTATTGTGAAGAAAGCACTGCTGTATATCTACAGTGCTGCAGTGTAATCTCCACCTCTCCCCTCACTTAAAGCTTCTCACCAGCTACAGAAGCAGCTCAATGCTTAGTGTAACCCCATCATTGCTGCTGCTGTTTCTTGTATTTTTGTTCAAACATCACCTTGCAAATCCACTGCACCAGGAACCCTTTTCCCTCTCATCTATTGAAGTGTACTGTGTAATTTATCTCCTAGCACAGAGTCAGCCTGCTCCTTGTGCATTTACCACCACTACATCACAGCATAGCAGTAAGAACAAACCATTGATCTATGCTGTGTTTAGCTAGACAACTAAGGGAGGAAGTACCTGTGCGCAGCAGCCCTCTTTAGGTAGTACTAGTCACAGCCTCCTTTAGTCAGTAGTAGTAGTAGTAGTAGCCCCCTTTGGGTAGTAATAGCAGTAGCCCCCTTTAGGTAGTAATAGCAGCAGCCCACTTTAGGTAGTAGTATTAGTAGCAGCAGCAATCCCATTTAGTCAGTAGTAGTAGTGCCCATTAGGAAGTAATAGCAATAGCATTCTTTAGGTAGTAATAGCAATAACTGCCCCTTTAGGTAGTAATAGCAGCAGCTTTCTTAAAGGACATCTGCAGCATGATTAACACTTATCACCTATCCACAGGATAGAGGATAAGTGTTTGATCGCGGTGGGTCCGACCGCTGGGACCCCCTGTGATCTCCTGTACGGGGCCTCGGCGGTCCCGTGCAGGGAGGCGTGCCAGCCGCAGCATGACGTTGCAGCCGGCACGCCTCCTCCATACATCTCTATGGGAGAGGCGGGGAGGCAGCGTTCGTGCCTCCCTCATAGAACTGTATGGGGACGGGGAGGAGACGGGGCGTCACCGTCGACCTCTAGGCCGACGCTACGTCACCATGAGCGCTAATGGCGGCACCCCATTAGGGAAATCGAGGGGGGTCCCAGCGGTCGGACCCTCCACAATCAAACACTTATCCCCTATCCTGTGGATAAGGGATAAGTGTCATACTGCTGCAGTTGTCCTTTAAGGTAGAATTAGCAGCAGCCCCCTTTCGGTAGTAGTAGTAGTAGCCCCGTTAGGTAGTAATAGCAGCAGTCCCCTTTAGGTAGTAGTAGCAGCTGCCCTCTGTAGGTTGTAGTAGTGATAGCCTCCTTTAAGTAGAAATAACAGCAGTACCCTTTAGGTAGTAGTACTGGTACCCCCCTTTTAGGTATTAGTAGTAGTAGCAGCAGCCTACTTTACGAAGTAGTACTAGTAACCCCCCCCCCCCCCCCCTTTAGGTAGTAGTAGCACCAGCCTACTTTAGGTAATAACAGCAGCATTTCCCCTTAGGTAGTAATGGCAGCAGCCCCTTTTTGTGGTATTAGTAGTAGTAGTAGTAGTAACAACCCCTTTTAAGAAGGAGTAGTAGCAGCCCCTTTAGGTAGTAGTAGTAGTAACAACCCCTTTTAAGTAGGAGTAGTAGCAGCCTCCTTAAGGTAGTAGTAGTAGTAACAACCCTTTTTAAGTAGGAGTAGTAGCAGCCTCCTTAAGGTAGTAGTAGCCAAGAAATCAGAAAAAAAAACATACTTTCCTGGCTCCAGTCTATATCATGGCCTTTTCTCCTGTCTTCCTCGACGCTCTGTGCTCTGACACATGATGATGACGTCACACATGTGCTGGAGCGCAGAGACAGAGACGCTCTTCCTCTTGTGGCTGCCTGCATAATGCGAGGAGCCAATGGTTCTTCACGCTGTCAAACAGCCAGGCACCTTATTTAAGTATAGGCATGACATAAAGACCAACCGGCCCTGTGGACAACCCAGCCCACTGGACAAATACCCGGTATGTCCAATGGCCAGTCTGGCCCTGCTTGTGTGCGGCTCGCAGCCTGCGACCAAAAATCTGTCAAAGATGGATATTTTGTGACTGTTGTATGTGACAAGCGACACTATTCATTAACATTACATGCAGATTGTAGCAATGTTATATATTTGCCAGTTGTCATCACTTAAACTATTAAAATTCTCCCCTCATGGTGACACAACACTCTGTAACAAGAGACATCTGCATGAGTGCTGGAGCGGCCTGTTCCTCCACCGCCCCACCTGGGCCATTCATCCGCACCTCACAGTGAAGAGTCCTCATCTGTAGAGAATGGAAAAGAAAACATTGTGTCCAGTGTCAACACAAGACACAAAGCCTGCGAAGTGACGGCGCTGGGACGAGTTGTGCCGGGACAAATGCTACTAAGTATTTTTGGCTTCAATTAATTTTGGAGTCCATGGAACAATAAGCAGAGAAAACAGTGAGGACACAATAAATTAACACTTTCCTGCAATTAGCAAAGCACATTAAGGTAAAGACATAAATCTTTGTAATAAATGGTATATACAGTAAAATCTCCCTTAGCAGACTCCTCCCAAAAGGGGATTCCTCCCAGTAGCGGACAGTTTTTATTTCCCCGGCAGAGTCCCATAAGACTTAATGTATTTTCACCCTCCGAATAGGGTACATTCCCAATAGTGGATGCGGACACACCCAATAGGGGACAAAACACTCCCAATAGGGGACAACCAGGCTTATGTGCTGGCCCAACCTTGTACACAGGGCCGCCATCAGGGGCTACAGCCAATACCCCAGTAATGGGGCCAGGCCCCCGCTGCACTCCCCTGCGGAAGCCCCAGCACAGGAGTTCTTTCCCCCTAATGACTTGGTGTTTGCTCTGATATACATTGTCAGCTGTGAGACCTTATATACACAGGGCTGTGTCTGAGCTCTACAGGCAGTTCTTTCCCTCTCATGGCTTGGTGTTTGCTCTGATATACATTGTCAGCTGTGAGACCTTATGTAGACTGAGCTGTTTCTGAGCTCTACAGGCAGTTCTTTCCCTCTCATGACTTGGTGTTTGCTCTGATATACATTGTCAGCTGTGAGACCTTATATAGACAGGGCTGTGTCTGAGCTCTACAGGCAGTTCTTTCTACCTCATGGCTTGGTGTTTGCTCTGATATACATTGTCAGCTGTGAGACCTTATATAGACAGAGCTGTGTCTGAGCTCTACAGGTAGTTCTTTCCTCCTCATGGTTTTTGCTGTGATATACATTCAGCTGTGAGACCTTATATAGATAGGGCTGTGTCTGAGCTCTACAGGCAGTTATTTCCCACCTCATGACTTGGTGTTTGCTCTGATATACATTGTCAGCTGTGAGACCTTATATAGACAGGGCTGTCTCTGAGCTCTACAGGCAGTTCTTTCCCTCTCATGGCTTGGTGTTTGTTCTGATATACATTGTCAGCTGTGAGACCTTATATAGAAAGGGCTGTGTCTGAGCTCTACAGGCAGTTCTTTCCCACCTCATGGCTCAGTGTTTGCTCGGATATACATTGTCAGCTGTGAGACCTTGTATACACAGGACTGTGTCTGAGCTCTACAGGCAGTTCTTCCCCCCTCATGGCTTGGTATTTTCTCTGATATACATTGTCAGCTGTGAGACCTTATATAGACAGGGCTGTGTCTGAGCTCTACAGGCAGTTCTTTCCCGCCTCATGGTTTGGTGTTTGCTCTGATATACATTGTCAGCTGTGAGACCTTATATAGACAGGTCTGTGTCTGAGCTCTACAGGCAGTTCTTTCCCCCCTCATGGTGTTTGCTCTGATATACATGGTCAGCTATGAGATCTTATATAGACAGGGCTGTGTCTGAGCTCTACAGGCAGTTCTTTCCCTCCTCATGGTGTTTGCTCTGATATACATGGTCAGCTATGAGATCTTATATAGACAGGGCTGTGTCTGAGCTCTACAAGCAGCTCTTTCCCCTCATGGCTTGGTGTTTGCTCTGATATACATTGTCAGCTGTGAGACCTTATATAGACGGGGCTGTGTCTTCCCAAATCGTGTCCTGGTGGGCGGGTTTATTGCTGTTTCCTTAGGGTCTCAGTCATTGCACTGTACAGACACCCCCCCCCCCTCCCCCCGGTAACCAATCACATTGCGCCATTGTTTGGCCTGCCCCAATTAGATTTGTTACTTTGTCTTGTCAATTTACACTTTATCTGTTACTAAATTATACAAACCTCTTCATTGCAAATAACCGAGTGCGGATGAGGAGGAGACGGGCGCGGGGACGGGATGATTCATAGCTTCGCCCGCAGAATGACTAATTGTATCTAATTAAATAGTATTCGGATGACGGCGGCATTACACATCGCATCCGCGCGGGGAGCGGCACATTCTACCTTATTCCCACACAATATACATAATAACATTACAATTTTCTCCAGATTATGTGGTACATATAGGCAAGAAGGGTTCAGACCTATATACAGTGCCTTGCATAAGTGTTCACGCCCTTAGAAGTTTTTGCCCACTTGGTTACTGCTACAAACTGGAATTCAAATAGTCTTAACCCTTTCCCTTCCTAGGATGTATGGGTACGTCCTGGGGGCGCTAGGAAGTGTAGTAGTGACTTTGGGGCGGGATCCTTCCATGATTATTCTCCATTATGGGCGGCCCCAGCTGGTATCAGTAGCCAGGGGCCACAGCTAATAGCTATTGACCCTTTAGATGCCACGGGCTGGAGAAGCAGAGCTCCAATTACACTGATCAGTGCTATGTCTATAACATAGCATTGAAGCAATGAACAGTATTGGCAATGTAAAAAGGGCTTGGAAAAGTTCCCTATTGGGATGAAAAAAAAATATAATAATGTAATAAATATGGATAGCCCCTCCCACCACCTTTTCCCATGTGTTATATATATATATATATATATATATATATATATGTTTATATTTAAAACCTAACCCTGCTTTGTTGTTTTTCCCCACAACTTTCTTCCTGACCTGTTTGGTGAGCTCCTTGGTCTTCGTGCTGCTCTTTTGTTCAGTTACGCTCTCTTACAAACTCTGAGGCCTTCATGGAACAATAGTATTTGTGCTAATATTAGAGGTGTACTCCTCTGGAATAAATATATATAGATATGTATATATGTGTGTGTGTAAATATATATATATTTTTTTTTTTTTTAAATCAGCTGTTGCCAGAAAGTTAAACAGATTTGTAAATTACTTTTATTTAAAAATATTTATCCTTCTAGTACTTATCAGCTTCTGTATGTTGCACAGGAAGTTCTTTTCTTTTTGAATTTCCTTTCTGTCTGACCACAGTGCTCTCTGCTGACACCTCTGTCCATTTTAGGAACTGTCCGGAGCAGGAGCAAACCCCCATAGCAAACCTATCCTGCTCTGGACAGTTCCTAAAATGGACAGAGGTGTCAGCAGAGAGCACTGTGGTCAGACAGAAAAGGAAATTCAAAAAGGAAAGAACTTCCTGTGCAACAGATAGCAGCTGATAAGTACTGGAAGGATTACATTTTTTAAATAGAAGTATTTTACAAATTTGTTTAACTTTCTGGCACCAGTTGATTTAGAAAATAATGTTTTCCAGAGGAGTACCCCTTTAAATGGCTGTCAGGTGGATCCTATTGGCTCATTAGGTGACCAATGGTTGACCCAGATCTTTGTTAGTGGTGATTTCACAGTAAAGGGGGGGGGGGGCAGTATATATATATATATATATATATATATATATATATATATATACACTGAACACTATTTTATTTGTAAATATGATTGTTTTATTTTTATCTTGCGTCCCAATGCAACAAATTTGGAAATTAATTAGAAAAGTCAGAGGGGGCTGAATACTTATGCACAACACAGCATGGTCCATGTGACTATATAGCAGAGGGTGTTTATGTTATAGTACAGTGCTTCCCAAGTGAGGTACCTCCAGCTGTGGCAAAACTATAACCCCTAGCAAGCCCAGACTTGTACAAGAGCCCCCATAGCTTTACCCTAGGACCTTATCGTCAACTGCAGAATCGAAAGCAGTGTTTCCCAATCAGTGTGCCTCCAGCTGTGGCAAAACTACAACTCCCAGCATGCACTCCCCATACCCACATACACTAGGACTTGTATTCTGTAGGGGGACACTTGCCCGACCTTCTCTCCTCTGACATCCAGAATCAGAGTTGAGAGGCCATTGTACACATAGATCAGTGTTTCCAAACGAGTGTACTTCCAGGTGTGGCAAAACTACAACTCCCAGCATGCACTCCCCATACTCGTATACACTAGCACATGTATTCTGCAGGGGGACACTTGCCCGACCTTCTCTCCTCTGACATACAGAATCCGAGTTGAGAGGCCATTGTACACATAGATCAGTGTTTCCCAATCACTGTGCCTCCATCTGTGGCAAAACTACAACTCCTTCGGCTGTCCGGGCATGTTGGGAGTTGTAGGTTTGCCACAGCTGGAGGTACACTGGTGCATGCTGGGAGTTGTAGTTATGCCACAATAGGAGGCATGCTGGTTGAGAAGCCCTGATCTATATGTACGATGGCCTCTCGCTGTCTGGGCATGCTGGGAGTTGTGGTTTTGCCACATCTGGAGGTACACTGGTTGGGAAACACTGATCTATGTGTACGATGGCCTCTCAACTCTGATTCTGGATGTCAGAGGAGAGAAGGTTGGGCAAGTGTCCCCCTGCAGAATACATGTGCTAATGTATGGGGGTATGGGGAGTGCATGCTGGGAGTTGTAGTTTTGCAACAGCTGGAGGTACACTGGTTGGGAAACACTGATCTATGTGTACAATGTCCTCTCGACTCTGATTCTGGATGTCAGAGGAGAGAAGGTTTTGCAAGTGTCCCCTGCAGAATACAAGTGCTATTGCATGCTGGGAGTTGTAGTTTTGCCATAGCTGAAGGTACACTGGTTTGGAAACACTGATCTATGTGTACAATGGCCTCTCAACTCTGATTCTGGATGTCAGAAGAGAGAAGGTCGGGCAAGTGTCCCCCTGCAGAATACATGTGCTAGTGCATACGGGGATGTGGAGTACTTGCTGGGAGTTGTAGTTTTGCCACAGCTGGAGGCACCCTGGTTGGAAGGCTGTGATTAATGATCTTGTAGTATTAGAGGCGATGATGATGATGACTGATATGTCGGTGTGGAGTCAGATGGCGGTAGATCTGTGCGTCCTCTTCCCTTCTCAGCCCACACTGTATGTTCCCGGCGCAGACTACACACATGTCCAGAATTCAGATCTATACGTATGAGTCACCGGCACGGAGGAGAGCGGATCCAGCCGCGGCTCTGCGTGTGCAATTAGACAGATATGTGAGCAGCATTGGAGATGCCGCCGGGGCTCGGGGAAAAGTACATCTATTTTAGGCCATCTATTCCTGCCTGTAGCTGCTGTCACCCCCAGACTCACCGTATATCTCCCAACACATCAGCCGTGCCCACCGCAACGCCTAATAATCTCCTAGGACAGCATGCTGCTGTATCTAAGCCTGTTGTGTCATACTGTCTGTAAAGCTTATGTATCTAAGCCCGTTCTGTGTGATACTGTCTACTGAGCGGCTGTATCTATCCTTATCATGTCTGCTTAGTTGCTGTATCTAAGCCTATTGGGATACTGTCTCCTGAGCGGCTGCTTTAAGCCTTATGTGTGACACTGTCTGCCTAGCTGTTGTATCTAAGCCTATTGCGTGGGATACTGTCTGCTGAGCAGCTGTATCTAGCCTTGTTATACGTGTTACTGTCTGCGTAGCTGGTTTATCTAAGCCTGTTCTGTGTGATACAATCTTCTGAATGGCTGTTTCTAGCGTTATGTGTGATACTGCCTGTATAGTTTATGTATCTAAACCTGTTCTGTGTGATACTGTTTCCTGAGCGGCTGTATCTAGCTTTATCATGTTTGCTTAGCTGCTGTATCTAAGCCTATTGGGATACTGCTGTCTGAGTGGCTGTTTTCAGCCTTATGTGTGATACTGTCTACTTAGCTGCTGTATCTAAGCCTATTGTCTGGGATGTCTTCTGGGCAGCTGTATCTAGCCTTATCATGTGTGATACTGTCGGCTGAGCTGCTGTATCTAGTGTGCTACCTGTGCTACCTGTGCTACTAGCATCTGTATCTAAGCCTGTTGTGTGATACTGTCTGCCTAGCTGTTTTATCTAAGCCTATTGTGTGTGTGATACTGTCTTCTGAGTGGCTGTATCTAGTGTTATTATGTGTGATACTGCCTGCTCAGCTGCTGTATCTAAGCCTATTGCCTGGGATTTGGGAGATTTATCCAAAACCTGTGTAGAGGAAGAGCAGAGGTGCAGTTGCCCATAGCAACCAATCAGGTCGCTTCTTTCATTTCGGACAGGTCTCTTTAAAAATGAAACAAGCGATCTGATTGGTTGCTATGGGCAACTGCACGACATGTTTTGATAAATCTTCCCCACGTCTTCTGAGCTTCTGTGTCTAGCCTTATCATGTGTGAAACTGTCAGCTGAGCTGCTGTATCTAAATCTATCATGTGTGATACTGTCAGCTGAGCTGCTGTATCTAAATCTATCATGTGTGATACTGTCAGCTGAGCTGCTGTATCTAAATCTATCATGTGTGATACTGTCAGCTGAGCTGCTGTATCTAAATCTATCATGTGTGATACTGTCGGCTGAGCTGCTGTATCTAAATCTATCATGTGTGATACTGTCGGCTGAGCTGCTGTATCTAAATCTATCATGTGTGATACTGTCGGCTGAGCTGCTGTATCTAAATCTATCATGTGTGATACTGTCGGCTGAGCTGCTGTATCTAAATCTATCATGTGTGATACTGTCAGCTGAGCTGCTGTATCTAAATCTATCATGTGTGATACTGTCTTCTGAGTTGATGTATCTAAATCTATCATGTGTGATACTGTCGGCTGAGCTGCTGTATCTAAATCTATCATGTGTGATACCGTCTTCTGAGTTGATGTATCTAAACCTATCATGTGTGATACTGTCGGCTGAGCTGCTGTATCTAAATCTATCATGTGTGATACTGTCGGCTGAGCTGCTGTATCTAAATCTATCATGTGTGATACTGTCAGCTGAGCTGCTGTATCTAAATCTATCATGTGTGATACTGTCGGCTGAGCTGCTGTATCTAAATCTATCATGTGTGATACTGTCAGCTGAGCTGCTGTATCTAAATCTATCATGTGTGATACTGTCGGCTGAGCTGCTGTATCTAAATCTATCATGTGTGATACTGTCGGCTGAGCTGCTGTATCTAAATCTATCATGTGTGATACTGTCGGCTGAGCTGCTGTATCTAAATCTATCATGTGTGATACTGTCGGCTGAGCTGCTGTATCTAAATCTATCATGTGTGATACTGTCTGCTGAGCTGCTGTATCTAAATCTATCATGTGTGATACTGTCTGCTTAGCTGTGTATCTAAGCCTAATGTGTGTATTACCGTCTTTTGAGTGGCTGTATTGAGTGTTATTATGTGTGATACTGTCAGCTGAGCTGCTGTATCTAAGCATATTGTGTGTGGTACTGTCTTCTTAGTGGCTGTATCGAGTGATAGCATCTGTTGAGGTGTATCTAATCCTATCACAGGTTCTACCATTGCTAAGCTGCCGGATCAAAGCCCATCATTTATAATACTGTCTACTTCATTGATGTATCTAAGCCTATACTGTCTGATAGGGTCAGTGTTTTTAATGTAATATAACATGGCGTATCTAATCCTAGCATGTGTGATACAGCCCTGCTGAGCTTATGCATCTACGACTCTTTTCACACAGCTCTTCTCCATAGACCACCTTAAAGGGATACTCCGGTGGAAAACATTTTTTTTTTCTTTTTTTTAAATCAACTGGTGCCAGAAAGTTAAACAGATTTGTAAATTACTTCTATTAAAAAATCTTAATCCTTCCAGTACTTGTTAGCTGCTGAATACTACAGAGGAAATTCTTTTCTTTTTGGAACACAGAGCTCTCTGCTGACATCATGAGCACAGTGCTCTCTGCTGACACCTCTGTCCATTTTAAGAACTGTCCAGAGTAGGAGAAAATCCCCATAGAAAACATATGCTGCTCTGGACAGTTCCTAAAAATGGACAGAGATGTCAGCAGAGAGCACTGTGGTCATGATGTCAGCAGAGAGCTCTGTGTTCCAAAAAGAAAATAATTTTCTCTGTAGTATTCAGCAGCTAATAAGTACTGGAAGGATTAAGATTTTTTAATAGAAGTCATTTACAAATCTGTTTAACTTTCTGGCACCAATTGATTAAAAAAAAAAAAAAAAAGTTTTCCACCGGAGTACCCCTTTAACCCAGTGAAAGCCAAGAGTTCCTGACGTAGTGTCATACTATCTACTGAGCTACTGTATCTAAGCCTGTCTTGTTTGATACTGTCTGCTACACTAGTGTATCTAAGCCTATTATCCATTGGTTGTAACTAGAGATGAGCGAACTTACAGTAAATTCGATTCGTCACGAACTCCTCGGCTCGGCAGTTGATGACTTATCCTGCATAAATTAGTTCAGCTTTCAGGTGCTCCCGTGGGCTGGAAAAGGTGGATACAGTCCTAGGAGACTCTTTCCTAGGACTGTATCCACCTTTTCCAGCCCAGCGGAGCACCTGAAAACTGAACTAATTTATGCAGGATAAGTCATCAACTACCGAGCCGAGAAGTTCGTGACGAATCGAATTTACTGTAAGTTCGCTCATCTCTAGTTGTAACAACAAGAGTAACAGATATAGCAGCTGCCCCTCTTCTGGTGAAGATAATAAGAGACAGAGCCTTACCCAGTGTTTCCCAACCAGTGTGCCTCCGCAAAACTACAACTCCCAGCATGCCCGGACAGCCTTCGGCTGTCCGGGCATGCTGGGAATTGTAGTTTTGCAACATCTGGAGGCACCCTGTTTGGGAAACACTGGCCTAAACCATATTATACACAACTTTCCAATTCCTTGAACTTCTAAGATGGTGTTCATGGTTGATTTTTTTTTTTATTGGCACCATATGGCGGTACATCTGCAGGTTTATTGATTCTTGTCTTTTCCTTCTTGACCCCACCAGGTCCATCCATGACAGACGTCCTCCGCCGACATGGGCTCCCTGGGCGATGCAGATGAGCAGCACAATCTGCCGGTCGGGATGGATCAGTCGCAGGAGGTGGAAAGAGACGCTCAGTACAGCTGGGCCGCCCTGTGGAACATCCTGACTATCGGGGGCAGTATCTGTCTTCTTGTCCTCTCCCAAATATTGGTAAGTCACCTACAGCAGCTACATTGAAGTATATACTTCTACAGTGTCAGGGGAAGAGAGTATTTGCCAAATAGGTCTCATATACAAATAAAGATAAACAGTGCCCAGATAAACGGTGCACACATTCCTAAGAGAGTGTCATGCAGCCCCCTTCCGAGAGAGCGTACATAGCACTTACTGCATAAAGTCATAAAGTAAAAAAAACAAAAAACAGCAAATTACTTCAAACAGTGCTCAGATTATCCAGGACCCTTATACTGTATGTAGTGTCCAGATATAGTACAAGATACAGTATCATTTACTACATACATGTAACCAGATAATGAATATATCACCCACTTTCTTGGTTTAATAACGTTGAGACACTATGACCAGATAATATATTTATTTTCCCCCATAACGTGCTTAGACAAGGCATACAGATCCCACTTATTGCTTAGGGTGCCCAGATAAAACATACAAAATCAGTTTCTGTCAATAAAGTGGCCAGATATGCGTGACGCACCTATATACAGTATGCGGTGCCCAGATAATACAGGCAAATCCCTATTCTCAGTGAAGCACCCAGATAATTCACACAATACTCATGTACTATATACAGGGCCCAGATAATTCACACAATACTTATGTACTATATACAGGGCCCAGATATTTCACACAATACTTATGTACTATATACAGGGCCCAGATAATTCACACAATACTCATGTACTATATACAGGGCCCAGATAATTCACACAATACTTATGTACTATATACAGGGCCCAGATAATTCACACAATACTCATGTACTATATACAGGGCCCAGATAATTCACACAATACTCATGTACTATATACAGGGCCCAGATAATGCACACAATACTCATGTACTATATACAGGGCCCAGATAATCCACACAACACCCATGTACTATATACAGTGCCCAGATAATGCACACAACACCCATGTACTATATACAGGGCCCAGATAATGCACACAACACCCATGTACTATATACAGGGCCCAGATAATTCACACAATACTCATGTACTATATACAGGGCCCAGATAATTCATACAAAACTCATGAACTATATACAGGGCCCAGATAATTCACACAATACTCATGTACTATATACAGGGCCCAGATAATGCACACAATACTCATGTACTATATACAGGGCCCAGATAATGCACACAATACTCATGTACTATATACAGGGCCCAGATAATTCACACAATACTCATGTACTATATACAGGGCCCAGATAATTCACACAATACTCACGTACTATATACAGGGCCCAGATAATTCATACAAAACTCATGAACTATATACAGGGCCCAGATAATTCACACAATACTCATGTACTATATACAGGGCCCAGATAAAGCAAACAACACCCATGTACTATATACAGGGCCCAGATAATGCACACCACACCCATGTACTATATACAGGGCCCAGATAATGCACACAACACCCATGTACTATATACAGGGCCCAGATAATGCACACAACACCCATGTACTATATACAGGGCCCAGATAATGCACACTACACTCATGTACTATATACAGGGCCCAGATAATGCACACAACACCCATGTACTATATACAGGGCCCAGATATTGCACACAACACCCATGTACTATATACAGGGCCCAGATATTGCACACAATACCCATGTACTATATACAGGGCCCAGATAATGCACACTACACTCATGTACTATATACAGGGCCCAGATAATGCATACAACACTAATAAGATAATGTATATAGAACAAATGTACTGCATACAGTGCCCAGATCATATCTAGAACCCATTTACTGTATACAGTGCCCAGATAATATCTAGAACCCATTTACTGTATACAGTGCCCAGATAATATCTAGAACCCATTTACTGTATACAGTGCCCAGATAATGTATATAGAACCCATTTACTGTATACAGTGCCCAGATAATGTATATAGAACCCATTTACTGTATACAGTGCCCAGATAATGTATATAGAATCCATTTACTGTATACAGTGCCCAGATAATATATATAGAACCCATTTACTGTATACAGTGCCCAGATAATATATATAGAACCCATTTACTGTATACAGTGCCCAGATAATGTATATAGAACCCATTTACTGCATACAGTGCCCAGATAATGTATATAGAACCATTTACTGCATACAGTGCCCAGATAATGTATATAGAACCATTTACTGCATACAGTGCCCAGATAATGTATATAGAACCCATTTACTGTATACAGTGCCCAGATAATGTATATAGAACCCATTTACTGTATACAGTGCCCAGATAATGTATATAGAACCCATTTATTGTATACAGTGCCCAGATAATGTATATATAACCCATTACTGTATACAGTGCCCAGATAATGTATATAGAACCCATTTACTGCATACAGTGCCCAGATAATGTATATAGAACCCATTTACTGCATACAGTGCCCAGATAATGTATATAGGACCCAGTTACTGTATTCAGTGCCCAGATAATGTATATAGAACCCATTTACTGTATTCAGTGCCCAGATAATGTATATAGAGCCCATTTACTGCATACAGTGCCCAGATAATGTATATAGAACCCATTTACTGTAAACAGTGCCCAGATAATGTATATGGAACCCATTTACTGCACACAGTGCCCAGATAATATATAGAACCCATTTACTGTATACAGTGCCCAGATAATGTATATAGAACCCATTTACTGCATACAGTGCCCAGATAATGTATATAGAACCCATTTACTGTATACAATGCCCAGATAATACAAGGACACACTCCGAAGCAGGGTAACAGACACATTTTCTTTCTATTCTAGCTGATAGGTGCCAGTCTGTACCCTCACCCGGCTCACTATGGCACTGCCGCCCAGATTTGGGGATATTACCGTGATGGATGCAGAAGATTATTTCCCACACTCCTGTTATTCAGTTTGTGGTGTAAGAATACAATCGTAGAGTTGTATCCCTAATGTAATAGTGGGGCCGGGCTGCAAACCTTATCATCTCCAGATGGATCCGAAATGAGATTTTCATACAGACCATCTGGAGCCTGCATGCCGGCCCGGGGACCCAAATGTGATCAGTCCCTGAGTCATCGCCTCTGATTAATCCTATTGATCTGGAGGCGCCCACCTTGTGTCCGGCTGCTCCGCCTCATACATCCAGAAGGGTATTGTAAAATAACACTAATATATTCAGGAAATGGAATGGGGGAATTTTTGAGGTTTTATATATATATTATCTGGGCACTGTATACAGTAAATGGGTTCTATATACATTATCTGGGCACTGAATACAGTAAATGGGTTCTATATATTATCTGGGCACTGTATACAGTAAATGGGTTCTATATACATTATCTGGGCACTGTATACAGTAAATGGGTTCTATATACATTATCTGGGCACTGTATGCA
Source organism: Hyla sarda (assembly GCF_029499605.1). Taxonomy (NCBI): domain Eukaryota; kingdom Metazoa; phylum Chordata; class Amphibia; order Anura; family Hylidae; genus Hyla; species Hyla sarda. Next base: position 294,885,184 of record NC_079194.1, read on the forward strand.
GTAAATGGGTTCTATATACATTATCTGGGCACTGTATACAGTAAATGGGTTCTATATATTATCTGGGCACTGTATACAGTAAATGGGTTCTATATATTATCGGGGCACTGTATACAGTAAATGGGTTCTATATACATTATCTGGGCACTGTATGCAGTAAATGGGTTCTATATACATTATCTGGGCACCGTATACAGTAAATGGGTTCTATATATTATCTGGGCACTGTATACAATAAATGGGTTCTATATACATTATCTGGGCACTGTATGCAGTAAATGGGTTCTATATACATTATCTGGGCACCGTATACAGTAAATGGGTTCTATATATTATCTGGGCACTGTATGCAGTAAATGGGTTCTATATACATTATCTGGGCACTGTATACAATAAATGGGTTCTATATACATTATCTGGGCACTGTATGCAGTAAATGGGTTCTATATACATTATCTGGGCACTGTATACAGTAAATGGGTTCTATATATTATCTGGGCACTGTATGCAGTAAATAGGTTCTATATACATTATCTGAGCACTGTATACAGTAAATGGGTTCTATATATATTATCTGGGCACTGTATGCAGTAAATGGGTTCTATATATATTTGGGCACTGTATACAGTAAATGGGTTCTATATACATTATCTGGGCACTGTATACAGTAAATGGGCTCTATATATATTATCTGGGCACTGTATGCAGTAAATGGGTTCTATATACATTATCTGGGCACTGTATACAGTAAATGGGTTCTATATACATTATCTGGGCACTGTATGCAGTAAATGGGTTCTACATTCATTATCTGGGCACTGTATACAGTAAATGGGTTCTTTAAACATTATCTGGGCACTGTATCCAGTAAATGGGTTCTATATACATTATCTGGGCACTGTATACAGTAAATGGGTTCTATATACATTATCTGGGCACTGTATCCAGTAAATGGGTTCTATATACATTATCTGGGCACTGTATGCAGTAAATGGGCTCTATATACATTATCTGGGCATTGTATACAGTAAATGGGTTCTGTATATATTATCTGGGCACTGAATACAGTAAATGGGTTCTTTATACATTATCTGGGCACTGAATACAGTAAATGGGTTCTTTATACATTATCTGGGCACTGTATGCAGTAAATGGGTTCTATATACATTATCTGGGCACTGTATGCAGTAAATGGGCTCTATATACATTATCTGGGCACTGTATACAGTAAATGGGTTTTATATACATTATCTGGGCACTGTATGCAGTAAATGGGTTCTATATACATTATCTGGGCACCGTATACAGTAAATGGGTTCTATATATTATCTGGGCACTGTATACAATAAATGGGTTCTATATACATTATCTGGGCACTGTATGCAGTAAATGGGTTCTATATACATTATCTGGGCACCGTATACAGTAAATGGGTTCTATATATTTGGGCACTGTATGCAGTAAATGGGTTCTATATACATTATCTGGGCACTGTATACAATAAATGGGTTCTATATACATTATCTGGGCACTGTATGCAGTAAATGGGTTCTATATACATTATCTGGGCACCGTATACAGTAAATGGGTTCTATATGTTATCTGGGCACTGTATGCAGTAAATGGGTTCTATATATATCATCTGGGCACTGTATACAGTAAATGGGTTCTATATACATTATCTGGGCACTGTATGCAGTAAATGGGTTCTATATACATTATCTGGGCACTGTATACAGTAAATGGGTTCTATATATTATCTGGGCACTGTATGCAGTAAATAGGTTCTATATACATTATCTGAGCACTGTATACAGTAAATGGGTTCTATATATATTATCTGGGCACTGTATGCAGTAAATGGGTTCTATATATATTTGGGCACTGTATACAGTAAATGGGTTCTATATACATTATCTGGGCACTGTATACAGTAAATGGGCTCTATATATATTATCTTGGCACTGTATGCAGTAAATGGGTTCTATATACATTATCTGGGCACTGTATACAGTAAATGGGTTCTAAATATATTATCTGGGCACTGTATGCAGTAAATGGGTTCTACATTCATTATCTGGGCACTGTATACAGTAAATGGGTTCTTTAAACATTATCTGGGCACTGTATGCAGTAAATAGGTTCTATATACATTATCTGAGCACTGTATACAGTAAATGGGTTCTATATATATTATCTGGGCACTGTATGCAGTAAATGGGTTCTATATATATTTGGGCACTGTATACAGTAAATGGGTTCTATATACATTATCTGGGCACTGTATACAGTAAATGGGCTCTATATATATTATCTGGGCACTGTATGCAGTAAATGGGTTCTATATACATTATCTGGGCACTGTATACAGTAAATGGGTTCTAAATATATTATCTGGGCACTGTATGCAGTAAATGGGTTCTACATTCATTATCTGGGCACTGTATACAGTAAATGGGTTCTATATACATTATCTGGGCACTGTATGCAGTAAATGGGCTCTATATACATTATCTGGGCATTGTATACAGTAAATGGGTTCTGTATATATTATCTGGGCACTGAATACAGTAAATGGGTTCTTTATACATTATCTGGGCACTGAATACAGTAAATGGGTTCTTTATACATTATCTGGGCACTGTATGCAGTAAATGGGTTCTATATACATTATCTGGGCACTGTATGCAGTAAATGGGCTCTATATACATTATCTGGGCACTGTATACAGTAAATGGGTTCTATATACATTATCTGGGCACTGTATGCAGTAAATGGGTTCTATATACATTATCTGGGCACTGTATACAGTAAATGGGTTCTATATATTATCTGGGCACTGTATGCAGAAAATAGGTTCTATATACATTATCTGGGCACTGTATACAGTAAATGGGTACTATATATATTATCTGGGCACTGTAGGCAGTAAATGGGTTCTATATATATTATCTGGGCACTGTATACAGTAAATGGGTTCTATATACATTATCTGGGCACTGTATACAGTAAATGGGTTCTATATATATTATCTGGGCACTGTATGCAGTAAATGGGTTCTATATACATTATCTGAACACTGTATACAGTAAATGGGTTCTAAATATATTATCTGGGCATTGTATGCAGTAAATGGGTTCTACATTCATTATCTGGGCACTGTATACAGTAAATGGGTTCTGTATACATTATCTGGGCACTGTATACAGTAAATGGGTTCTATATACATTATCTGGGCACTGTATCTAGTAAATGGGTTCTATATACATTATCTGGGCACTGTATGCAGTAAATGGCCTCTATATACATTATCTGGGCACTGTATACAGTAATGGGTTCTATATACATTATCTGGGCACTGTATCCAGTAAATGGGTTCTATATACATTATCTGGGCACTGTATGCAGTAAATGGGCTCTATATACATTATCTGGGCACTGTATACAGTAAATGGGTTCTATATATATTATCTGGGCACTGTATACAGTAAATGGGTGCTATATACATTATCTGGGCACTGTATGCAGTAAATGGGTTCTATATATATTATCTGGGCACTGTATGCAGTAAATGGGTTCTATATACATTATCTGGGCACTGTATCCAGTAAATGGGTTCTATATACATTATCTGGGCACTGTATCCAGTAAATGGGTTCTATATACATTATCTGGGCACTGTATACAATAAATGGGTTCTATATACATTATCTGGGCACTGTATACAATAAATGGGTTCTATATACATTATCTGGGCACTGTATGCAGTAAATGGGTTCTATATATATTATCTGGGCACTGTATGCAGTAAATGGGTTCTATATACATTATCTGGGCACTGTATACACTAAATGGGCTCTATATACATTATCTGGGCACTGTATGCAGTAAATGGGTTCTATATACATTATCTGGGCACTGTATGCAGTAAATGGGTTCTATATACATTATCTGGGCACTGTATACAGTAAATGGGTTCTATATACATTATCTGGGCACTGTATACAGTAAATGGGTTCTATATACATTATCTGGGCACTGTATGCAGTAAATGGGTTATATATATTATCTGGGCACTGTATGCAGTAAATGGGTTCTATATACATTATCTGGGCACTGTATGCAGTAAATGGGTTATATATATATTATCTGGACACTGTATGCAGTAAATGGGTTCTATATACATTATCTGGGCACTGTATACAGTAAATGGGTTTTATATACATTATCTGGGCACTGTATACAGTAAATGGGTTCTATATACATTATATGGGCACTGTATACAATAAATGGATTATATATACATTATCTGGGCACTGTATACAGTAAATGGATTCAATAGTCATTATCTGGGCACTGTATACAGTAAATGGGTTCTTTATACATTTTCTGGGCACTGTATACAGTAAATGGGTTCTTTATACATTATCTGGGCACTGTATACAGTAAATGGGTTCTTTATACATTATCTGGGCACTGTATACAGTAAATGGGTTCTATATACTGTACATTATCTGGGCACTGTATACAGTAAATGGGTTCTATATATTATCTGTGCACTGTATACAGTAAATGGGTTCTATATATTATCTGGGCACTGTATACAGTAAATGGGTTCTATATATTATCTTGGCACTGTATGCAGTAAATGGGTTCTATATATATTATCTGGGCACTGTATACAGTAAATGGGTTCTATATACATTATCTGGGCACTGTATACAGTAAATGGGTTCTATATACATTATCTGGGCACTGTATACAGTAAATGGGTTCTATATACATTATCTGGGCACTGTATACAGTAAATGGGTTCTATATACATTATCTGGGCACTGTATGCAGTAAATGGGTTCTATATACATTATCTGGGCACTGTATACAGTAAATGGGTTCTATATACATTATCTGGGCACTGTATACAGTAAATGGAATATATATACATTATCTGGGCACTGTATACAGTAAATGGATTCAATAGTCATTATCTGGGCACTGTATACAGTAAATGGAATATATATACATTATCTGGGCACTGTATACAGTAAATGGATTCAATAGTCATTATCTGGGCACTGTATACAGTAAATGGGTTCAATAGTCATTATCTGGGCACTGTATACAGTAAATGGAATATATATACATTATCTGGGGACTGTATACAGTAAATGGATTCAATAGCCATTATCTGGGCACTGAATGCAGTTAACCGAAGCAGTATTCCTTATCTCTAGGCCAGTGTTTCCCAACCAGGTGGCCTCCAGCTGTTGCAAAACTACAACTTCCAGCATGCCTGGACAGCCTTTGGCTGTCCAGTCTTGATGGGAGTTGTAGTTCTACAACAGCTGGGGGAACCCTGGTTGGTAAAGAGCACTTTATTTCCATTGACCTTATATGACGATATATATGTGAGACTGCATTAAGTGCACAGATCTGAGCTTATTGTGAATGTAGGTCATCACATGGCACATGCTGGCACCTTACCAATGCAGGATAACCGCGCATGCCAGCCTTGTGCTGGGATCTTGTGAATGGTGTGCCCAGCAGCACAGAGTGCTTCCGTGTTGCGCACAGAGACAATGGCAGTGCAGGTCAGCTGGGAGTAGTAGTCCTTTAGATGATATGTCACCTGGCAAGGCAGTGATGTTCCCAGTGAGCCCAAGTATCTTTTGTCAATTGAGTTGTTGCTTCTAGCTGACCGGGCATGCTGGTATTTGTAGTTTTGCACCAGCTGAAGTTGCGTAAAATATAACTGTCTTCGGTGCAGATGAGTATTTGGTCACTGTCCCTTTAAAGGGGTACTCCGGTGGAAAACTTTGTTTTTTTTTTTTTAAATCAACTGGTGCCAGAAAGTTAAACAGATTTGTAAATTACTTCTCATAAAAAAAAATCTTAATCCTTCCCGTACTTATTAGCTGCTGAATACTACAGCGGAAATTATTTTCTTTTTGAAACACAGAGCTCTCTGCTGACATCACGAGCATAGTACTCTCTGGTGACATCTCTGTCCATTTTAAGAACTGTCCAGAGTAGGAGAACATCCCCATAGCAAACATGTGCTGCTCTGGACAGTTCCTAAAATGGACAGTGATGTCAGCAGAGAGCACTGTGTTCCAAAAGGAAAATAATTTCCTCTTTAGTATTCAGCAGCTAATAAGTATGGGAAGGATTAAGATTTTTTTTTATAGAAGTAATTTACAAATCAGTTTAACTTTCTTGCAACAATTGATAAAAAAAAAATAAAAAAAAAATTTCCACCGGAGTACCCCTTTAAAGCAGGGTTTCCCAACCAGGGTGCCTACAGCTGTTGCAAAACTACAACTCCCAGCATGCCCAGACAGCCGAAGGCTGTCTGGGCATACTGGGAGTGGTAGTTTTGCAACAGCTGGAGGCACCGTGGTTGGGAAACCCTGCTTTAAAGGTTGCTTTTGCTGTAAATTCATTGAAATGAATTACGTACGGGAGCGCATAGAAAGGCATACGGGAGCGCAAGGTTTTAGCTCTCCCCTGCCGTATGCGCTCCCGTATGGGAGAAAACGTGATGTGAACCAGCACTTAACAGGATTCTGCTTTGACCTAGTTGTAGGTAGGTCTGAGCCGGACTCCCACTAACTGGTATGGGTCCCCCCTTCTACTGGGAAAGGGGGTTGATTTTTGCCTTCTCTCATAGTCATGGGCTAGGAAGCATCATGTGACCAAGGCATCATTATAGGGGTAAATTTTTTTTTTTTTTAAATCAACTGGTGCCAGAAAGTTAAAGCAAATTTGTAAATTACTTCTATTAAAAAAAAATCTTAATCCTTCCTGTACTTATCAGCTGTTGCATGCTCCACAGGAAGTTAGGAAGTTCTTTTCTTTTTCACCAGCTGATTAAAAAAAATAATAATAAATGTTCAACTGTTGCCAGAAAGTTAAACAGATTTGTAATCTGACAGATTAAAAACTCTTCATCCTTCCAGTACTTATCAGCTATTGTATGGTCCACAGGAAGTTCTTTTCTTTTCGAATTTCCTTTCTGTCTGACCACAGTGCTCTCTGCTGACACCTCTGTCCATTTTGGGAACTGTCCGAAGAAGTATAGGTTTGCTATGGGATTTTCTCCTACTCTGGACAGTTCCTAAAATGGACAGAGGTGTCAGTAGAGAGCACTGTGGTCAGACAGAAAGGAAATTCAAAAAGAAAATAACTTCCTGTGGACCATACAATAGCTGATAAGTACTGGAAGGATGAAGATTTTTTTAATCTGTCAGATTACAAATCTGTTTAACTTTCTGGCAACAGTTGAACATTTTTTTATTTTTTTTATTTAATCAGCTGGTGCCAGAAAGTTAATTAAAAGCCTTAATCCTTCCAGTACTTGTCAGCTGCTGTATACTACAGAGGAAGTTGTTTTCTTTTTGAATTTCTTTTCTGTCTGACCACAGTTCTCTCTGCTGACACCTTTGTCCATATCAGGAACTGTCCAGAGCAGGAGCAAATCCCCATAGCAAATGGACTTGGACAGTGGTGTCAGCAGAGAGCACTGTGGTCAGACAGAAAAGACATTCAAAAAGAAAAGAACTTCCTGTGGAGCATACAGCAGCTGATAAGTACTGGAAGGATTAAGATTTTTATACAGAAGTAATTTACAAATCTGTTTAACTTTCTGACACCAGTTGATTAAAAGAAATATATATATATTCCAGAGTACCCCTTTAATCTTAGCACAAATACTATTGTTCCACGAAGGCCTCAGAGTTTGTTAGAGAGCGTAACTGAACAAAACAGCAGCACGAAGACCAATTTTTTCCACCGGAGTACCCCTTTAAAGGAGCCGAGCTCACAGGGATAAGAAAGTGCAGCTGCCTGGTAACAATTTCTTTTGTATCTTTTTTATTTGTAATAAATGTATCTTATGTTACATATTTAGATTGATTGACTACATCAGTGGTCTCCAACCTGCGGACCTCCAGATGTTGCAAAACTACAACTCTCAGCATGCCCGGACAGCCAACGGCTGTCCGGGCATGCTGGGAGTTGTAGTTTTGCAACATCTGGAGGTCCGCAGGTTGGAGACAACTGGACTACATTTTCTATACCAGTACACAGGACAGATTCTACCTATTGGACTGTCACTTTACATTGATTTCCTGTCCACATTTAGGCACATTGGGTGTAATCTACTGGTGTTTTGGGAGCCTCACTACCTTTATATACATCTTTTCTGTATGAATCTGAGGCTTTACAACTTCTTCCTCTCCCTAGGATTTGACCGCCTTGCAGAGTGGATTCTGGACGGTGGAGATGCCCGGCACTGCCTTGGTGATCGTTTTCTTTGTCGTGGCAATGATCGGCACCATGGTATGTATAGACATGTCATAAAGAGAAAGTCGGCTTCTGGTCTGTTTTTGGGGCATCCCTTGGCCGGGGTTAAATTTAGAATAAAATATCAGTATTATTTCCGAGATCTCTGACGACAGTAAATATGAACTTGTTATACTAATCAGACACGGTAACACAACATATATCTAACTCATGCGGTGACTCACAGGTGACGTCTTCTCTGACTGTAGATCTTCCTTTTCCTTTTCTCGAACATAGACTGATGCTTATGGCCCCCCCCCCTCTCACAAAGTCTTCTGTTTATAGCCCCCCTCTCACAAAGTCTTCTGTTTATGGCCCCCCCTCTCACAAAGTCTTCTGCATATGGCCCCCCTCTCACAAAGTCTTCTGCTTATGGCCCCCCTCTCACAAAGTCTTCTGCTTATGGCCCCCCTCTCACAAAGTCTTCTGTTTATGGCCCCCCTCTCACAAAGTCTTCTGCTTATGGCCCCCCCCCCTCGCACAAAGTCTTCCGTTTATGGCCCCCTCTCACAAAGTCTTCTGCTTATGGCCCCCCTCTCACAAAGTCTTCTGTTTATGCCCCCCCCCCTCTCACAAAGTCTTCTGCTTATGGCCCCCCTCTCACAAAGTCTTCTATTTATTGCCCCCCCTCTCACAAAGTCTTCTGCTTATGGCCCCCCTCTCACAAAGTCTTCTGCATATGGTCCCCCTCTCACAAAGTCTTCTGCTTATGCCCCCCCCCCCTCTCACAAAGTCTTCTGTTTATGGCCCCCTCTCACAAAGTATTCTGCTTATGGCCCCCCCCTCTCACGAAGTCTTCTATTTATGGCCCCCTCTCACAAAGTCTTCTGCTTATGGCCCCCCTCTCACAAAGTCTTCTGTTTATGGCCCCCCTCTCACAAAGTCTTCTGTTTATGGCCCCCCTCTCACAAAGTCTTCTATTTATGGCCCCCCCTCTCACAAAGTCTTCTGCTTATGGCCCCCCTCTCACACAAAGTCTTCTGTTTATGGCCCCCGCCCTCTCACAAAGTCTTCTGTTTATGGCCCCCCCCTCTCACAAAGTCTTCTGTTTATGCCCCCCCCCCTCTCACAAAGTGTTCTGTTTATGGCCCACCCTCTCACAAAGTCTTCTGTTTATGGCCCCCCCTCTCACAAAGTCTTCTGTTTATGCCCCCCCCTCTCACAAAGTCTTCTGTTTATGGCCCATCCTCTCACAAAGTCTTCTGTTTATTGGCCCACCCTCTCACAAAGTCTTCTGTTTATGGCCCCCCCTCTCACAAAGTCTTCTGCATATGGCCCCCCTCTCACAAAGTCTTCTGTTTATGGCCCCCCTCTCACAAAGTCTTCTATTTATGGCCCCCCTCTCACAAAGTCTTCTGTTTATGGCCCCCCCCCTCTCACAAAGTCTTCTGTTTATGGCCCACCCTCTCACAAAGTCTTCTGTTTATGGCCCACCCTCTCACAAAGTCTTCTGTTTATGGCCCACCCTCTCACAAAGTCTTCTGTTTATGGCCCCCCTCTCCACAAAGTCTTCTGTTTATGGCCCCCCTCTCACAAAGTCTTCTGTTTATGGCCCCCCTCTCACAAAGTCTTCTGTTTATGGCCCCCCTCTCACAAAGACTTCTGTTTATGGCCCACCCTCTCACAAAGTCTTCTGTTTATGGCCCCCCCTCTCATAAAGTCTTCTGCATATGGCCCCCCTCTCACAAAGTCTTCTGTTTATGGCCCACCCTCTCACAAAGTCTTCTGTTTATGGCCCCCCTCTCACAAAGTCTTCTGTTTATGGCCCACCCTCTCACAAAGTCTTCTGTTTATGGCCCACCCTCTCACAAAGTCTTCTGTTTATGGCCCCCCTCTCACAAAGTCTTCTGCTTATGGCCCCCCTCTCACAGTCTTCTGTTTATGGCCCCCCTCTCACAGTCTTCTGCTTATGGCCCCCCTCTCACAAAGTCTTCTGTTTATGGCCCCCCTCTCACAAAGTCTTCTGTTTATGGCCCCCCTCTCACAAAGTCTTCTGTTTATGGCCCCCCCTCTCACAAAATTTTCTGTTTATGGCCCCCCTCTCACATAGATTCTGCTCTTGGCCTTTTCTCATATAAACTCCTCTTATGGTCCCCTCATTCATATAGCCTGCCTCTCTCTCCCGTCCGCGTTATATAGGCTTCTGCTTGTGAACCCCTTTTCTTGCTGCTTAGCACCCCCCACCCCACCCCCCCCCTTTTGTATCACAGACTGGGCTGTGGCTAGAGCTGAAAAGACATTTGCTCTCAGCTGAGAAGGGATACAATTGTGTCCAGTCTAGACAATGCTCTTTGAGCTAAACATCCTGGACTCCAGACTAATACATTGTACATAGCTAGTCCTGCTCTCAGCTGGAGTCTGGAGTCCAGGATGTTTAGCTCACAGAGCATTGTCTAGACTGGATACAATTGTATCACTTCTCAGCTGAGAGCAGGACTAGCTATGTACAATGTATCAGTCTGGAGTCCAGGCTGTTTAGGTCACAGAGCATTGTCTAGACTGGATACAATTGTATCACTTCTCAGCTGAGAGCAGGACGAGCTATGTACAATGTATCAGTCTGGAGTCCAGGATGTTTAGCTCACAGAGCATTGTCTAGACTGGATACAATTGTATCACTTCTCAGCTGAGAGCAGGACGAGCTATATACAATGTATCAGTCTGGAGTCCAGGATGTTTAGCTCACAGAGTATTGTCTAGACTGGATACAATTGTATCACTTCTCAGCTGAGAGCAGGACTAGATATGTACAATGTGTCTGTCTGGAGTCCAGGATGTTTAGCTCACAGAGCATTGTCTAGACTGGACTAACTCTACACAGGATTTATTGACTCTGTTCCCATGCCCTGATAACGTGTACAGCTTTTTCTTATATGTTCGCTCTTTTATACAGTGTTGTTGTCTCTTGAGTATAACATTACAGTCATGAGGGAGCTGTGTATGTATAATGCAGAACAGAGCGGGTTCACCGGCGCGGGGCTGGAGACAAGGACACATCGCATTCTGCAGAGCATTTCACATGTTTTCCTCTGCTGTTTGTGCTGTTCGCCCCTCAACAATAGGGCTTCATGTTGCCACGTTATGTTCCAGAGCGCTGTGTGTTTCCACACTGTTCTACTGCAACGCTTTCAGTAAATGGAATAAAAGTCAGAATCTACAAGGCTAAACAGTGGAGCACAATAGGGCGGCGTGTACACAGGAGAACGCGGCACATTGGGCCAAGATGAACAGGGAGCGACACTAGAATATGGCGCAATAAACTCCAGCTTGTTCCCCCCTCCCTCCCCCACCTCTAATTTCAGATATGGTACCTCAAGTCTCACACTGAACCTGTTCTGTCGGAGGATAGGCGCCAATCCGTCAGCCGCCAGCCCTCCTTCACCTACTCAGAATGGACGGATGAGAAGGTGGACGAATTCCTGGACCTGGACCCTGTGCCCGACACCCCCGTCTTTGACTGTTTGATGGATATTAGAGGGGACACAGACTTAGGAACTCTATCCGTGAAACCTGTCGGGCTCCAGGAAAGGTGATGATCTCTATATAATGTAATGTATGTACACAGTGACCTCACCAGCAGAATAGTGAGTACAGCTCTGGAGTATAATACAGGATATAACTCAGGATCAGTACAGGATAAGTAATGTAATGTATGTACACAGTGATCTCACCAGCAGAATAGTGAGTACAGCTCTGGAGTATAATACAGGATATAACTCAGGATCAGTACAGGATAAGTAATGTAATGTATGTACACAGTGACCCCACCAGCAGAATAGTGCGTGCAGCTCTGGAGTATAATACAGGATATAACTCAGGATCAGTACAGGATAAGTAATGTAATGTATGTACACAGTGACCCCACCAGCAGAATAGTGAGTACAGCTCTGGAGTATAATACAGGATATAACTCAGGATCAGTACAGGATAAGTAATGTAATGTATGTACACAGTGACCCCACCAGCAGAATAGTGAGTACAGCTCTGGAGTATAATACAGGATATAACTCAGGATCAGTACAGGATAAGTAATGTAATGTATGTACACAGTGACCTCACCAGCAGAATAGTGAGTACAGCTCTGGGGTATAATACAGGATATAACTCAGGATCAGTACAGGATAAGTAATGTAATGTAATGTATACAGTGACCTCACCAGCAGAATAGTGAGTACAGCTCTGGAGTATAATACAGGATATAACTCAGGATCAGTACAGGATAAGTAATGTAATGGATGTACACAGTGACCTCACCAGCAGAATAGTGAGTACAGCTCTGGGGTATAATACAGGATATAATTCAGGATCAGTATGAAGTATGATGGCCTGTCTGTTTCTACAGGAGGGGCTCCAATGTGTCTCTCACTCTGGATATGTGTACCCCGGGGTGCACCGAGCCTTATGGCCACATCATGTCCCCGAGGGAACAGTCCACCCGAGAATATCTTCAGACCGCCAGCAATGTCCTGACCCCAGAAGAGCTGCATGAGAAAGCCCTGGATTCTTTTGAGCTTCAGAAAGAGTTCTTTGTAAGTTGTTGGGTATTTTATGGGCAGCAGCGTCAAGATAAAGGGGAGGGGTTCACATTACAGACCCCCCATAACAGAGCCCATAAGGCCTTATACCACCTAAAACCATAGTATCCTATATGTTCTTTTAGACATATTTTATAGAAATTGAACCATTTCAAATTTGTTTTTGCATTTTCTTTTTCTAGGAAATCCCAATGAACTTTGTTGATCCAAAAGAATATGAAATCCTGGGCCTAGTGCGGAAAAACAGATACAAAACCATCCTCCCAAGTGAGTCCTCGGGCCAGTAACACAAGGGTAATTGTATCTATATGGATGCCTTGGGCCCATATCTGGCCACTGATCACCGATTTAAAGGATATGTACTTTATATCTAATGTTACCCATGAACCTTTGCAGTACAAAACCGTGTTATTGATAATAAACCATCACAGATCAGGTAGATCCACAATGATTCAGAATAGACAGAGAAAGTTCTATAATTCCTGCAGTAACTGATCTATTTTTATAATGGACACAGGGCTGCTCGTCACTGCCATCTGTCAGCAGTGAGGGGAACTACACCCAGGCAGTAAATTATAGGCAGAAATTTAGGGCTGAGCTCATGTAGCTATTATACACAAGGATTATAATAACTTGTCTCTGTATTTTGCAGACCCTCACAGCAGAGTGTGCCTTACCTCACCAGACCAGGAGGACGACCCTCTGAGTTCTTATATAAACGCCAACTATATACGGGTGAGTGAAGCCGGAGATTGTGATGTCACTAAATCTTCTTTTGACTACAAATTAAGAAATTTTTGGTCATGAAGGGCAAACATAATATTGCTTTACCCTGGCACAGAGAATATGGCGCCCCCATAAGGAAACTCTTCACCGGGGATATTAAAAATGACTCCAGTGAATTGTTACTAGTGGTTGGACCCAAACCTCCATCTGCAACAACCACTATTCCCCCGTAACAGTGCCGGCCTTGGTAACCCCATATCAGTTATGGTTACATCCACAATGGCCACATAACAGAGCCAGCTTTACTACCCCCCATACTAATGGCAAAACAGAAGTTGGCTCCCAAAGAAGCCGACCCGGGGACCTCATAGCAATTACAACGACAAAAAGGTTTCAACCAGTCCCCCACACAGCCAACCCTAGTGCCCCCATAGTAATGGTTCCAGTTACAGTCTTACCTATAGCTCCATCTTGCTCGGTTCTGTGTCACAGGGTTACGGAGAAGAAGAAAAAGTTTACATTGCAACTCAGGGACCCACCGTGAACACCGTAGCGGATTTCTGGAAGATGGTCTGGCAGCAGCATTCGCCTATTATAGTCATGATCACCAACATTGAAGAAGTCAATGAGGTAAGCAGGGAGAGAAGGCAGGATGGGGGGGGGGGGGGGGGGTTGGGTAGTAAAAATAATTCCATCTCACCATGACAACATATTATGAGTCCCATACTATAGTGCCCATACAGTGGTAGGTGCCAGCTCTACACAGTACAAGACCAGATAAGTGATTACAGTGCAGTTACATCTAGTGACTCACAGGTGACGTCTTTTCTGATCGGAGCCAGGACAGACCGCCAGGGTGATTTTTTTTCCAGCCACAACCGTCTCCGCAGAACCTGCCAGAGAAACATCTTTTCCAGCAGTCTTCTCATATTTCCCCCATCTATAGTGGCCCAAATAGTAATAATCAGGGTTCAACTCCTGCGGGAACGCATGGGAACTGAGTTCCTGCACTTTTTTCACAGCAGGAACACCTTTTCCATAAGCAGGAGTCCTGCAGGACCAGCCCTTGAGTGAAAATCTTGGGTGAGTTCCCACACTTTTTTTTCGCCCAGGACTTGACCCCTAGTAATAATGCCCCCTAAGTGTCCTGCACAATAAAGTGGGTAGGTAACTGGGTTAGGTAGGTTTTCCCAATATAAAGGTCCTGTAGGTTGACAGGTCCCCCCAAATAGGGAGTTTATCCAGTATAGAGGTGCCACAGTAAATAGTTTCTCTACTATATAGGCCCTCAGTAGATATTTTCCCTAGTATATAGGCCCCCAGTACCTAGTGTCCACAGTAGATACAGTCGCGGACAAAATAGTTGGTCCTCATCAGCCAATTTTCTGTAAATTTTTATTTGACTTTTGTCAGTTTCAAGTTATTTCAGTTATTGTGGGTTTTTCTGTCTTTAACGGAAGGGTACCAACAATTTGTCCAGGTCTCTAGGTGCCCCAGTTGGTAGTGTCCCCAGTATATAGGTGCCCCAGTAGATAGTTCCCCTCTGTATATAGGCCATCAGTTGGTAGTTCCCCTCTGTATATAAGCCATCAGTAGATAATTCCCCTCTGTATATAGGCCATCAGTTGGTAGTTCCCCTCTGTATATAAGCCATCAGTTGGTAGTTCCCCTCTGTATATAAGCCATCAGTTGGTAGTTCCCCTCTGTATATAGGCCATCAGTTGGTAGTCCCCTCTGTATATAAGCCATCAGTTGGTAGTTCCCCTCTGTATATAAGCCATCAGTTGGTAGTTCCCCTCTGTATATAGGCCATCAGTTGGTAGTTCCCCTCTGTATATAAGCCATCAGTTGGTAGTTCCCCTCTGTATATAGGCCATCAGTTGGTAGTTCCCCTCTGTATATAAGCCATCAGTTGGTAGTTCCCCTCTGTATATAAGCCATCAGTTGGTAGTTCCCCTCTGTATATAAGCCATCAGTAGATAATTCCCCTCTGTATATAAGCCATCAGTTAGTAGTTCCCCTCTGTATATAAGCCATCAGTTGGTAGTTCCCCTCTGTAACCATCAGTAGATAATTCCCCTCTGTATATAAGCCATCAGTTGGTAGTTCCCCTCTGTATATAAACCATCAGTTGGTAGTTCCCCTCTGTATATAAGCCATCAGTTGGTAGTTCCCCTCTGTATATAAGCCATCAGTTGGTAGTTCCCCTCTGTATATAAGCCATCAGTTGGTAGTTCCCCTCTGTATATAAGCCATCAGTTGGTAGTTCCCCTCTGTATATAGGCCATCAGTTGGTAGTTCTCCTCTGTATATAAGCCATCAGTTGGTAGTTCCCCTCTGTATATAAGCCATCAGTTGGTAGTTCCCCTCTGTATATAAGCCATCAGTTGGTAGTTCCCCTCTGTATATAAGCCATCAGTTGGTAGTTCCCCTCTGTATATAAGCCATCAGTTGGTAGTTCCCCTCTGTATATAAGCCATCAGTTGGTAGTTCCCCTCTGTATATAGGCCATCAGTTGGTAGTTCCCCTCTGTATATAAGCCATCAGTTGGTAGTTTCCCTCTGTATATAAGCCATCAGTTGGTAGTTCCCCTCTGTATATAAGCCATCAGTAGATAATTCCCCTCTGTATATAAGCCATCAGTTGGTAGTTCCCCTCTGTATATAAGCCATCAGTTGGTAGTTCCCCTCTGTATATAGGCCATCAGTTGGTAGTTCCCCTCTGTATATAAGCCATCAGTTGGTAGTTCCCCTCTGTATATAGGCCATCAGTTGGTAGTTCCCCTCTGTATATAGGCCATCAGTTGGTAGTTCCCCTCTGTATATAAGCCATCAGTTGGTAGTTCCCCTCTGTATATAAGCCATCAGTAGATAATTCCCCTCTGTATATAAGCCATCAGTTAGTAGTTCCCCTCTGTATATAAGCCATCAGTTGGTAGTTCCCCTCTGTATATAAGCCATCAGTTGGTAGTTCCCCTCTGTATATAAGCCATCAGTAGATAATTACCCTCTGTATATAAGCCATCAGTTGGTAGTTCCCCTCTGTATATAAACCATCAGTTGGTAGTTCCCCTCTGTATATAAGCCATCAGTTGGTAGTTCCCCTCTGTATATAAGCCATCAGTTGGTAGTTCCCCTCTGTATATAAGCCATCAGTTGGTAGTTCCCCTCTGTATATAAGCCATCAGTTGGTAGTTCCCCTCTGTATATAGGCCATCAGTTGGTAGTTCCCCTCTGTATATAAGCCATCAGTTGGTAGTTCCCCTCTGTATATAAGCCATCAGTTGGTAGTTCTCCTCTGTATATAAGCCATCAGTTGGTAGTTCCCCTCTGTATATAAGCCATCAGTTGGTAGTTCCCCTCTGTATATAAGCCATCAGTTGGTAGTTCCCCTCTGTATATAAGCCATCAGTTGGTAGTTCCCCTCTGTATATAAGCCATCAGTTGGTAGTTCCCTTCTATATTTAGTTACGAGGCCTGTAGCGTCGTCCTCGTCCTGGGGCGCACACATCATCCTACGTGCATGCATCCTGAAGAGAAGGGACACCCCAGGCCTTTAGTGGCTGCTCGCCTACATCCACCTCACTATTCACCAGTGTGGGCGTCCTGAGGGGCTCAAAGGGGGTGTTTAAAACTGTGAAACGCATAATCCCCTGCAGTGAGTGGGATCTTTTATATGCTAATAAAGAATGTTGGAAATTGGGTGTAGCGAAACATTCTATGCGGGTGCTGAATCTCCAGTTTCGGAAACCTCCGGGTTTCCGGGACTGGGGACGTGATGTCACGCCACGCCCCCTCCATTCATGTCTATGGAAGGGGGCGTGACAGCCGCCACGCCCCCTCCCATAGACATGAATGGAGGGGGCGTGGCGTGACGTCACATCCCCAGTCCCGGAAACCCAGAGGTTTCCGAAACTGGAGATTCAGCAGCGGGCCCCCCGCGATCAGACATCTTATCCCCCCTATCCTTTGGATAGGGGCTAAAATGTTTTTGCCCGGAATGCCCCTTTAAAGCTCCTGAGCCTCAACGCCTAACCTGCCATGCGCCATTTATAATACAGCGTCTTCTTATTTGTCTGAAGGGCCCAGGTGCAACTGCTACCTCTGCAACCCTATACCTATATATATATGTCATTGCAGCCTCACTGCATGCTCTATATACTATCTATATCTATGCAGTTCTGTTCTTCTTTACACAGAAATGTACAGAGTATTGGCCAGAGAAACATGGCGTCTATGAGGACATCGAGGTGACCGTGAATCACATCATTCAGGAGGACGACTACGTATTAAGACTTATGACTTTAAAGGTAAGAAATCCCGGCCCCAGATGGTTTATAGAAGATGTCTGGTCCTGCCCAACCTGAGAGGAAACATCCAGCATCAGCCCTGACCTGGGCCAGTTTATTTTAACATTCCCATACATTTACATTCTGTTGTGCCTTTTTTGGGGTTTTTAATTGAACATATAACTAATAGCCTGAGATCCTCCATGTTCTGACACTATGTAACCCTAACTAATACACCATAATATGTTGACCCTGACAAGAAATTTTGTTTTCCTGTTCATTGAATTTTTGGCTAATGGTCTAGAAAGGTGAGGAAGAAAGGCGTCTGAAGCATTTTTGGTACACGTCATGGCCGGACCAGAAGACCCCGGATCAGGCTCCAGCACTCCTAAAGCTTGTGCAGGATGTGGAGGAAGCCATGAATAAGGCCAAGAATAATAACGGACCTATTGTTGTACACTGCAGGTAAGCACATGACAGCTTCATGAGTACTGGGATCCATGGTGGTAAGGCTTGGGATCCATCTTGGTGAGGCCTGAAATCCATTGTGGTGAGGTCTGGAATACACTGTGGTGAGGCCTGGAATACACTATGGTGAGGCCTGGAATACACTATGGTGAGGCCTGATATCCATGGTGGTAAGGCTTGGGATCCATTTTGGTGAGGCCTAGGATCCATGGTGGTAAGGCTTGGGATCCATTTTGGTGAGGCCTGGGATCCATGGTGGTAAGGCCTGGGATCCATGGTAGTAAGGATTGGTATCCATACTGGTAAGGCTTGGGATCCATAGTGGTGAGACCTAGGAACTACAGTCATGAGACCAAGGTTCAACTGTGGTAATCCATGCTCATAAGGCTTGGGATCTATAGGGGTGAGGCCTGTGATCTACAGTGGTGAGGCCTGGGATCTACAGTGGTGAGGCCTGGGATCTACAGTGGTGAGGCCTGGGATCTACAGTGGTGAGCCTGGGATCCATGGTGATGAGGCTTGGGATACTAGTTAATGAGGCCTGGAATCCTTGGTGATAAGGCATGGAATGCATAGTGTTGAGGCCTAGGATCCATGGTGATAAGGCTTGGGATCAACGGTGATAAGGTCTGGGATCCACTGTGTCGAGGCCTGGGATCCACGGTGATTTATAAGACCTGAGATCCGCTGTGGTGATGCCTAGAATACACGGTAGTGAGGCCTGTGATCTGTGATGGTGAGACCTAGGATATACAGTGGTGAGGTGTGGGATTTATAGCGGTAAGTCCTTGGATCCACGGTGGTGAGGACTAGGATCCGTGGTGGTTAGGCTAGTTCTAGTGCCTAAATAGGAGACCACTAAATAAGGTTATAAAAGGACAAAATTGTCAGTAATTTTATGATGCATGTGTTAATGGAAAGGTTGAATGACAACAATATGGCCACCATTACTGCCCCTATAGGTATGGCTAGATCTCAAAGACTTCTCATTGGCCAATCTCTTTACCTATCAATGGGTATGCCAAACATAAACATTCATGGCATATCCGTGTGTCACATTTGTTGGTCCCACCTCTGGGACTTTCACATCTGTGACCACCATGTAGTAGAGGCCAACGAGGAGATGTAGAAAGAGGATGGCTCTCTGAACCCAGACACAGGAGGATAGTTAACTTCATTACACACTCTGAGAGTCAGACGCTGGTGTCATTGGAGCCATGTTCTCCTGAACATATCTGTAGTCAATGTATTCCCAATATACCCCATTTGTGGATGTCTGTTGGAACTGTTTGACAACCTCTGTGGTTGTTCCGATGGGATTTTCTAATATGAGTGTCTACAACCACGTTGGCCAAGCCAGTACATGAGGCTTCGCTATAGCAGATGTCTTCTGTCTTGCAGTGCAGGGATTGGGAGAACCGGCTGTTTTATTGCCACCACAATTCTGTGTAAACAGCTTAATAATGAAGGGACGGTGGATATTCTGAGGACAACCTGCCAGCTGAGGTTAGACAGGTAAGCCAATGGCCAAATAATTGGGATCATGTGCCCAAATCTTCTGCATTTGGATAGGATTCAGATATGGGTGAAGTTGGCTGGAGACCTGGATGTGGACATCATTGGGGGAACAGTGCCGTATCCCCTCCTCCATGAGCAGCGGGTATAGTATATCATACTGCACTTCACAACAGTGACTTGATGCCAATGTACAATAATCAGGGATAGGAATGAATCATTGGTTACATATATAGCTGTGAAGCCAAATGAGCTATTTATGGACTCCAAAGATTCAGCCAAGAAAATAGCAAATTATAAAACTCAGCTCAAATGTCTCCGAATATTCCTGTTATTTGCTCCCATAATAGCAACCAAAAACCATTATGCCAGAAAAGGTAATAACTTACCTCCAATGATAATAAGATAACACTGCTGACCCCTCCCTCTAATATTAATAAAATGACTGTGACTTGTAATGATAATGAGATGACGCTAATGACCCCGCCCTCTAATGATAATGAGATGACTCTACTGACCCCACCCTCTAATAATAATGAGATCATTCTGCTGACCCCACCTTCTAATGCTAATGATGTGTTGCAACGGGGGTGCAAGGTATAGTTATCACTCTGTGACGCCAGGACACCATTAGCCTATACAAGGTCCGAGGTGGAGACAGCTTCTCCTGGGCC
This sequence comes from Hyla sarda, assembly GCF_029499605.1. NCBI lineage: Eukaryota > Metazoa > Chordata > Amphibia > Anura > Hylidae > Hyla > Hyla sarda. The sequence continues at coordinate 294,905,733 of NC_079194.1, forward strand.
AGACACGGGAGTAAGAAACACACCGACGTCGGGTTACGGATAACTGTCTTTACTGAGCAGGTGCAGATGGTATTACACACAGTTCGGAGCAGAGTAGGAGGGATGCAGTGTAACCCTTGGGAGCCCTTTTGCCTTGCTGGGACTTATGGTGCTTTTCACCCACTTGGAATATATAAAGACTTGAGACTGTAAGATTTCCCACAGTGATCAGGGTTCTGACAAGGTCCAATTACTATCACCACCAGGGCTTGACTCACCACTGTGCGGGGAACACTTGCAGAATGGCGGTGCTGGCATGAATTAGAGATTTTCCTAGGCTTCCCTCAGTATTCACCACACACATCTTCCTACTCCTTTCCACACTGTAGCTCAGCACACACTAAACTGGGGCAACTCCTCCCTCCCCTACACTATACACTGGAGACAGGGCAGACAGGGTCACCTGACTATCACTGCATCTCTCTATCTTAAAGGTACAGTACATAAATAACATAATATATATTAAATATAGGAAACATTATAAAGTGCATGGACATACTAAGCATAGCCAACATTTTCACAGTGGGCCCAACACAGGAGCAGCAGGCATGCCCTAGGAGATCCGCAGCCCACAGGACAGACCTTAGTGCTGAGACACTACAATGAGATGACTCTGTTGACCCGCCCTCTAATGATAATGAGATGATTCTACTGACCCCATTCTCTAATGCTAAGGAGATGACTCTGCTGACTGTGCCCTCCAGTAACAATGAAATTACTCTTCTGACCCTACCCTCTTATAACAATAAGATGACTCTACTGATTCTGGCCCCTGGCCTGGTTTTAATGAAGTGACTCTGTCATTCCTGTCCCGGTCTACACAACCAAGCTTATACCACCTAATGATGAGATGAAACTTACTCTGCCCTCTAATAACAATAAGATGACTCTGTTGACTCTGGATTATAATGTTAATGACCACAGGTATATTGTTACCTCTGTCAGAACTGCCCCAATCTACACAGAAAAGCTCATAAATTTAATTAGCAAATTTTGTTTCCTCCAGAAGCCTGTATGCAAACTGGAATTTTGCAGGATTTTTGGATATGTTACATAACAAATAAAAAAAATAAAAAAATTCACCAGAAACTAAACATAATCTACTATTGTATTATATCTTATACTTATTAGTATTTGTTATTGTAGGGGAGGAATGATCCAAACCAGCGAGCAGTACCAGTTCGTACACCATGTACTGAGCTTGTTCGTCAAACAGAATTCCAGCACTGTTGAGGAATAACCACTCGGTGAATTTCGGGAGGGTCTCTGAACCCCGACAAGAAAACATTTCACTTAAAGGAAAAAGATCAGCGGTGCCGCTTATCACCCGACTTCAGGGGAAACGTTTCCTGTCCCAGTGGAAGGTCAATGGGATTTTGCAGCCATTGATGTAAGCAAATGGGACCTGGCATAGGACAAAATGGGATGATACTCACCAAAAAAAAAAAAAAAAAAAATCCCAGAATTTCTATTGTATATAGAAGCGGTCGCAACGGTTTGTAACAAGATTATTATATGAAGATAACTACATTTGTGTTTTTAAGTTTTACTATTTTTTCTGGGGGTAAGAATAATAAATCACTTCTGACTGCAGTGTTAAAAAAACAAACAAAAAAAAAACAAAACAAAAAAAAATACGACGTCACGCAGAATTCTGTATCGTATTGATGCCGACAAGTAATTTTTTTTCCTTTTTTTTTTTTTCCTGAACTGTTTTTACATTTTTATCTACCGAATACTGTGTCACATGACTCATGAACGCGTCAAACCTCTGTAAAGTTTGAAAGTTTTCATACAGCATTACGCTTTAATACCTCATCTTGTAGACAAACATAGTGGGGGGGGGGGTTACGGACAGGTATTACATGGCTCCGCTATGGAGTTGCACCTTTAACCCCTCAAGTGCCGGAGGGGTGATATGTTTAAAGCAGAATATATTATACTTTAAGTTGTTTACAGAATATTTTTTATGAGCTTTTAAAATGGGGGGCAGGGTGGGGTCGGGGGTTCGTGAGGCGGAAACATCTCAAATACAATGTTACGGTATAAAGGGGTTGTCCACATAGGCTGAAGTCTTCAACGTGATGAGTAACTGAAAAGTAATGAAAAGTTACAAGAATTGTCTGGATACAAATATATTATTGGTTAATTCTAAATTCGCAAAGTGGGGGCTGGTCCTACATTGTGGATCCCCATCTATTAGCCAAAGTAGAGAGCAGTTTGTAAGAGTGTCTCTCTGGAGGACCCAACATTTAATGCTGGGTCCTCCAGAGAGACACTCTTACAAACTGCTCTCTACTATCTACAGCTTTCTATTGGAAAATTCTAAATTCGTAAAGCGGGGGTGGTCCTACATTGTGGACCCCCATCTATTAACCAAAGTAGAGAGCAGTTTGTAAGAGTGTCTTTCTGGAGGACCCAGCATTAAATGCTGGGTCCTCCAGAGAGACACTCTTACAAACTGCTCTCTACTATCTATTGGTAAATTCTAAATTCCTAAAGCGGGGGTGGTCCTACATTCTGGATCCCCATCTATTAGCCAAAGTAGAGAGCACTTTGTAAGAGTGTCTCTCTGGAGGACCCAGTATTTAATGCTGGGTCCTTCAGAGAGACACTCTTACAAACTGCTCTCTACTATCTACTGCTCTCTATTGGTAAATTCTAAATTTGTAAAGCGGGGGGTGGTCCTACATTGTGGACCCCCATCTATTAGCCAAAGTAGAGAGCAGTTTGTAAGAGTGTCTTTCTGGAGGACCCAGCATTAAATGCTCGGTCCTCCAGAGAGACACTCTTACATACTGCTCTCTACTATCTACTGCTCTCTATTGGTAAATTCTAAATTCGTAAAGCGGGGGGTGGTCCTACATTGTGGACCCCCATCTATTAGCCAAAGTAGAGAGCAGTTTGTAAGAGTGTCTTTCTGGAGGACCCAGCATTAAATGCTGGGTCCTCCAGAGAGACACTCTTACAAACTGCTCTCTACTATCTATTGGTAAATTCTAAATTCGTAAAGCGGGGGTGGTCCTACATTGTGGATTCCCATCTATTAGCCAAAGTAGAGAGCACTTTGTAAGAGTGTCTCTCTGGAGGACCCAGCCTTAAGACACTCTTACAAACTGCTCTCTACTTTGGCTAATAGATGGGGATCCACAATGTAGGACCAGCCCCCACCAATAAAATATTAGTAACCAGACAATTGTTTTAACTTTTCAATGGGCAACCATGTAACGCTTCATTGTTTTTAAATGGGCAACCATGTAATGCTTCATTTCTCCTGTGGAGGAGCTGCAGGGATATTGAACACTTATTGTTAGAGATAAGAGCCGATCCCAGTGATCATAATGTGGGGAACCTCTTTAATGTTGATCTAATGCACATTGTACGAGATTTAGATGACTTGTAGTAAGATTTAGGACACGGGGTCATGTGCCAGGGTATCGCCTAAATCCAGGGGTGGGACAGTCTTGTTGCGGGCAGACCGGTATGGTTATGCGTCCTTGACCTCCAGAGGGCAAACCTGAGGCAGAGACTGCAGATTCCCTCCCCCCCCCCATATCGAATAATCTGAAGCTTGATTATTATGTGCCACAGGGGAAGCCACAAATGGCCACGACCACAGTACTGCAGGCTGTGAATCTCTTCAGCACATGGAACCAAGATGGTCGGGGAAGGGGAAACTGTGTGGTCTTGGGGGAAGGGGAAGGAGTTCATAGTTGCTCATCTTTATAATGACCTCTATACATATGATTGGTACCAGTTTGTAGACCATACCACGCACCATATATCATGTTATCAACCATCAAGAAACGCCCGGTCACTCCGTGGTACCAGAGGCTGAGGATATGGCGGACAGGTATCAGAATATAGTCGAAGGGCACTACAATTAGTACTTTTCCAGTAGTCTTACAGGGTTATCCCGGAAAAAAAACTTTTTTTTTTTTATGTATCAACTGGCTGTAGAAAGTTAAACAGATTTGTAAATTACTTATATTAAAAAAAAAAAATCTTAATCCTTTCAGTACTTATCAGCTGCTGAAGTTGAGTTGTTCTTTTCTGTCTAACTGCTCTCTGATGACAATTGTCTCGGGAAAGCTGTCCAGAGTAGGAGCGAATCCCCATAGCAAACCTCTTATGCTCCGGGACAGTTCCTGAGACAAGCAGAGATGTCAGCAGAGAGCACTGTTGCCGGACAGAAAAGAACAACTCAACTTCGGCAGCTGATAACCATTGGAAGGATTAAAGGAAAACTGTCACATATTTTCTCCCGCACTATCCACAGGTATTGGTGGATAGTGCAGGAGACGCTGATTAAAACGAGCCCTACCTTGGTCTGATCCGTGCCGCCGTTTGCCCGCAATTGTAGTTTTAATCTCTGTGTATATCCTGCTGTAACTGGCAGAGGCGGGGCTTCTGCAGGCTAACCGGCGCTGACGTCAGCGCCCGCAGAAGCCCCGCCTTTGCCAATTACAGCCTTTTTTTTTTAAATCAAGTGGTGCCAGAAAGTTAAACAGAACTCCACCCCTAGACATCTTGTCCCCTATCCATAGGATAGGGCAGTGGTCTCCAACCTGCGGACCTCCAGATGTTGCAAAACTACAACTCCCAGCATGCTCGGACAGCCAACGGCTGTCCGGGCCTGCTGGGAGTTGTAGTTTTGCAACATCTGGAGGTCCGCAGGTTGGAGACCACTGGGATAGGGGATAAGATGTCTGATCACGGGGGTCCCGCCAATAGGACTCCGCAATCTCTGTGCAGACAACCAGTGTTGTGAATATTAAAGGGGTCATCCAGGAAAAAACTTATATATATATATATATATATATATATATATATCAACTGGCTCCAGAAAGTTAAACAGATTTGTAAATTACTTCTATAAAAAAAAATCTTAATCCTTTCAGTACTTATGAGCTTCTGAAGTTGAGTTGTTCTTTTCTGTCTAAGTCCTCTCTGATGACACCTGTCTTGGGAACCGCCCAGTTTAGAAGAGGTTTGCTATGGGGGATTTTCTTCTAAACTGAGCGGTTCCCGAGACACGTGTCATCAGAGAGCACTTAGACAGAAAAAAACAACTCAACTTCAGAAGCTAATAAGTACTGAAAGGATTAAGATTTTTTTTAATAGAAGTAATTTACAAATCTGTTTAACTTTCTGGAGCCAGTTGATATATATATATAAAAAAAATATTTTTTTCCTGGAGAACCCCTTTAAGTTCAGAATGCTGGTTTGGGGGGCCGTAGTTGTGATGGCATGTCACGCCCCCTTGTGACATCACGACACGCCCCCTCTCCATTTATGTCTATGGGGGGGGAGGGCATGACAGCCTCCTGTCCTGTAATGTCTCCCTACTGTACAAAAACTCCATAAATAAAAGAAAAAAACACCTAATAATGTACATTATTAGGTGTTTTTCGGTTATTTATGGCGTTTTTGGTATCGCATGTCCACGTTCATTCATATGTTTAGTCGCGCGTACAACTACTTCCTGGCCGTCCTGCTATGTGTTTCTTTTGTTCCCATTTATTTTATATATAATTTGATTTATTTATACCTTTTTGGGCACAACTGGACAATATTAGCAGTATGACTTTTATGTATCTGTTTTTTATGTCACTGTTTTTATTTTATTTTTGCACATTGTGTTGTTCCCACTTGTATTTTAATCAGTGTATTTATTACTCATGTGATTGTATGTGGGCGGTCCCAGTGACGCAACCTGATTTCCTTGGATTGCGCCACCGGTCCCCCCCCCCCCCCCATATATAAGGAGATCCATGTGTGTTTAACCCTTGTATGACTAAGGCTTTCAAGTGAAGCCGAAACGCGTCACGTCGTTAACTGAGTTCCTGTGATGTCTTCTATGGCTATTTAATAAAGGACCATTCCTGAGTTTGGCGCTAGACGTCCCTGTTTCTTGTGCAATTGCCTGGGACGCAGTCCACGTCAGCTCCGTGCGCCTGCTGCAGGGTGAGCTGAAACGCATATATATCTTGTATATAGGAGCAGTATTATAGTAGTTATATTCTTGTATATAGGAGCAGTATTATAGTAGTTATATTCCTGTATATAGGGGCAGTATTATAGTAGTGATATTCTTGTATATAGGAGGCGGTATTATAGTAGTTATATTCTTGTATATAGGAGGCAGTATTATAGTAGTTATATTCTTGTATATAGAAGCAGTATTATAGTAGTTATATTCTTGTATATAGGAGCAGTATTATAGTAGTTATATTCTTGTATATAGGAAGCAGTATTATAGTAGTTATATTCTTGTATATAGGATGCGGTATTATAGTAGTTATATTCTTGTATATAGGAGCAGTATTATAGTAGTTACATTCTGGTATATAGGAGCAGTATTATAGTAGTTATATTCTTGTATATAGGAGGCAGTATTATAGTAGTTATATTCTTGTATATAGGAGCAGTATTATAGTAGTTATATTCTTGTATATAGGAGCAGTATTATAGTAGTTATATTCTTGTATATAGGAGGCAGTATTATAGTAGTTATATTCTTGTATATAGGAGCAGTATTATAGTAGTTATATTCCTGTATATAGGAGCAGTATTATAGTAGTTATATTCTTGTATATAGGAGCAGTATTATAGTAGTTATATTCTTGTATATAGGAGCAGTATTATAGTAGTTATATTCTTGGACATAGGGGTCAGTATTATAGTAGTTATATTTTTGTACATAGAAGCAGTATTATAGTAGTTATATTCTTGTATATAGGAGCAGTATAATAGCAGTTTTATTCTTGGACATGGGTCAGTATTATAGTAGTTATATTTTTGTACATAGAAGCAGTATTATAGTAGTTATATTCTTGTATATAGGAGCAGTATTATAGCAGTTTTATTCTTGGACATAGGGGGTCAGTATTATAGTAGTTATATTCTTGTATATAGGAGACAGTATTATAGTAGTTATATTCTTGTATATAGGAGCAGTATTATAGTAGTTATATTCTTGTATATAGGAGCAGTATTATAGTAGTTATATTCTTGTATATAGGAGGCAGGATTATAGTAGTTATATTCTTGGATATAGGAGCAGTATTATAGTAGTTATTTTTTGTAAATAGGAGGCAGAATTATTTTAGTTATATTCTTGTACATAGGGACAGTACTATAGTAGGTTTATTCTTTTACATAGAAGCAGTATTATAGTAGTTGCATTATTGTACATCTGAGACAGTATTTTAATAATTATATTCTTATATGCTTGTACATAGGAGCAGTATTATAGTAGTTATATTCTTGTATATATGAGCAGTATTATAGTAGTTATATTCTTGTATATAGGGGCAGTATTATAGTAGTTATATTCTTGTATATAGGAGCAGTATTATAGTAGTTATATTCTTGTATATAGAAGCAGTATTATAGTAGATATATTCTTGTATATAGGAGGCAGGATTATAGTAGATATATTCTTGTATATAGGAGCAGTATTATAGCAGTTTTATTCTTGGACATATAGGTCAGTATTATAGTAGTTATATTCTTGTATATAGGAGGCAGTATTATTGTAGTTATATTCTTGTATTTAGGAGCAGTATTATAGTAGTTATATTCTTGTATATAGGAGCAGTATTATAGTAGATATATTCTTGTATATAGGAGCAGTATTATAGTAGTTATATTCTTGTATATAGGGGCAGTAGTATAGTAGTTATATTCTTGTATATAGGGGCAGTATTATAGTAGTTATATTCTTGTATATAGGAGCAGTATTATAGTAGTTATATTCTTGTATATAGGAGCAGTATTATAGTCGTTGTATTCTTGTATATAGGAGCAGTATTATAGTAGTTATATTCTTGTATATAGGAGCAGTATTATAGTAGTCATATTCTTGTATATAGGAGCAGTATTATAGTAGTTATATTCTTGTATATAGGAGCAGTATTATAGTAGTTATATTCTTGTATATAGGAGCAGTATTATAGTAGTTATATTCTTGTATATAGGAGCAGTATTATAGTAGTTATATTCTTGTATATAGGAGCAGTATTATAGTAGATATATTCTTGTATATAGGAGCAGTATTATAGTAGATATATTCTTGTATATAGGAGCAGTATTATAGTAGTTATATTCTTGTATTTAGGAGCAGATTTATAGTAGTTATATTTTTGTATATAGGAGACATATTCTTGTATATAGGGGCAGTATTATAGTAGTTATATTCTTGTATATAGGAGCAGTATTATAGTAGTTATATTCTTGTATATGGGGGCAGTATTATAGTTGTTATATTCTTGTATATAGGGGCAGTATTATAGTAGTTATATTCTTGTATATAGGAGCAGTATTATAGTAGTTATATTCTTGTATATAGGGGCAGTATTATAGTAGTTATATTCTTGTATATAGGAGGCAGTATTATAGTAGTTATATTCTTGTATATAGGAGCAGTATTATAGTAGTTATATTCTTGTATATAGGAGCAGTATTATAATAGTTATATTCTTGTATATAGGAGCAGTATTATAGTAGTTATATTCTTGTATATAGGAGCAGTATTATAGTAGTTATATTCTTGTACATAGGAGGCAGTTATATAAATATGTAGTTTGTAAATATTTTTGTATATAGGTGGTATGCCGAGTCTGGCGGAAAGATAGGCTAAAGATGGGGCCAATTCTCCTCACACATTGGTCACCACTGCTCTGTCAATAGGCCCCTAAAGACTGGACCTCCCATTCCAAATAGAGAATAAATAGGACATATCTGGCATTACTGTCCCTGGTAGATGGTGATGGTGCACATTAACAGAGAACAAAGTGCAGGAGATGGGGAGTTTAGGCCAACAACCCACTAAACTTCTTGACGGTTATAGATTTCTTGTTTTCTGAGCTGTTCGTCCCATCGACCTCCTGGTTTGGGTCAGATCCCCACTGGTAAGTCTGGTCTTAGAAGGTCTTGGAGGCGTCTTCCATCCTCTCAGGGCCCGGCAGCAATGTGCCCTAAAACCTGCACCTTCAACCCTATTAACCTGGTGGACAAGGCAGAAGATGTGAAGTCATTTACGGTTAAAAGTAGCGTTACCAGAGGTTGTAGTAGCTATATTATCAATGGAACATGATAGACAAGGCTGGAGATGTTATATCATTTAGTAGTAGCGTCATCAGGGCCAGTAGTAGTTGCAACAACTATAGAACTTGATGGACAAGGCAGAATGTAAAGCCATTTAGGGCCATTAGTACCAGCACCAGGGTTGGTAATAGTTGCATCATGTATGGAATATTATGGACTAGGCCAGAGTTGTGAAGCCATTTAGGGCCAGATTTGAAACATTTCAAAAACAAATTAGATTTGAAGACTGGATGGATTTGGAATGGGGACCATTGTTGTACAGGGCCCATCTCAAGCAGATGTGCGCCCTGTACAATGAGTAGAAAAACAAGCCACTTACAGGGATGGACAGTCACAGGTCCACACATGGAGATCAGGAGAAGCCTCCGGGGTAAATATTTTCATACCAGCAAAAAGGGACCTAAAACCCCTAATAGGGGCGGCTCCAAACTAGACATGCAGATGTGCAATGTATCTATATATCCTCTGCCTGCCCTCTCCCTCAGCCTCTAGTGACCAGGATATTCTAGTACAAGTCCACCCATGTGCATCTCACCCAAGTCCACCTATTTACATCACACCCAAGTCCACCCATGTGTATCACACCCAAGTCCACCTATTTACATCACACCCAAGTCCACCCATGTGCATCACACCCAAGTCCACCCATGTGCATCACACCCAAGTCCACCCATGTGCATCTCACCCAAGTCCACCCATGTGCATCAGACCAGGAAAGGATGGTGAGTGATTGTTCCGTCATGACCTCCAACAAGATATGTATGTAAATAGGGGGCGGGGGATTTGCTGCCAGCACAGCCGCCCGATCTGATATGTATCGCCGGCAGCCGAGAAGGAGGGGGGGGGGGGGGGGGGAGGGGTTTATAATTTTTGAAACAAATTTCAATTACAACCTACAGCATAGCATGGGCATTTTTAGCATTTGTATGAATGTGATAGATCTATCACCTCCGAGATGTTTCCACTGTCATTTTTATTGCTGTAAACAGATGTGATTTTTTTTTTTGCATCAAATAAAGGCAGATTTCAGAAATCCTGCTTCTTCTTTTTTTATATATATTGTGTCTCCTTGTCAGAATCTGTGGACAAATTGGATTGGAATTATAGTTTATATGTAATAGTTTGCAGACTTTCCAAGGCTCTCTACACAGTAGTCATTATAAGACATTAAAGGGGTACTCCAGGGAACTAAACCCATAGCCCATCCTTTCACTCTCACCAACCTATGTATTTGTCTAAATATCATTAATTATCTATATAGAGCAGTTTCCCTCTTTCAGCTGTCACTTACATGCTGGGAGTGAGAGAAAGACGTCAAGATTCTCAGTCACAACTCAGCACATAACGCTGCTCTTTGCCTGCTGTAGATCTAATCACTGACTGCTGACATTCAGACCATAGAATGATTTATTGCTGGATGCTGCTCACTGTGTTTACAACAACACAGCATGCACACAGATAGTGAAAGCAATTGGCTGGCAGCCATTACACAGAGCTGCTCTGACTTCTAGGAGTTATAGTCAGGTCTGCAAACAAGGAAAAGGAATATTTAGGAAACAACAGGGGCCACAGGAGCTGGCAAAATCCCATGGATAACTACAGGGGACACAGAAGAGGTATTGTGGTGGCTTTGGGGCATATTTATTTTACTTAACTCCCCCGGAGCACCCCTTTAAAGGAGATATGCGGCGGAAAAACCGTATCCCCTATCCGCAGGATCACTGGGGGTCCGACCCCCCGTACAGGGCCCTGACTCTCCCATACAGGGCTCTCCTCCTCTAATGCGTGTGTCGTACCCAGCATGGAAATTGGTCAAAACACGCCCCCTCCATTTATCTCTATGGGAGAGGAGGAAACACAGCGTTCCATAATGATGAATGGAGGGGGGCGTGTTTCGACCAGCTTCTGTACTGGGAGTGACACGTCATTTCAGGAGCAGAGCCGGGGCCCTGTATGGGAGATCACGGGGGTCCCAACGGTTGGACTTCCCGTGCTCAGACCCCGCATATCTCCTTTAAGGGACAGTGACCAAAAATCCAAGTTGTTTCAAGGAATCCTAGTGTCCAGAGGTCTCATTCCTGCACTTTGAATACGGGAACAACCTGTGGCTTTCGAACTGTTGCAAAACTGCAACTCCTATCATGCTATGACAGCCGAAGGCTGTCATGGCATGATGGGAGTTGTAGTTCTGCAACAGCTGAAGACCCACAGGTTGTTCCCGTATGCAAAGTGCCAGTGATATACTGCAACATGGATGTGTTTCGAGTACATGCGCGCTTCTTCATCACCATTCCACCTGTGCACACCTTTCCCCTCTATGTACGCAACTCAGAGGGAGGAGTCACCAGTTGAGAATTAAATACATTTTTATATAGGAGTATATTTTAATTCACAACTGGTGGCTCCTCCCTCTGAGTTGCGTACATAGAGGGGAAGGTGTGCACAGGTGGAATGGTGATCAAGCGCGCACATGCACTCAAAACGCGTCACTGGCTAGGTGGTATGTCGTGAGTGCTATCTTGCAAGGTTTTTAATGCTTTGGAAGTGCTGGATCCAGAACATATTTCTTCATACCACTAGGGGGAGGTATGCCTAGTAAGAGCAGGGCTAGGAGACATCTGCCACAACCGTCGGTTGGGAAGCTCACGTGACCAAGGCATCATTCACCTGTTATACAGTAATGTACAAATGTTAACCCTTTACACTCTGTAATACCTCAGCATTCCTCATACACATTTAGGCAATATGCCAAAACCTTTTCTTTCAGCCTCACAACAACTTCTTGGTGTAGTAGCTGGACCATTAGTACTGGGACACTACATTTGAAAGCAGGAGCAGCCATTTGGGGTCCACACTGTAAAGGCGACTGACGAGGCCCGGAATCACTATATGGCTAGCCTGGAATCACCTTCTGTTAAGAAGTAGGAGTATGTCCGGAGCTACAGTCTGATCAGAGATCATTTCATCTCGGACGTTGATGAGGAAGAGGACAAAGACCCATGTGCTTCCCCCGATCCCATGTTGTGCAATACAGCTTCGGGCCCTGTGATTTACCCGTCCTATCCTTTTCTTCATCCTCCCCACCCACCATCTCTGTCTGTAATGCTTTATGGGGTTATCCAAAGATTACCTTTTCATTATAACTTTTCATCATGTCTCATAGGTGGGGGTCCAACCACTGGATCCCAAAATGGGGGTCCCAAATTATGCTGTTTGAATGAAGTGACGTTCAAGTATGGCTTACCGCTTTATCCATTGCTATGGGACTGCAAAAGACAGCCAAGCACTGTACTCCGCTATCTCCATCAGTCCCAATTCAGACCAAATAAGAACATGGCTGTATAGGGCATTTGACCCTGAATCCATACTGACCTCTTATTAGTTGATTAACCCTTCTTGCGCCGAGATATCATAGTGTAAAAAGATTAGCATATTAGGCTTTGATGCCCACTGGGCGTTGCCCCCTGCTGCTAAAGCCTAGAACAGCTCCTCCCCTTTACTAGTTAGCCCCTCCCCTCTGATCTACAGATCATTAGGAGCATGGGGGGGACGGCAACCTAAACATTTGCTCCAGGGGCCATAAGCCCTAAGCTACGCCCCTGCCCCCCCCCCCCCCCCCCCCCCCCCACCCACACACACACACACACTCTTTCAAATGACACAGGACCCCTTTTATTATTATTAGTGGGGGATCCAGTGTTCAGACCCTCATCGGTCAAGAAATCGACGAACTTGGGGGTCACTTACTATGAGGTTGCTAAAGATAGCCAAGCGCTGTACTCAGCTATCTCTGTCAGCGCCATAAAAAGTAATGGAGCAACAGCACCATGCTCGGCTGCCACTCCATTGACATGAAAAGGCATGGGAGTCCTGTTTTCTCGATTGGTGGGGGTCAGAAATAGGACCCCCCCCCCCCAATCACAAGACACTTATCAACTATCCTGTGGGTACGTGATGACTTGTAATATTGGGATAACCTTTTTACGTTTGCTGGAATGTTAGTGTAGCACATGGTGTAATGTATAGTGTAGGGAAACCTTTGCTGCATGTTGTCCCACCATGATATTTGGCCTGGACAGGTAAAGGCTGAGAGTTGTAGTTTTGCAACAGCTGGAGGCACTATGGTTGGGATACACTGATCTATGTGTACGATGGCCTCTCAACTCTTGTCAGAGGAGAGAAGGGTCGGACAAGTGTCCCCCTGTAGAATACATGTGCTGGTGTATACGGAGATGGAGAGTGCATGCTGGGAGTTGTAGTTATGCAACACTGCTTTATACAATCACAGGGTTTGCTCATCACCACCACAAGGGGAGCTCTCTACACAGATCTTTACAGAAACTTCCTTTACTAGCAGTATCCATCCATGTACAGCAGTGCCTGTAAGGCAGACATTTTCATCACTGTTGATCTTAAATGGGGTCGTCCAAAATCCAGGCATCTCCCAAAAAGTGAAAACAGGAGAATAAAACCCATTTTTCTATTCTGACCAAAAAGATTGATTTCTCTTGAGCTGGTCCCCAGTCCACAACTTTTCATACCGGTTGTGTTCAAATTCAAAACGCCGCCACAGTGTGACGTGCCGCCCCGTGTGTTGATAATACATATTAGAACAAATATGGTGCCGTATCTGCAGCAAAATCTGTAGAACATCACCGTACGGTGCCCGCGCTTATTATGGCCATGACCTGACAACTGGCACAGTCTGCGCTGAAGTCTATTGATACAGTCTGGACTCGCTGGCCTTTGCACCCCCGAATCAGGCTGTGGTTAATCTATAGATCGTGTAGGTTCCAAGAGCAATTGTCCCAATTCACTTTGAATAATTTCTTTAACCTTTTTTGTTGATTTAATACTCAATATATCTGCAGTGATCAAATTCCACCACTAGATGGAGCCAAAGTACTGAACTATATTCATACCAGACTAAAGTCTCAGCTATCACAGTCCTTTTTTATATAACTATTTATGTTTCAAAAAATATAAATAAAATAACATTCGCTTTTTCACATAAGTGCACAATAATAGGGATAACGTGCAGGACACTTGGCGGTCGGTGTGAATAACGTCCATGGAACAGTTTTACTGGCGTTTAAAAAAAGAAAAAGAAAAGAAAATGATTGATTTCAGTGAAATTATGGGAATGCGCCGTCTCTTAGACTGCAGTGCATTCCGTGCATTGTCCGGAGAAAGAATAGACACGTCTATTCTTTCTGCACCAGATGTTTTCCTGTGCGGAAATTCTACCATGTAAAATCAATGGGAGCCTGCTGCTGGGGAATCTCCATGCGGAATTCCCCACAGAAATTCCTTTGTGTGATCATAGCCTTTCCAGGAGCCTCTTATGCCAGGTTTTAGACACAGAGGCTGATGATATAATATGTGATTGAAGCTTAAGGCCCCTCCCTTTATTTATGCTCCTCCTCCAAGTTCAAGGGGGTCCCTCCCCTTATCAAGGCTCCTTCCCTAAGTAAATTCCCTCCCCTTTATTAAGGCTCCTCCTCTTATTAAGAATCCCCTGGGTGCAGGAAGACCCCTTCCCCTATTTAGGCTCCTCCCTGAGTGGTGAAAGGGTAAGGCTCTTCTTATTGTAGCTCCACGCTTGGGTAAAAGAAGCCTCCTCCCCTTATTGCAGCTCCTCCCCTCAGTGCAGCAAGGCCCCTCCCCTTATTGCAGCTCCTCCCCTCAGTGCAGAAAGGCTCCTCCCCTTATTGCAGCTCCTCACTTCAGTGCAGGAAGGCTCCTCCCCTTATTGCAGCGCCTCACCTCAGTGCATAAAGGCTCCTCCCCTTATTGCAGCGCCTCACCTCAGTGCAGGAAGGCTCCTCCCATTATTGCAGCACCTCACCTCAGTGCAGGAAGGCTCCTCCCCTTACTGCAGCTCCTCACCTCAGTGCAGAAAGGCTCCTCCCCTTATTGCAGCTCCCCACCTCAGTGCAGAAAGGCTCCTCCCCTTATTGCAGCTCCTCACCTCAGTGCAGGAAGGCTCCTCCCCTTATTGCAGCTCCTCACCTCAGTGCAGAAAGGCTCCTCCCCTTATTGCAGCTCCTCACCTCAGTGCAGAAAGGCTCCTCCCCTTATTGCAGCTCCTCACCTCAGTGCAGAAAGGCTCCTCCCCTTATTGCAGCTCCTCACCTCAGTGCAGAAAGGCTCCTCCCCTTATTGCAGCTCCTCACCTCAGTACAGAAAGGCTCCTCCCCTTATTGCAGCACCTCACCTCAGTGGAGAAAGGCTCCTCCCCTTATTGCAGCTCCTCCCCTTATTTCAGCTCCTCCCCTTATTGCAGCTCCTCACCTCAGTGCAGCAAGGCTCCTCCCCTTATTGAGGCCCCATCTTTGAGAGCAGGAAGACTTATCCCTTTATGGATGCTCCTTTCCTTCTTGAGTGCACAAAGTCCCCTTCATTTATTTAGGTATCTCTCCTGGGTGCAGGAAGGGCCCTCCCCTTTATCAGACTCCTTCACTAAGAACGGAAAGACCCCTCCCCTTATCTAGGCCCCTCCCCTTATTATGGCTCCTCCCCTGAGTGCAGTAAGAATTCTCTCTTGATTACAGGAAGGCGTCTCCCCTAATTAAGGCTCTTTGCCTAAATGAAGGAAGGTGGAGGCTCCTCCCCTAAGTTCAGAATGTCTCCGCCTCTTTTTGAGCCCCCACCCCCACCTAGTGCAGTTTTCTGCCATTTTCCATAAGCTCCCTGCACTGATTTCTTGCGCAGGAGTTAATATGCAAAGCTGCAGTATAAAGCATGGTGGATGGAGCCGCAGCTTGGTCCAATCTGTCTCTCTATACTGCAGTTTTGGATGCAGGTTTGATTCATTCCAATAGGGTTCAGCTGTTAGTTGGGAAACACTGTGAAAGACAACGGTCCAGTCAAAGGTTGCGGCCACCGAGAGGCGCTATTGTGACCAGATAATCCGCATTGTCCCCTTCACTCGGATATTCAAATGTTACGGCTGATCCCGTACAGACAGGGCAGGGATCAGACTCTGCTTCCAAACAGACAGCGCGGAACAGATCCCCCCCCCCCAAAAAAAAAGGAGTCACAATTCACACACCATCTGCACGACGCCCACTTGTATCGACATGCGACAGCTGCGCCGAAAGAAAAACACAACCCCCCCCCCCCCCGCCCCTTCTCCCAAGTCAGACTTCTGGTAAATTTTACAGATTTAATTATTGATGCAATGTCAGTCTAAATGTGGAAAGAAAAAAAAAAAAAAAAAACACTGCGCGCGGCGGGTGACAAGGAGCGGCGGGTGACAAGGAACGGCGGGTGACAAGGAGCGGCGGGTGACAAGGAGCGGCGGGTGACAAGGAGCGGAGGGTGACAAGGAGCGGAGGGTGACAAGGAGCGGCGGGTGACAAGGAGCGGCGGGTGACAAGGAGCGGCGGGTGACAAGGAGCGGCGGGTGACAAGGAGCGGAGGGTGACAAGGAGCGGCGGGTGACAAGGAGCGGAGGGTGACAAGGAGCGGCGAGTGACAAGGAGCGGCGGGTGACAAGGAGCGGCGGGTGACAAGGAGCGGCGGGTGATAAGGAGCGGCGGGTGACAAGGAGCGGCGGGTGACAAGGAGCGGCGGGTGACAAGGAGCGGAGGGTGACAAGGAGCGGCGGGTGACAAGGAGCGGCGGGTGACAAGGAGCGGCGGGTGACAAGGAGCGGCGGGTGACAAGGAGCGGCGGGTGACAAGGAGCGGCTGGTTAATGTCCTGACGTGTTGCATGGTTGAATGTGGTGCCGAAACCCGGGGTCACCGTCAACACTTTAAATCCTTGATCAATTGAGATCCTGGGTTTCGGCACAACTTTTTTTTTTTTTTTTTTTCAGACATTTTCAGATAGCGCCACAGGCCCGAAGCCGCCTGAGGCTGCACTACTGAGAGACTCTGATGACAGCACCTCGTCCCCCTTCTGGGCCTGCGGTGTTGCCATGGAAACATTGGTTCCGAATCACCATCTAGATGAGATGTTTATATCTTAGCGCTGGTTTGAGACGATATGGTAGAATTTTTGTGCCCGCAATATGGCCCCAGGTTCCACCCTGACCATCTAGAGACCCGAAATGAAAGCACTAATGGGTCTTTCTAGCCACAACCGGGCCTTGCAGGTACAATATGGACGTGACAATATGCGGCCATATTGCCTTCGTCTGACCCTGTTGTAACGGTGTAAACAGCGGCAGACGCGTATACATCTTTGAGGACGCGGATGTCGCCTGTGTGTAGTCTGATCACTCTAGAAGGGAAGGAAAACAACGGACTCTGACTACACACAGTTTGCTTGTAGTCTGTTACCATGGAGACACATAGGTCTGCATAGAAGCTGTGGACACAAAACAGGGATTGATTGTTTTATTTATTTAATCAAAACCATAGACACCTTGGTGGTATTTTCTGTTGCAGATACATTTATACAATAAGTGCATTGCAAAAGTTTACATACCCCTTAGAGCATGGTGTCCCAACCTCCAGCTGTTGCAAAACTACAACTCCCAGCATGCCCGGACAGCCTTCGGCTGTCCGGGCATGCTGGGAATTGTAGTTTTGCAACAGCTGGAGGCATCCTGGTTGGGTAAAATACTGCTATAGAGTCGTCTTTTGCAAAAATATACACACCCTATGTGAAGAAAGGCTCTTGGTGTGTGTTTCTTTAAGAATCGCTCATTGGGCTGCGCAATTCTGTCCTTATCTCCATGATTCAAGGGCGCGCTGACCGATCCAAGCAACAGCGAATATTTTTCAGGGTCTCTGTGGTTGTGGGTTATACGGTCTTGGCAGATGCTGAGATTGCGCACTTCCCGATGTCCCCTTGTGTCATTGCTGATGACATTTTTCCATTTTTTTTCCATAATTCTTAAAGGGGTTTATCCAGAGTTAGAAAGACCACACTGTTTTCTTCCCAAAAACAGCGCCACAACTGTCCTCAGGTTCTATGTGGTTCATTCACTTCAATGAAACTGAGCTGCAATGCCACACACAACCTGAAGACAAGAGTGGCGCTGTTTCTGGAAAACAAAAAGCAGCTCTCTCTTCCTGGATAACCCCTTTAATTCTGTATCTGAGAAAGCTTAGTGAAAGTTGTTATAGGAGTTGTCACCCAGCTTTCTGAGAGTCCTCAACGTCAAACCTTCCCACTTATGCATTTCCCAGGAGGTCCTGCACCACTAAAAGAACGGAGGATGCAGAGGCCTCAGTGCAGGAGTGGAGGGAAGGTGAGTGGAGAGGACTTATTGGGGGAAACTTTTTAATGGGGGCATCTACCTAATAGAAGGTTCCCTATCTACATGACTACCTAACTACTGGGGGCTTCTACATAATAAAGGGGATTTCCTATCTACTGGGAGCTTCTACGTAGGGGGGGATTCCCTACCTACATACCTACTGTGGGCTTCAGCCTAATAGGGGGCAATGCCAAATTACTGGGGGCTTCTACCTAATAGGGGGTATTCCCTAACTACCTTCCAGGGACTTCTACCTAATAGAAGGGATTCCCTTCCTACTGGGGGCTTCTACCTAATAGGGGGGATTCCCTAACTACCTTCCAGGGACTTCTACCTAATAGGGGGGATTCCCTTCCTACTGGGGGCTTCTACCTAATAGGGGGGATTCCCTACCTACTGGGGGCCTCTACCTATTAGGGGGGATTCCCTACCAACTGGGGGATTATACTGAACAGGGGGATTTCCTACCTACTGGGGGCTTCTACATAATAGGGGGGATTCCCTACCTACTGGTGGCGTCTACCTAATAGGGGGGATTCCCTACCTACTGGGGGCTTCTACGGAATAGGGAGGATTTCCTAGCTACTGGGGGCTTCTACCTAATAGGGCAGATTCCCTACCTACCTGCTGGGTGCTTCTACCTAATAGGGAGGATTCCCTACCTACCTACTAGGGGCTTCTACCTAATAGGGGGGATTCCCTACCTACCTACTGGGGGCTTCTACCTAATAGGGGGGATTCCCTACCTACCCACTGGGGGCTTCTACCTAATAGGGGTGAATTCCCTATCTTACTATTGGAGGCATATCTTAATTACGAGGGTCAGTGATGGCCTCAAGTTCGGCTTTCTCCTAAAGCCTCACAAAGTCTAGAGCCACCTTTGCTGTCACATGACTCGTTCTTTAAAAAAAAAAAAAAAAAGGCATATCTATCTCTCTCATATCTATCTATCTATATCATATCTATCTATCTCATATCTATCTATCTCATATCTATCTATCTATATCATATCTATCTATCTATATCATATCTATCTCTCTCATATCTATCTATATCATATCTATCTCATATATATCTATCTCATATCTATCTATCTCTCATATCTATCTCATATCTATCTATCTCACATCTATCTATCTATCTCATATCTATCTATCTCATATCTATCTATCTATCTATCTCATATATATCTATCTCATATCTATCTATCTCATATCTATCTATCTCATATCTATCTATCTCATATATATCTATCTATCTATCTCATATATATCTATCTCATATCTATCTATCTCATATCTATCTCTCTCATATCTATCTATATCATATCTATCTCATATATATCTATCTCATATCTATCTATCTCTCATATCTATCTCATATCTATCTATCTATCTCATATATATCTATCTCATATCTATCTATCTCATATATATCTATCTCATATCTATCTATCTCATATCTATCTCATATCTATCTATCTCATATCTATCTATCTCATATATATCTATCTATCTATCTATCTATCTATCTATCTCATATATATCTATCTCATATCTATCTATCTATCTCAGATATATATGAGATAGATAGATATGAGATAGATAGATATGAGATAGATAGATAGATATGAGATAGATAGATAGATATGAGTTAGATAGATAGATAGATATGAGATAGATAGATAGATATGAGATAGATAGATAGATATGAGATATATCTATCTATATCATATCTATCTATCTCATATCTATCCATCTATCTCATATCTATCTATCTATCTCATATCTATCTATCTATCTATCTATCTCACATATATCTCTATCTCATATCTATCTAACTCATATCTATCTATCTATCTTATATCTATCTATCTCATGTCTATCTATCTCATATCTATCTCTATCTATCTCCCATCTATCTCATATCTATCTATCTAACTCATATCTATCTATCTCATATCTATCTATCTCATATCTATCTAACTCATCTATCTATCTATCTTATATCCATCTCATATCTATCTATCTATCTCATATCTATCTATCTATCTATCTCATATCTATCTATCTATCTATCTCATATCTATCTATCTATCATCTATCTATCTCATATCTATCTATCTATCTATCTCATATCTATCTATCTATCTCATATCTATCTATCTATCTCCTATCTATCTATCTATCTATCTCATATATATCTATCTAAAATCTATCTATCTATCTATCTATCTATCTCATATCTATCTATCTCATATCTATCTATCTCCTATCTAACTCATATCTATCTATCTCATATCTATCTATCGCTCTCATATCTATCTATCTCATATCTATCTATCTCATATCTATCTATCTCATATCTATCTATCTATCTATCTATCTCATAGCTATCTATGTTATTGTATAGATGTCATAGACAGGCTGTCACCAAGCTTTCCCAGATTCTTGGAAGGCATATCCATCAAAATATGCAGTTAGGTAGACACAATGGAAGGAACTGTGTTTACTTTTTAAAAGCCCTGAATGGCAAATCTTCCAGAGTTTTATGATAAGCCCCATAATAGGTTTCAATACCAGTGACAATGACACTAAAGAACAAGATCTTCTGGGAAAGCTGGATGACAACCATAGGAGGGATTTACTAAGCTTTTCCAGACTCCGAAACGGTACATCGGCTTACAAATGCAGTAATGTCGGAGTTGTGGAACCACTGGGCAGATTTGCTGTTCAGGCTTCTAGAAAAGCTTGGTGGCAGTATGTTGTATGAATACATTATAAACCACTGGATGCAGAGGATCAGGCAGCAGGAATCTTTATTAGATAATTGATAAATCACAATCATGAGTTCACGTCCGGCCGGTGACACGTTGCATTGTCATTGCATTATTTTCTAACATTTTCATATAAACAGTATTGCCCTGGATGTCCCCGATCCCTGCACGGTCTTAACCCCCCCCCCCCCCCCCCCGCCACCACCCCAGATGATCCCCATTATAAAGCGGGTGCACCCCAAATGATGATGTCATCTGTACCCTCCAACATACAGCCTGGAATGTCAAGAATAACTGATGAAACGGAGCGAGTAAGGCTTCAAGAACATGGCTGCTCTCCCACAGAAACAGTGCCCCCCCTGTCCATGGGCTGGGTCTGGTATTGCAGCCATATTTGTAAACTCTCCAGAAACGTCCATGAGGCTCCTCAAAAAAGGGCAGACTATGGAAGAGCTGTCGTTTAAGGGGTCTGTATATTATTTTTTTTAGAACAATCTGTATTAAAATGGGATCTGGAGCCTGTATTTATTGAGGGGTGGGGGGACTTCTATCTATTTTTGCTTAGGGGGTCTGGTCTGGGGTCTTTATTAATTGAAACGGGGTAGTCTGTTATCTATATTAGTTTAGGGGGTCAGGTCTGGGGTCCGTATGAGAATGGGGTCTGTGTTCATTGGGGGGTTGTCTTGTATCTACACTAGATTAGGGGGTCTGGTCTGGGGGTGTGGATTTGTTTAGAACACTTTTGGGCTTATATTAGTTTAGAGATCTGGTCTTGGGTCTGTAATTGTTTTAGAAATTTGGTCTGGGACCTATATTAGTTTATGGGTCTGGTCTGGAGTCTTTATTGAGTGGTTTTGGTCATGTGTAACATTAGTTTAGGGGGGCTTATATTAGTTTAGGGGTCTGGTCTAGGTTCCGTATTTGTTTAGGACATTTGGTCTGGGGCCTTAATTCGTTTAGAGGTCTGGTCTGGAGTCTCTATTCAGTGGGTTTGGTATTGTGTATATTATTAGTTTAGATGTCTGGTCTGGGGTCTGTATCAGTATAGAACATTTGGTCTGGTGCCTTTATTAGTTTAGGGGTCTGGTAAGAAGTCTCTATTCATTAAGTCGGTGAAGTCTCGTGTGCATATTAGTTTAGGAGGCCTTTAATAGTTAAGGGTCTGGTCTGGGGTCTGTATTTCTTTGGGAAACTTAGATGTTCAAGAGTTTAGTCAAAGACCTATCTTAGTTTAGGGGGTCTGAACTGGGGTTTGTATGTATTTAGTGGGTTTGGTCTTGTGTCTTTATTAGTTTAGGGGCCTGGTCTGAAGTCTGTATTCATTTAGTGGGTTAGGTGTCTTTATTAGTTTAGAAGCCTGGTCTGGAGTCTCTTTTCAGTGGGTTTGATCTTGTGTCTATATTAGTTTAGGGGCCTGGTCTGAAGTCTGTATTCATTTAGTGGGTTAGGTGTCTTTATTAGTTTAGGGGCCTGGTCTGGAGTCTCTTTTCAGTGGGTTTGGTATTGTGTATATTATTAGTTTAGGGGTCTGATCTGGGGTCTGTATCTGTTTAGAACATTTGGTCTGGGGCCTTTATTAGTTTAGGGGTCTGGTAAGAAGTCTCTATTCATTAAGTGGGTGAAGTCTCGTGTGCATATTAGTTTAGGAGGCCTTTAACAGTTAAGGGTCTGGTCTGGGGTCTGTATTTCTTTGGGAAACGTTGAAGTTCAAGTGTCTAGTCAGAGACCTATATTAGTTTGGGGGCCTGGTCTGAAGTCTGTATTCATTTAGTGAGTTTGGTGTCTATATTAGTTTGGGGGCCTGTAGTAGTGAAGGGGTCTGCTCCGGGGTCTGTATTTGTTTAGGAAATTTGATCTAGAGCCGATATTAGTTTATGGGTCTGGTCTGGAGTCTGTATTAATTTGTTTGGTTTGGTCTTGTGTCTATTTTTGTTTAGTTACAAGACCTAATACATCGCTCGGTGGGATCTCCCTGATGTCAGGTCTCAAAACTTGTCAAGTATGGTTGCGGCGCAACCCCGTTGGCTGGAATACAATAATACCACACACAGCCTATGAACAAAGTCAAAGAGCAGCCATGTTTTTCTATCTTATATATCCCCTTAAAATAAAGTTTCTTGGGAACAGTGGAGGCGGACATTTTGTCGGTGGGGACATCAGAGGGATGCACTTCCTCGCAGCCCTTAAACACAAGAATGGTCTTTTGGGACAAAGTGAAATTCAGCCCTTCGATTGACACCCAGAGAGGCCATGTAGAGGAACCATTGCTTTCGTTAATACAGATGATGACCGCCATGTTGATGCCCTGGCCCCTGAGAAACTCTCACAGATAAGCTCTGGTGCCATCTGTATCTGTCTTCATGTTGCCTGAGTAGAAGGAACCTAAAGAAGTCTGTGCAGCATGTAGAGGCAGCCTATTGTACGGCGGATAGAACTTCCTGTCATCACAAATGGTGGTCACTCCAACAGGAAGTCAAGAGTTTGTTGGGACACCCAAAGCATCATATCATGAAAAAGATATGGGGGGGCACTAATGTTAGTATGACTATATCAGTGGTCCGCAAACTCAGGACCTCTGGATATTGCAAAACTACAACTCCCAGTAGGCCCGGACAGCCATCGGCTGTCCGGGCCTACTGGGAGTTGTAGTTTTTCAACATCTGGGGGTCTACACTTTGGAGATTACCGGATTATATGGATACTGCCGTGGAGTTAGGGTTTTTGACTCTCTCAGCAATATAGACTCTTCAAGGAATCGCACAGATAGAACGGATGTGGAGTTTTGGATTTTGGAGACCAGACCTTTGAGTCAGAGCACGGCCCTCCATCATGGATGGGACTGACATGGACAGGTCAGCCTTAAGTTGGCATTTAAGTGACCAAATAGTGACCCTGAGAAGGTTATACAGTATAAATCACAGGACTGCATGAAGGACCGAAGACATAAGGCCATTGCTTCCCATCTAGAACCCACGCCGCACCCAATGAAGAGGCTCAATATCATCTATAAAAAATTTAAAAAAATCTGATTAATAAGGCAAATTGAGACATTGGGAAGTGTAATGGGACCACCACACCAGGCCCCCTTACACTTTCTCTATCCTGGTTCACCTCTAGTCTGAGACAGACTGGTTGCTAGGGTTTTATCCTGTCTCTACCCAAGTTAGCACTAATCTGAGGCTGGTTGCTAGGGACAATCTACTTAACAAAGACTGTGACCACGGTTGCTAGGCAGTGTACCCATAGCAACCAGGCTATCAGACATGACTGAGATGTTTAGCTCCAATAGGGAGTACTCTGGTTGCTAGGGACAAGCTACTTAAGACTGTGTCTGTGGTTGTTAGGCAGCGTACCCATAGCAACCAGATTGTCAGACATGACTCAGATGTTCAGCTTTTATAAAGAGCACCCTAGGATAGACTGGTTGCTAGGGACAAGCTACTTAAGACTGTGACTGTGATTGTTAGGCAGCGTACCCATAGCAACCAGATTGTCAGACATGACTCAGATTTTCAGCTTTTATAAAGAGAACCCTAGGATAGACTGGTTGCTAGGGACAAGCTACTTACTTTTTTCTACCCAGTTTAGCACCAACGGTGGGTAATCTAAGAGAGACTGGTTGCTAGGGACAAGCTACTTAAAACACTGTGACTGTGGTTGTTAGGCAGTGTACCCATAGCAACCAGACTGTCAGACATGACTCAAATATTCAGCTCTAATTCGGAGTACTCTAAGACAGACTGGTTGCTAGGGACTTTTCCTTTTTCTACCCAGTTTAGCACCAACGGTGGGTAATCTAAGATAGACTGGTTTCTACAAGCTACTTAAAACACTGTGACTGTGGTTGTTAGGCAGTGTTCCCATAGCAACCAGACTGTCAGACATCACTTAGATGTTCAGCTTTAATAAAGAGTACCCTAGGATAGACTGGTTGCTAGGGACAGGCACTGTGACTGTGGTTGTTAGGCAGCGTACCCATAGCAACCAGATTGTCAGACATGACTTAGATGTTTATTTCAAAGCTGGATTGTCTCGTTCTACCACCAAAGAAGAGATAAGCAGCTGGACGCCGTACATCTCTACGTCTCAGCCGACTTTATTCATCAAATTTTTTCCCCAAAAAATATTTGTGAAAAACCTCCTCATGCCAACAGGTGTAAAGCAGATTTCCTGTCAATGATCTACGACAGGATGTGATGTCATAATATGCAGATTTAGAGGGTGCTGCCTTCAGGACAAGGTAATACTATGTGGTGATGGGAGGGCCTGGGCTAGGGCAGCCTCTTATTAGGTTGGGTGCCACTTTAAAAAATCTACCAATCGTATTAATCCGGTATGTAGTCGGAATGACTCCACAGCCAGGGGGCGCAACTACAGCAAGTGACGAGGTTGTTGTCATATCCAGGTCAAAAAGGCCCCACTACTTCCTAGAAGGAGACCATTATAAATCAGGAGGTCCCCAACTTAGTCCTCGAGGACACCAATAGTCCAGGACTGGGTTGAGGACCACTGCTATAAATAACACCGTTGTAGATACTGCACTTGTTATAGATACTGCATTGGGGCCCAGGCGTTCCAAGTCACCCTGAGCCAGTGGACTCAAACTGTGGCCCTCCAGAGGTTGCAAAACTTCAACTCCCAGCATGCCCGGACAGCCAAAGGCTGTCCGGGCATGCTGGGAGTTGAAGTTTTGCAACCTCTGGAGGGCCACAGTTTGAGACCACTGCACAAAGGGATGAGATGAGAGGGAAGCCTTAATTTACCTTTCATGGACAGTGTGGATCCTCTGGAGGAGGCAGAATGGGCTTTGGCTGACTGGTCATGCAGAGTTGTAGTTTTGCAGCATCTGCAGGGTCGCACTTTGAGACCACTGCTAAGCGGTAAACAACCTGAGGTGCAATAAGGCGACTGCTGATGGTAAGTGAGGACAGCGGGCACACGAGCGGGTGAGGGACATTTGCCCACCGGCTGTAGTAAAGTCCGTCAGCTGTCGGCTAAACCCAGAACTTCTGCGTAATCTAATAAGAGACAATTACTTAAGGCGAGGGATTTATGGAGCTTATTATAGCTTATATATTTGCACCTCTCTGAAACCTTAGTATCCAGATCACGGAACGTCTCCCACCCGCGACAGGACGCCAAGCAGCCGACAAGAAGCTGCCCTCACCGCTCTACACTGAGGAGCCCACCTTACCCCTGCCCTCCAGGACTAATGTCACCTCAGAAAGTGACGTCATACAATTCCACGTACAGTATGACATCACATCACAGTGTTATCTCATCGAGAAAACCAGAATAGAAGTAGGTAGTTTGCCCCCGTATGTAGGACCCCCCTCCCCCTTACATGTAGTTTGCCCCGTATGTAGGACCCCCTCTTACATGTAGTTTGTCCCCTGTATATAGGACCCATTTTGTATATAGTCTGCACCGTTTGTTGGACCCCCCTGTAGGTAGTTTGCCCCTGTATGTAGGACCCCCCTTCCCCTTACATGTAGTTTGCCCCATATGTAGGAACCCCCCCCCTTACATGTAGTTGGCCCCTATATGTAAAACCTACCTGTATGTAGTTTGCCCCCCCCCCCTGTATGTAGGACCTCCTTTTATGCAGAACCCTCATGTATGCTGTTTGCCCCTTGTAGGTAGGACTCCCTATATGTAGGACCCCCCTTTAAGTTGTAGGCCACCCCTGTAAGTAGTATGCCCACTGTATGAAAGACCCCCTTTATGCAGAACTCCCCTGTAAGTAGAATCCCCCTGTAGGTGGCTTGCCCCTTGTACGTAGGACTCCCCTGTATGTAGTATCCCCCTTGGATATAGTTTGCATGTATGTAACACCCCCTTATATATAGTTAACCCCCTGAATGTAAAATCCCCTGTAGGTATGACACCCCAATATGTAGGACCCCTCTGTAGGTTCTTTGACCCCTGTATGTAGCTGGCCCCCTGTATGTAGTAAGCCCCTTTAAGTAGTAACTCCCTTGTAAATAGGACCAACAGAGTGGAAGAGGCAGGGCGACGTGTATTGTCACATGCTCCTCCATAGGACGCCATGTTACGGACGTGGGTGCAGTACATTTGTAACTGTGCCGGAACACCTAAATAGCCCAAGACAGTGTCCTAAATCCCAGAACTGTCCCAGCAAAATACGGGACAGGTTGTGCAAGGTACCGCAGCCCAGCTCCGCCCCCCTGAAGTGAATGTGGCTAAGCCGCAATACCATTCACAACCTGTAACGCAGGGTTGGCGCAGTTTTTGACGGGCACAGCAGATGAATGACTTCACAGGTTGCGGATGATACAGTTAAAGTTGCCTGAGGGCGTGAACAGAACTTTTTGTTTTCGCAGCAACTCGAGAGTAATACACAAATCCGTCTGAATTTTCACAGGTTTGTACCACAAACCAAAAAAACCCGAAAACACAGCACCAGATGCAACACGTGAATTATAAGGTAACGGTGGAACAACGTAGGTCAACAAACAATATATACAGCATTTTGGCCTATGAGGAACGCTAAAACCCTCCCTGCCCCTTCCTGGGAATTCAATTGAGAGTATTGTCCATTTACTTTTCAATAAAGTTTATTGAAATAAGAAAATAGTCGTCTATGTAGCGGTACTCCCCGGAATATCCCCTTAGGGCAGTGCTGTCCAAACTGCGGACGTCCAGCTGTTGCAAAACTACAACCCCCAGCATGCCCGGACAGCCGTTGGCTGTCCGGGCATGATGGGGGTTGTAGTTTTGTAATGGCTAGAGGTCCACAGTTCGAAGACCACGGTCTTAGAGACTGAATCAAAGTTGAGTGCTTGTTTCAATAAGCTTTATTTACAACAAAAAAATATATGGACAAAAGGCATTAAAGGGGAACTCCATACCTCCCACTTAAGCCATGGCTGAACTATCCAGGAAGCCCCACTTTCTTGTATAGACTCCACCCACTGGGTGATCCAAAAATTCCAAGAAACCGGGACAGAGCTTAAGAATAACAATTTTCACAAGTAAAATTTATTTTCACAAGTAAAAAGCTAAATGGAAAAAAAAAAACAGTGACGTAAACTTTTTGCTTTACAAATTTTGTACCGATTCAGAGCTACAATTACGTTTTATTTCTCCTTCGTTTAATACTAAAACAAATATTTAGAAATTCTACAGTAGTTTCCAAAGCAAAAATTTTTAAATTTATTTTCAAAGCAAAATTTCGATTTCTACCGTTATTTCCAAAGCAAAAATGTTTAATTTTACAGTTATTTCCAAAGAAAAAAATTTAGAATTCTAGTTATTTTCAAAGCAAAATTTTGAATTCTACAGTAGTTTCCAAAGCAAAAGTTTTGAATTTTATATTTATTTCCAAATCAAAATTTTGATTTATAGAGTTATTTCTAAAGCAAAAAATGTTGAATTTTACAGTTATTTTTGATTTGGAAATAAAATGTAAAAATCTGAATTTTTGCTTTGAAAATAAAACTCAAATTCAAAATTTTTGATTTGGAAATAAGAGTTTTATTTTCAAAGCAAAAATTCTGAATTTTACAGTTATTTTCAAAGCAAAAAAAATTCAAATTTGGAGTTTCCTGAGACCAGAGAGAAGTGCATTGTGGGAGCCTTGATGACAAATCAGGGATAAGATTCGATCACATGTCTGACAAAGGGGTGGAGCCAAACTACAGAGCAACTAGCAGAATTTTGAAGACAGCTCCGGAGAAAAATCTACTTAAAATAACTCAAAACCGGTACAAATACAATACAGCTGATAATTTGCAAAGTTACTCAAATTTTATGTAAAATTTTAGGGGAGGGGCAAATGAAATGAAAAATTTCACAAATGTTCATGCAAAATGATAAATCCTCCCAAATTTTTTGTATTTTTTTTAAAGTGAAAGGGAGCAATTAATTACCCCATAAACAAAATTTACCAGATTTCGATAATAAAATAAGAGATATATATACTGGTTAAGTCCACTTTGCTTTATACACTTATGTTATAATCCTCCAGTCCTATAGGCCGGACACTAATGCTTTTTTTTTTTTTTTGCCGTTTTATATCCAATTCACAGTTCTACAGAAGCACAACTAAAATTGTTCTACTAAAAAAAACAAAATAATGTAAAAGTATAATTCTCAGAACACAGAAGAACTAAAAAGAAGATGATTTCACAAAAATTATATAATAAATCTCTAAAATCTAGAAATTATATACTGGTTGTATATATATAAAACAGTTCCCGTACTGGAAGGGGGAGTGGCTATACAGAAAGAGGAGGTGCTATCCCATGTAAAGTATAGAAATAAAAAGAAAAGGTAATGATAGTCCATAGACTTCCAGAGAAGCTGGGGAGTGAAGCACTTAAAGGGTATAGACATGAATGGAGGAGGCGTGATGTCACGAGGGGGCGGGGTGTGATGTCAGAAAGGAGGCGTGATGTCACGAGGAGGCGTGGCGTGAAGTCTCCAGTCCCAGAAACACAGAGGTTTTTGAGACAGGAGCAGCAGCCCGGCATCTTATCCTTTGGATAGGTGATAAGATGTCTATGGATGGAATACCCCTTTAAGCACAAGCTTCTCCCAACTCGTTCCACTGAATGGTGGGGTCTCAGCACTGAGACCCTGACCGTTCAACAAATCTATGACATTTCAAATTTTTCTTGAAGTCACAAGGGCACTTTAAAAGAACCCCCAACATATACCTCCAATGGGAGGCTGCACGGTGTCCCACTATTAAGACACATACAGTAGGAAAAATTGCTTCCTCAGAGGAGAAATCCTGGGGAAGCTCTGATGAGGTCACTGTCCATATATGGGCGGTTACATTATATGGATAGTCCATGTACGATAATTGTTCATGTATGGGCCGCTACCATATATGGATAATCCATGAACGGTAACTGTCTATATATGGTCGACTGCCATATATAGATAGTCCATGTACGGTTACTGTTCATATATGGGTGACTACTATATATGGATAGTCCATGTACGGTTACTGTTCATATATGGGTGACTACTATATATGGATAGTCCATGTATGATAAAGTTCATATAAGGGCGGTTACCATATATGTAGAGCCCAAGTACAGTAACTTCATATACGGGCAGCTACCATATATGGATAGTCCTTGTACAGTAACTGTTCATATACAGTTGGTTACCATATATGGATAGTCCTTGTACGGTAACTGTTCATATACAGTTGGTTACCATATATGGATAGTCCTTGTACGGTAACTGTTCATATACAGTTGGTTACCATATATGGATAGTCCTTGTACGGTAACTGTTCATATACAGTTGGTTACCATATATGGATAGTCCTTGTACGGTAACTGTTCATATACAGTTGGTTACTATATATGGATAGTCCTTGTACAGTAACTGTTCATATACTGTTGGTTACTATATATGGATAGTCCTTGTACGGTAACTGTTCATATACAGTTGGTTACTATATATGGATAGTCCTTGTACAGTAACTGTTCATATACGGTTGGTTACTATATATGGATAGTCCTTGTACAGTAACTGTTCATATACGGTTGGTTACTATATATGGATAGTCCTTGTACAGTAACTGTTCATATACGGGCAGCTACCATATATGGATAGTCCTTGTACGGTAACTGTTCATATACAGTTGGTTACCATATATGGATAGTCCTTGTACAGTAACTGTTCATATACAGTTGGTTACTATATATGGATAGTCCTTGTACAGTAACTGTTCATATACAGTTGGTTCCTATATATGGATAGTCCTTGTACAGTAACTGTTCATATACGGTTGGTTACTATATATGGATAGTCCTTGTACGGTTACTATTCATATACAGTTGGTTACCATATATGGATAGTCCTTGTACGGTAACTGTTCATATACAGTTGGTTACTATATATGGATAGTCCTTGTACAGTAACTGTTCATATACAGTTGGTTACCATTTATGGATAGTCCTTGTACGGTAACTGTTCATATACAGTTGGTTACCATATATGGATAGTCCTTGTACAGTAACTGTTCATATACAGTTGGTTACTATATATGGATAGTCCTTGTACGGTTAATGTTCATACACGGTTGGTAACTATATATGGATAGTCCTTGTACAGTAACTGTTCATATACGGGCAGCTACCATATATGGATAGTCCTTGTACAGTAACTGTTCATATACAGTTGGTTACCATATATGGATAGTCCTTGTACGGTAACTATTCATATACAGTTGGTTACCATATATGGATAGTCCTTGTACGGTAACTATTCATATACAGTTGGTTACTATATATGAATAGTCCTTGTACAGTAACTGTTCATATACGGTTGGTTACTATATATGGATAGTCCTTGTACGGTTACTATTCATATACAGTTGGTTACCATATATGGATAGTCCTTGTACAGTAACTGTTCATATACAGTTGGTTCCTATATATGGATAGTCCTTGTACAGTAACTGTTCATATACGGTTGGTTACTATATATGGATAGTCCTTGTACGGTAACTGTTCATATACAGTTGGTTACCATATATGGATAGTCCTTGTACAGTAACTGTTCATATACAGTTGGTTACCATATATGGATAGTCCTTGTACGGTAACTATTCATATACAGTTGGTTACCATATATGGATAGTCCTTGTACGGTAACTGTTCATATACAGTTGGTTACTATATATGGATAGTCCTTGTACGGTAACTGTTCATATACAGTTGGTTACCATGTATGGATAGTCCTTGTACGGTTAATGTTCATATACAGTTGGTTACCATATATGGATAGTCCTTGTACAGTAACTGTTCATATACAGTTGGTTACCATATATGGATAGTCCTTGTACGGTTAATGTTCATACACGGTTGGTAACTATATATGGATAGTCCTTGTACAGTAACTGTTCATATACGGGCAGCTACCATATATGGATAGTCCTTGTACAGTAACTGTTCATATACAGTTGGTTACCATATATGGATAGTCCTTGTACGGTAACTATTCATATACAGTTGGTTACCATGTATGGATAGTCCTTGTACGGTTAATGTTCATATACAGTTGGTTACCATATATGGATAGTCCTTGTACGGTAACTATTCATATACAGTTGGTTACCATATATGGATAGTCCTTGTACGGTAACTGTTCATATACGGTTGGTTACTATATATGGATAGTCCTTGTACAGTAACTGTTCATATACAGTTGGTTACCATATATGGATAGTCCTTGTACGGTAACTATTCATATACAGTTGGTTACCATATATGGATAGTCCTTGTACGGTAACTATTCATATACAGTTGGTTACCATATATGGATAGTCCTTGTACGGTAACTGTTCATATACGGTTGGTTACTATATATGGATAGTCCTTGTACAGTAACTGTTCATATACAGTTGGTTACCATATATGGATAGTCCTTGTACAGTAACTGTTCATATACGGTTGGTTACCATATATGAATAGTCCTTGTACAGTAACTGTTCATATACAGTTGGTTACCATATATGGATAGTCCTTGTACGGTAACTGTTCATATACAGTTGGTTACCATATATGGATAGTCCTTGTACGGTTAATGTTCATATACAGTTGGTTACTATATATGGATAGTCCTTGTACGGTAACTGTTCATATACAGTTGGTTACCATATATGGATAGTCCTTGTACGGTTAATGTTCATATACAGTTGGTTACCATATATGGATAGTCCTTGTACGGTAACTGTTCATATACAGTTGGTTACCATATATGGATAGTCCTTGTAAAGTAACTGTTCATATACAGTTGGTTACCATATATGGATAGTCCTTGTACGGTTAATGTTCATATACGGTTGGTTACCATATATGGATAGTCCTTGTACGGTAACTGTTCATATACAGTTGGTTACCATATATGGATAGTCCTTGTACGGTTAATGTTCATACACGGTTGGTTACCATATATGGATAGTCCTTGTACGGTAACTATTCCTATATGGTAATTTACTCTTAACACAGTGTGAATCCAGCCTGGGACTGGGGAAAGGCCTTACTATCGTCACTTAAGCAGCATTATTATAATACTGCCCCCAATGGGCAATACTGGAACTAGTATAATACTGCCCTCCCAATGGACAAGAATGTGCGTTAAATAATACTGCCTCCATAGGCCAAAATATGGACCAAAACACTTTGAGACATTTCCATATTAGACTCTTTTGTAGTTGGTAGCAGGTGCTAGACGTCTCTTCCAGGAAGAGTTATCCTAGGTGTAAGAAATCAGTTTAAATCATCATAATTACATGGACGTTGGCCTTAAGAGCTGCAACTTGAGCTTCTCCAGTTTATGAGGCCTGGTATGACTAGTAGTCCCGCCCCTGAGGAGCCACTACAATAATAATTGTAGTTTTGCAACAGCTGGAGAGCCACAGGCTGGAGAGCACTTTTTTAAAGTGTAGGAAAACTGCTTATTGCTTGGGCATTGCAACATTGCATTCCGCAACTTGAGCTTCTCCAGCTAATCAGGCACCAACAGGGCACGCTTTACCTAGTAGTCCCGCCCCTGAGGAGCCACTACAATAATAATTGTAGTTTTGCAACAGCTGGAGAGCCACAGGTTGGGGAGCACTCTTTTAAAGTGTCAGAAAACTCTGCTTGGACAATGAGGACACAATACTTGAGCTCCTCTAGCTTATGTGGCATGTTTAACTAAAAAGTCCCACCCATGAGGAGCCACTAGGTTTCACCATACAAGTCCCTGCAGAGAAGGACTCAAGGGCGTAGAGCAGTGTTTCCCAACCAAGGTGCCTTCAGCTGTAGCTAAACTACAACTCCCAGCCTTCGGCTGTCCGGGCATGCTGGGAGTTCTAGTTTTGCAACAGGAGGATGCTAGCGGGACACTTGTCCAACCCTTCTCTCCTCTGACATCCATAATCAATAGAAAGTCAAGAGGCCATTGTACACATAGATCAGGGTTTCCCAACCAGGATGCCTCCAGCTGTTGCAAAACTCCCAGCATGCACTTCCCACCCCTGTATACACTAGCACATGTATTTTGCAGGGGGGCACTTGCCTAACCTTCTCTCCTCTGACATCTAGAGCCAATAGGACGTCAAGAGGCCAACGGCTGTCCGGGCAAGCTGGGAGTTGTAGTTTTGCAACAGCTGGAGGCACTCTGTTTGGGAAACACTGCAGTTGGCTGTCTGGCCATCCTGGGAGTTGTAGTTTGGTTGGGAAACACTGGTGTAGAGTATGAGTTACATCTCATAACCGGCCAAAAACAGCACCAGATTTTTAATTTTTTTTTACATGTAGTGGTCACGGTAGAGAACGGGCAAGAATCAAGCACCAATGCTTTGTGTCTGTCCCAAGTTGGGACCTAACCAGCACTGATCAATACTTATCCAGGGCATTTTAGACGTTCAGTCCATGCCATTGCCTAAGGACTGATATAAATATACAGTGGGTAAATCCTGTACATAGCGTGGAGGGGGTGGGGGTGGGGGGGGAGTGGTCCTGGACGTGGACCATACTGCTGAATAGAGCCCATATGTGAGAAGATGTGCATGAAAATACAGGACACAGTGTTGAGAAGCTTCACATAGACCCGAGCAATGCAAAGAAGAGCGGGAACCCTCCCGGTGACCATTACAGGCATTTGTCGCTGCAGCCACATTGACCAGAAAACCGTATAGAGAGGGCGCCGACGAAGCAGACGTCGCTGCTTCAAAAGCAAATTCACGAACATCGCACCGGAGACTAATATATTCCCCGAGAGGGAAACGTTCCGATTGTTTCCAACCTATTCAAAGATTATTTTACTTCTTCTTCCTATAATCGTCTTCATCCCTGCACTCCACGGCCGACAGGGAGATCAGCATCTGGGCCGTATAGTAAGTCGCCATTATGATGGTTCTGGAGCAAGGGACGGGGAAGCAGAATTTGTTGACCGCAATGGTGAAGTCGGACACGACGAAGAGCACGGCCCCGATGCACGCCGACAGCTTGGTCCATGTCCATAGGTCATTGCACAACTGCACGCCGGCAACGGCTCGCCAGGCCATGAAGGCGATGAGCGCCGTATAGACGGCCACCAAGTAGGTGAACGGACCTGAGAGATAAGAGTACAATAAAGAGTATAAAATGCTGGATAAAAAGGCCATCACGGCACCGGTCCGGAGGTCCAGAGGCTTCATGCCGAATGCGGAGGAATACAGGATGTGCGCGAAGGCGAACATCAGCAAACCTATAAAAAAGGAAGGGGGGGAAAAAGGGTTAAAATGGGACATAAAACAGTGGAGAGCGTGGATAATAATGCACAAGAAGAACAACTGGTAATGAGAATTGTCCCGGGTCTGACAGCTTAAAGGGGTACTCCACTGGCCAGTCTTCCGGCTGCATTTCAAATGCTGTGGGGGGTTGGCCACGCCCCCTTCATGCCGTCAGGCCACGCCCTTCAATGCAAGTCTATGGGAGGGGGCGTGACTGCCGTCACGCCCCCTCCCATAGACTTGCATTGAGGGGGAGAGGCCTGACAGCATTAGGGGGCTTGGCCAGTGGAGTACCCCTTTAAGCCAAAGGGAGCAACACAGTTCAGTGGCCACTGCTGGAGAAATGTGGTATGACATGTCAATCATTCAAGTAAATGAGAAACAATGGCCGTGCCAGGTCCTCCGGAGCAGAAGCTGCTAGTAACCAAGGTGATGGAGGGAAGTCCTTGTGTGTAACACGGAAGAATAGAGGTTATAATAGAGAATGGTCTGCGGGGCAGGTTACAATGTATCAGACCAATGGTGACAACCAAACATAGAAGCTGCTGAGGGGCCCAATCACAAAGAGGACCCATCTTCACTCAGAGGCCCCATTGAGACCCCCTACTGTGTGTATTATCCCTGTACTGTGACGTCACTGTGTATTATCCCTGTACTGTGACATCACTGTGTGTATTATCCCTGTACTGTGACATCACTGTGTGTATTATCCCTGTACTGTGACATCACTGTGTGTATTATCCCTGTACTGTGACATCACTGTGTGTATTATCCCTGTACTGTGACATCACTGTGTATTATCCCTGTACTGTGACATCACTGTGTATTATCCCTGTACTGTGACATCACTGTGTGTATTATCCCTGTACTGTGACATCACTGTGTGTATTATCCCTGTACTGTGACGTCACTGTGTATTATCCCTGTACTGTGACGTCACTGTGTAATATCCCTGTACTGTGACATCACTGTGTATTATCTCTGTACTGTGACATCACTGTGTGTATTATCCCTGTACTGTGACGTCACTGTGTATTATCCCTGTACTGTGACGTCACTGTGTGTATTATCCCTGTACTGTGACGTCACTGTGTGTATTATCCCTGTACTGTGACGTCACTGTGTGTATTATCCCTGTACTGTGACATCACTGTGTGTATTATCCCTGTACTGTGACATCACTGTGTGTATTATCCATGTACTGTGACATCACTGTGTGTATTATCCCTGTACTGTGGCATCACTGTGTGTATTATCTCTGTACTGTGACATCACTGTGTGTATTATCCCTGTACTGTGACATCACTGTGTGTATTAAAGTCCCAGGACTGATCCTTATACAATTATTCAGTCATATACATTGTCACATAGAATATCACCTTTTTGTAGTAAGCTTGTTATCTAATTATAAGGACGCGTTCACACTGGCATATTTTGCTGCAGATTTTCCGCAGCAGATTTTTCTACCCATTGAAGTCAATGGGTAGCAAAATCAGCTTAAAAAAAAAATGTAGCAAATTCCGCACGTGTAAAACGTACCCTAAATCACAATCTTTATTATTATGAGACCGTGAGCAAAAACAAATAAAATAAAACAAATAATATAAAAAAGATAAATAGAACATACATACATAATGTAAATAGATAAACAAAATAATATAAAAAATATACAAATAAAATAAAAAAATAGATAAACAAAAATCTAAGACAGACATAAAAAATAGATAAATAAAATAAATTAAAATAGATGCATAAACAAGTAGATAAATAGATACATAAATAAACAAATAACTTAAAAAAAAAAAAATGAATAAAAAAAAAATAGATAAACAAAATTAAAAATATAGCTATATAAAACAAATAAAAATAAACAAATACATGAAAATTTTACTCAGCTACTAGGAAATTTACTGAGAAATCTCTTCCGATGTACGTGGGGGAGGGGCGAGGTCTTTATACAATACGGAAGCTCTGTCGGCGCTGCCAGCAATTATATTTCCCAACGTCCATTCACACCAATAAATGGTTGAAGGGGGGGGGGGGGGGGGGGGGGGGGGAACGTGAGAAAGGGATTTACTGTCTGAGACTGGTGAATGAGGCCTTTGTGGCTTCCAGTCTATAAGACTATGTGCGATGCAAATGTCCCGGCTGCGCACAAGGTGATGGCGAGCTCGCCAGGACGCAGAGACACAGTATAAAGTCCCAAATCTTTTATGTAGGAGCAAGATGAAGGGTTGCAGGGGAACCAGCGCCACACCTGTCCACTGGTTGTGTCTGGTATTGCAGCTCAGCTCAAATGGAGTGGAATGGAATAAGCTGCAATACCACACACAACCTGAGTACAGGAGTGGCGCTGTTTTTTAAAAAAATTTTGTTTGTCTAATCCTAGATATCTGCTTTAAGTCAGTGTTTCCGCCACTCGTTGCTAAATTACAACTCCCATCATGCCCTGACAGCCGCAGGCTGTCAGGGCATGATGGGGGTTGTAATTTAGCAACAAGTAAGAGAGCTGCGGGTTGGGGGAATGCTTCTTTAAAAGGGGTTATCCACTATAAGGTGATTTTAGTACTTACCTGCCAGACAGTAATGGACATGCTTAGGAAGGATCTGTGCTCATCTTGGGGCTAAATGGCTATGTTGTGAGTCTAACACTAAGCTGTGTCTATTTCCTGTTGGAGTTCCCTCCTAACTACAAGTCCCAGGATCCCTTGTATGTAAGTGTGAGGTCACTTTTCTCCCTCCCACACATCAGCCTCCCCACTCATTGAAGAACAACTGAGCTCCCTTCCATGCTGTGTTGTCAAAAACAGACCAGTGTTTTGTTGACCAGGGTGCATCCAGCTGTTTCAAAACTACAATTCCCCGCAGAATGATCTCCCTCCCACCCAGCGGTTGCTCCACCCATTGAAGCTGACAGGCTTCCCTCTAATCACCTGACTAGTGATGTAATGTCTCGGACCGCACTGCTCCCTGGGAAAACCTGAGACAAAAATAAACTTTGGGGAAAAAAATCACAGAAGAATTGCGAGACCGCCATGAAACACAGGTACAGACACTATATCATGGACTACACCAACTTTACTGCCCCTGTGGTTCCGTCAAATGAAAAAAATAAATCCTGGAATACCCCTTTAAGAGAAGGAGCAATTGAGGCAAATCCAGTGCATCTAATGGTAATTCAAAGTCCCTATGACAGTTCTTCCTGGCACAGTCAGCAGTATACAGACACAAGTCATGGGGCCTGTATTTCTGCAATGGGCTGATCACGTCAGCACAGCCCTTCCCATAGATCACGACAAGGGGTACTCCCCTGGAAAAGATTTTTCTTTAAAATCAACTGGTGCCAGAAAGTTAGAACAGATGTGTAAATGACTTCTATTTAAATATCTTAATCCTTCCAGTACTTATCAGCTGCTGTATGCTCCACAGGAAGTTATTTTCTTTTTGGAATTTCCTTTCTGTCTGACCACAGTGCTCTCTGCTGACACCTCTGTCCATGTCAGGAACTGTCCAGAGTAGGAGAAAATCCCCAGGACAGTTTCTGACATGGACAGAGGTGTCAGCAGAGAGCACTGTGATCAGGCAGAAAGGAAATTCCAAAAAGAAAAGAGCTTCCTGTGTAGCATACAGCAGCTGATAAGTACTGGAAGGATTAAGATATTTAAATAGAAGTAATTTACAAATCTGTTTAACTTTCTGGCACCAGGTGATTAAAAAAAAAAAAAAAATTATTCAAGGTGAGTACCCCTTTAAGCTTGGGCTGCCAGGAAGAGTTGCCCTAGGGAATTGGAATTTACTGCAGCATATTTTTTGCAAATGTAGATCAGAGTTTCCCAACCAGGGTGCCTCCAGCTGTTGCAAAACTACAACTCCCAGCATGCCCGGACAGCCGAAGGCTGTCCGGGCATGCTGGGAGTTGTAGTTTTGCAACAGCTGGAGGCATATTGGTTGGAAAATACTGCATTAAATCCCCTTAGTGTATACAGGGGGCGCTATACTCACCATGGACAAAGTAACCCTGTTCCTGCCATATCAGGAAGGCGTCTCCCACCGCCGAGAATATCAATCCTGCAAAGATCATCTTGGCACTGCGATGGCTGACCAGGAAATTCACCCCGTGGGCCAGGAGGAAGACCCACAGGCAGAAGATGGGGAGACACTTTATGAGGGCGCTGAACCAGGACGGGCTGGAGGTGGGCAGCCACAGGACGAAGTACACGCACGTGGCCTTAAAGAACGGGACCAGCTTGGGGCCCTCACACTTCACCTGCGGGAAAGAAGGAAGAAGATTCAGGTTAGTCTAGAGATCGCCAGATATAGTAGGATCATCTACATGACATGGACGTCCTATACGGGTGTGATACGTGGACGTCCTATACGGGTGTGGCACGTGGACGTCCTATACGGGTGTGACACGTGGACGTCCTATACGAGTGTGACACGTGGACGTCCTATACGGGTGTGACACGTGGACGTCCTATACGAGTGTGACACGTGGACGTCCTATACGGGTGTGACACGTGGACGTCCTATACGAGTGTGACACGTGGACGTCCTATACGAGTGTGACACGTGGACGTCCTATACGAGTGTGACACGTGGACGTCCTATACGAGTGTGACACGTGGACGTCCTATACGAGTGTGACACGTGGACGTCCTATACGGGTGTGATACGTGGACGTCCTATACGGGTGTGACACGTGGACGTCCTATACAGGTGTGACACGTGGACGTCCTATACAAGTGTGACACGTGGACGTCCTATACAAGTGTGACACGTGGACGTCCTATACAGGTGCGACACGTGGACGTCCTATACGGGTGCGACACGTGGACGTCCTATACGGGTGCGACACGTGGACGTCCTATACGAGTGTGACACGTGGACGTCCTATACGAGTGTGACACGTGGACGTCCTATACAGGTGTGACACGTGGACGTCCTATACGAGTGTGATACGTGGACGTCCTATACGAGTGTGATACGTGGACGTCCTATACGAGTGTGATACGTGGACGTCCTATACGAGTGTGATACGTGGACGTCCTATACAGGTGTGATACGTGGACGTCCTATACAGGTGTGATACGTGGACGTCCTATACGAGTGTGATACGTGGACGTCCTATACGAGTGTGACACGTGGACGTCCTATACGAGTGTGACACGTGGACGACCTATACGGGTGTGATACGTGGACGTCCTATACGGGTGTGATACGTGGACGTCCTATACGGGTGTGATACGTGGACGTCCTATATGAGTGTGATACGTGGACGTCCTATACAGGTTTGATACGCGGACGTCCTATGAATGATACGTGGATGTCCTATACGAGTGTGATACATGGACGTTCTATACAAGTGTGATACGTGGACATCCTATACGAGTGTAATACATGGACGTTCTATCCAAGTTTGATACATGGATGTCCTATACGAGTGTGATACGTGGACATCCTATACGAGTGTGATACGTGTACGCCCTATAGGAGTGTGAAACTTGGACACCCTATACAGGTGTGATACGTGGAAATCCTATATGAGTGCGATACGTGGACGCCCTATATATGAGTGTGATACATGGACGTCCTATACAGATATGATATGTGGACGTCCTATACGGGTGGGATACGTGGACGCCCTATATGACTGATATGTGGACGTCCTATACAGGTGTGATACGCGGATGTCCTATATGGATGTGATACGTGGACGCCCTATATGACTGATATGTGGACGTCCTATACAGGTGTGATACGTGGACGCCCTATACGAGTGTGATACGTGCAAGCCCTATGAGTGTGAAACGTGGACGTCCTACACGGGTGTGATACGTGGACGTCCTATACGAGTGTGACACGTGGACGACCTATACGAGTGTGACACGTGGACGACCTATACGAGTGTGATACGTGGACGACCTATACGAGTGTGATACGTGGACGTCCTATACGGGTGTGACACGTGGACGTCCTATATGGTCTGATACGTGGACATCCTATACGAGTGTGATACGTGGACGTCCTATACGGGTGTGATACGTGGACGTCCTATACAAGTGTGATACGTGGACGTCCTATACGAGTGTGATACATGGACATCCTATATGAGTGTGATACGTGGACGTCCTATACAGGTTTGATACGCGGACGTCCTATATGAGTGATACGTGGATGTCCTATACGAGTGTGATACATGGACGTTCTATACAAGTGTGATACGTGGACATCCTATACGAGTGTAATACATGGACGTTCTATCCAAGTTTGATACATGGATGTCATATAAGAGTGTGATACGTGGACATCCTATACGAGTGTGATACGTGTACGCCCTATAGGAGTGTGAAACTTGGACACCCTATACAGGTGTGATACGTGGAAATCCTATATGAGTGTGATACGTGGACGTCCTATATATGAGTGTGATACATGGACGTCCTATACAGATATGATATGTGGACGTCCTATACGGGTGGGATACGTGGACGCCCTATATGACTGATATGTGGACGTCCTATACAGGTGTGATACGCGGATGTCCTATATGGATGTGATACGTGGACGCCCTATATGACTGATATGTGAACGTCCTATACAGGTGTGATACATGGACGTCCTATAAGAGTGTGATACGTGGATGCCCTATGAGTGTGAAACTGGGA
This sequence comes from Hyla sarda, assembly GCF_029499605.1. Classification (NCBI taxonomy): domain Eukaryota; kingdom Metazoa; phylum Chordata; class Amphibia; order Anura; family Hylidae; genus Hyla; species Hyla sarda. The sequence goes on from NC_079194.1 coordinate 294,947,791, forward strand.
CGCCCTATACGGGGGTGATACGTGGACGCCCTACACGGGTGTGATACGTGGATGCCCTATATGAGTGTGAAACGTGGACGCCCTATATGGGTGTGATACGTGGACGTCCTATACGGGTGTGATGCATGGACATCCTATACGAGTGTGATACATGGGAATCCTATATATGAGTGTGATACGTGGACGTCCTATACGGTCTGATACGTCAACGTCCTATAGGAGTGTGATACGTGGACGTCCTATACAGATATGATATGTGGACGTCCTATACGGGTGGGATACGTGGACGTCCTATATGACTGATACGTGGACGTCCTATACAGATATGATATGTTGACGTCCTATACGGGTGTGATACTTGGACATCCTATACAAGTGTGATACGTGGATGTCCTATATGAGTGATACGTGGACACCCTATACAGGTTTCATATGTGTTTTCCCAACCAATGTGCCTCAAGCTGTTGTAAAACTACAAGTCCCAGCATGCCCGGACAGCCGAAGGCTGTCCGGTCATGCTGAGAATTGTAGTTTTGCAAAAGCTAGAGGCACCCGGGAAACACTGGGCTACAGGATCAGACTACGTAAGGTTATTTTTGTAGTCTGTTACCATGGAGACGTAAATGTTTGCAGCTGATTATATGCATCTTTCTTGGTCGCACTGAAGCAATGAAACAGTGAAAGTGTCCATAGCGATCCTGCAAAACAAAGACAGGGCCCACCCAGCAGGCTGCACACCCCATCAATAAAGACCAGACCCAGCAGGCTGCACACCCCATCAATAAAGACCGGACCCAGCAGGCTGCACACCCCATCAATAAAGACCGGACCCAGCAGGCTGCACACCCCATCAATAAAGACCGGACCCAGCAGGCTGCACACCCCATCAATAAAGACCGGACCCAGCAGGCTGCACACCCCATCAATAAAGACCAGACCCAGCAGGCTGCACACCCCATCAATAAAGACCGGACCCAGCAGGCTGCACACCCCATCAATAAAGACCGGACCCAGCAGGCTGCACACCCCATCAATAAAGACCGGACCCAGCAGGCTGCACACCCCATCAATAAAGACCGGACCCAGCAGGCTGCACACCCCATCAATAAAGACCGGACCCAGCAGGCTGCACACCCCATCAATATAGACCGGACCCAGCAGGCTGCACACCCCATCAATAAAGACCGGACCCAGCAGGCTGCACACCCCATCAATAAAGACCGGACCCAGCAGGCTGCACACCCCATCAATAAAGACCGGACCCAGCAGGCTGCACACCCCATCAATAAAGACCGGACCCAGCAGGCTGCACACCCCATCAATATAGACCGGACCCAGCAGGCTGCACACCCCATCAATAAAGACCAGACCCAGCAGGCTGCACACCCCATCAATAAAGACCGGACCCAGCAGGCTGCACACCCCATCAATAAAGACCGGACCCAGCAGGCTGCACACCCCATCAATAAAGACCGGACCCAGCAGGCTGCACACCCCATCAATAAAGACCGGACCCAGCAGGCTGCACACCCCATCAATAAAGACCGGACCCAGCAGGCTGCACACCCCATCAATAAAGACCGGACCCAGCAGGCTGCACACCCCATCAATAAAGACCGGACCCAGCAGGCTGCACACCCCATCAATAAAGACCAGACCCAGCAGGCTGCACACCCCATCAATAAAGACCGGACCCAGCAGGCTGCACACCCCATCAATATAGACCAGACCCAGCAGGCTGCACACCCCATCAATAAAGACCGGACCCAGCAGGCTGCACACCCCATCAATAAAGACCAGACCCAGCAGGCTGCACACCCCATCAATAAAGACCGGACCCAGCAGGCTGCACACCCCATCGATAAAGACCAGACCCAGCAGGCTGCACACCCCATCAATAAAGACCAGACCCAGCAGGCTGCATACCCCATCGATAAAGACCGGACCCAGCAGGCTGCACACCCCATCAATAAAGACCGGACCCAGCAGGCTGCACACCCCATCAATAAAGACCAGACCCAGCAGGCTGCACACCCCATCAATAAAGACCAGACCCAGCAGGCTGCACACCCCATCAATAAAGACCGGACCCAGCAGGCTGCACACCCCATCAATATAGACCAGACCCAGCAGGCTGCCCACCCCATCAATAAAGACCAGACCCAGCAGGCTGCACACCCCATCAATAAAGACCGGACCCAGCAGGCTGCACACCCCATCAATAAAGACCGGACCCAGCAGGCTGCACACCCCATCAATAAAGACCAGACCCAGCAGGCTGCACACCCCATCAATAAAGACCAGACCCAGCAGGCTGCACACCCCATCAATAAAGACCGGACCCAGCAGGCTGCACACCCCATCAATATAGACCAGACCCAGCAGGCTGCACACCCCATCAATAAAGACCGGACCCAGCAGGCTGCACACCCCATCAATAAAGACCGGACCCAGCAGGCTGCACACCCCATCAATATAGACCAGACCCAGCAGGCTGCACACCCCATCAATAAAGACCAGACCCAGCAGGCTGCACACCCCATCAATAAAGACCGGACCCAGCAGGCTGCACACCCCATCAATAAAGACCAGACCCAGCAGGCTGCACACCCCATCAATAAAGACCGGACCCAGCAGGCTGCCCACCCCATCAATAAAGACCGGACCCAGCAGGCTGCCCACCCCATCAATAAAGACCAGACCCAGCAGGCTGCACACCCCATCAATAAAGACCGGACCCAGCAGGCTGCACACCCCATCAATAAAGACCGGACCCAGCAGGCTGCACACCCCATCAATAAAGACCGGACCCAGCAGGCTGCACACCCCATCAATAAAGACCAGACCCAGCAGGCTGCACACCCCATCAATAAAGACCGGACCCAGCAGGCTGCACACCCCATCAATAAAGACCAGACCCAGCAGGCTGCACACCCCATCAATAAAGACCGGACCCAGCAGGCTGCCCACCCCATCAATAAAGACCGGACCCAGCAGGCAGACAGGGCGCCGCATCCCCCCGCTCATCCCCCCGGCGGGATGGATTCCTGTGACGTGATGAATAATTGATTTATAGACACAAATGTCATAAAGCATCTCGCCGGCACTTACTGAAATCAATGGCTGCCGTCTATCCGAGGGCCGCGCTCAATCTCCATACCGCAGACTCATGACGCCGATCCATAACATTAATCAGGAGATTAAAAAAAAATACACAAAATAACCAAAGCACAAGAATATTTCTCTACAGGGTGTGTGATTATTACAAAAAAATATAAAAATATTTTATTGCTCCAATTAAGAATGTCCGAAAAAAATTCCCTCTCGCCTTCTCTACGCTCCCGTGCTGAAGCCTCTTTATCGTTTACTCCGTTAGAGTGGTGCAGGACCTGCCGTGTGGGGACGAGACTTCATTGAGAGGAAGGTCCTGAACACCAACAGAGCAGAAGATTCACAGACCAAAAAAAGGAACGGAGGGAAGGGGACAGAGGGGATTTTTATTTTCTTTCAGAGGGGACTTTTTGTGGGGAAACTAATGGGGGGCATCTACCTAATAGGAAGTACTCTACCTACACAACTACTTAACTACTGGTAACTTCTATTTAAAAAGGAGAGGGTTACCTACCTACCCACCAGGGGCTTCAACCTAATAGGGGGGAATCCCTACCTACTGACTGGGAGCTTATACCTAACAGGGAAGGGTTCCCTACCTACTGGGGTCTTCTACCTAATAGGGAGGATTCTCTACCTACCTACTGTGAGCTTCTAACTAATAGTGGAGATTCCCTACCTACCTATCGTGATCTTTTAACTAATAGTAAAGATTCCCTACCTACCTATCGTGATCTTCTAACTAATAGTGGAGATTCCCTACCTACCTATCGTGATCTTCTAACTAATAGTGGAGATTCCCTACTTACCTACTGTGAGCTTCTAACTAATAGTGGAGATTCCCTACCTACTAGGGACTTCTACAAGATAGGTAGATATGGAATCCTTCCTACCTACCAGGGGCTTCAACCTAATAGGGGGGGGGGGGGGTATCCCTTCCTACCAACTGGGACCTTATACCTAATAGGGAAGGGTTCCCTACCTACTGGAGTCTTCTACCTAATAGGGTGGATTCCCTACTTACCTACTGTGAGCTTCTAACTAATAGTGGAGATTTCCTACCTACTAGGTTACACACATGGTACGTTCCATTAACCAAATTACAGATTATTCCAGTAATTTGGTTAATGGCCAAGACCTCCATGCTACTCGGGGTCGTGTCCTCCCCATAACGCAGTCACTCAGCTGCTTACTGTCCTATTTTTAGTTTCTTGTCCCGTTCGCTGACCCTTTTATGTCGTTTTTTTTCTGCGTTCTTCCCTCCTGGGACTCTGATACTTAACATTCCATCGCCTCTAATCCTCCCGTTCACAGAGTCCACCAGAGACTTCACCGCCGGTTCCCATAGGACGTTTCTGTTTCCACAAACCATCCGGGTGGCCGCCGGACGGTCCTAATTCTCAGATGGTTGGAAAGGAGGAGGGGTTTATAGAAAAAGGGGGCGGAGTCTAGACAAGATGTGGTATAAAGAAACCAATGCCCTGTGTACCCGATCAGGTAACATACCACAAATCATTGCGTAATGGAAAGTTCTGCAATGTTTTTCCGCGTGGGATAGTCCATGGCTAACCAGTATCTGGGCTACCTGGTTGGTTTTATTGTCATACACACTCACTATTACTAGTCCTACAGTGCCATCTGTTTTATTCCAGCACAGCTGCATCCATGTGTTTTATTACTGTAACTAGGTCATGTGATCACCAGTTTGACCCACAGAAAATTACAGTGTTTGATGTGTAAGAGGAAGTGGTAAGTACTGGGTCAGCTGACTTCCTGTAAACTACATAATCATTACCACCTATCATATCCCTCCTGCTATCTGTACACTGCTGCTTTTTCAGTGGGATCAGGATATATATATATATATAGTAGTTATACACCTCCCCTCCAGCTCTATCTATATACTGCTGCTGCTGCTGCTGCTATCTCTATGGGATCAGGATAAATATAGTAGTTATACACCTCACCTTCAGCTCTATCTGTATACTGCTGCTATCAGGATATATTTAAAGTTAGATACCACCTCTCCATCTCTATCTGTATACTGCTGCTATCTCTATGGGATCAGGATATACAGTAGTTATACACCTCCCCTCCATCTCTATCTGTTTACTGCTGCTATCTCTATGGGATCAGGATATACAGTAGCTATACACCTCTATCTGTATACTGCTGCTACTATCTCTATGGGATCAGGATATATAGTAATTATACACCTCCTCTCCAGCTCTATCTGTATACTGCTGCTACTATCTCTATGGGATCAGGATATATAGTAGTTATACACCTCCTCTCCAGCTCAATCTGTATACTGCTGCTATCTCTATGGTATCAGGATCTATAGTAGTTATACATCTCTTCTCCAGCTCTATCTGTATACTGCTGCTACTATCTCTATGGTATCAGGATATACAGTAGTTATACATCTCTTCTCCAGCTCTATCTGTATACTGCTGCTATCTCTATGGGATCAGGATATATAGTAGTTATACACCTCCCCTCCATCTCTATCTCTATGGGATCAGGATAAATATAGTAGTTATACACCTCACCTCCAGCTCTATCTGTATACTGCTGCTATCAGGATATATTTAAAGTTAGATACCACCTCTCCATCTCTATCTGTATACTGCTGCTATCTCTATGGGATCAGGATATACAGTAGTTATACACCTCTATCTGTATACTGCTGCTACTATCTCTATGGGATCAGGATATATAGTAATTATACACCTCCTCTCCAGCTCTATCTGTATACTGCTGCTACTATCTCTATGGGATCAGGATATATAGTAATTATACACCTCCCCTCCATCTCTATCTGTATACTGCTGCTATTGTCTCTATGGAATTAGGAAATACAGTAGTAATAAATTCTCCCTTCCAACTCTATCTGGGAAATGTAGGCAGCATTAGGAAATCATTTCACTCAATGGCTGAAATGGAAGAACAGCTCAAAACCCCTGCGCCTGCCACATCAGCAAAAACAGGTAAGCACAAGGCATGCACAAGAACCTCTACAGTATTTTCTAAATAATAGCCTGTGCTGCACTATATAGGCAAATAAAAATAAAAGAGTGCTCCTTTAATATAGAGCTGAGAAATCTCGTCTTCAGAATGAACTTTTCTCTGCTCCTGAAATAAAAAATAAATAAATAAAATAAAATAAAAAAAGCAGCAAAGAAAGAGGGCAGGGGGTAGTAACTATTAATTAGACACACAGAGTTCCTTTAATGTGTAAATTGCTTTCCTAATGTGAACAGTCGCGCACAGCAGTATCTGGCCATAGTCCAGGCTCCCGAAGTTTCCTCCTGATAAGCAGAACCAGTTCACCCAGCACTCAACAACTAAAGCCTATGTCAGATGATGGCAGCTGAGAGGGGGGGGGGGTTGAGGCGCGTAACTTCCTAAGGCATTATTTCCCAACCAGGGTGACTTCAGCAGCTGCAAAACTACAACTCCCAGCATGCCCGGACAGCCGTTGGCTGTCCGGGCATGCTGGGAGTTGTAGTTTTGCAACAGCTGGAGACCACCGACCTATAGTATCCCATCAAAAATTCGAATTTTTATATAAAATCCCAAATATTTAGCAACAAAGTCGTAATCCCGTTCGTAACGCCAAAAAAAAATATGTCGTTTTGCAGCATTTCCTGCACCCAGATCGGCTCCCGGCCAATAGGAGGAGTCATTACAGTCACTTGTATCATTAGAAGGAGTATTACGGGGTCAAAGGTCGCAGACATTATCCCCACCCGCCTGATACCCGTAATCTCATCCGGACATAGGAGAATCACATCTGGACGGCTGATGGATTTAGGAGGTTGTCTGAGGCTTCTTAAAGGGGAAGTCATCATCCCGGCTTGTGATACGCAATTCGCCGAACTGCGGCGGCTGACATCGCCCTTTATAATCCGTCTCTATGTTATCTGTATAATGGAGCTAGTCATTTAGTGAATCACCTCATCGATCCCCCCGGGGAGGACAACACAATGGATCGTCCTGGATATCAACCAAGCCATTCTCTAATCCACACCTCAGCTGCTGCAGAACATTATATATACACACCTCAGCTGCTGCAGAACATTATATAAAACACTCCTCAGCTGCTGCAGAACATTGTATAAAACACACCTCAGCTGCTGCAGAACATTATATAAACACACACCTCAGCTGCTGCAGAACATTATTTACACACCTCAGCTGCTTCAGAACATTATATACACACACCTCAGCTGCTGCAGAACATTATATACACACACACACCTCAGCTGCTGCAGAACATTATATACACACACACACACCTCAACTGCTGCAGAACATTACATACACACACCTCAGCTGCTGCAGAACATTATATATACACACACACCTCAGCTGCTGCAGAACATTATATACACACACACCTCAGCTGCTGCAGAACATTATATACACACACACACACCTCAACTGCTGCAGAACATTACATATATACACCTCAGCTGCTGCAGAACATTATATATACACACCTCAGCTGCTGCAGAACATTATATATACACACACACCTCAGCTGCTGCAGAACATTATATATACACACCTCAGCTGCTGCAGAACATTATATATACACACACACCTCAGCTGCTGCAGAACATTATATACACACACCTCAGCTGCAGAAGAACATTATAGACACACACACCTCAGCTGCTGCAGAACATTATATACACACACCTCAGCTGCAGAAGAACATTATAGACACACACACCTCAGCTGCTGCAGAACATCATATACACACCCCAGCTGCTGCAAAACATTATATACACACACACCTCAGCTGCTGCAGAACATCATATACACACCTCAGCTGCTGCAAAACATTATATACACACACACACCTCAGCTGCTGCAGAACATCATAATACACACCCCAGTTTCTGCAGAACCTTATAATACATCCCCCAGCTGCTGCATAACCTCCTAATACACACCCCAGCTACATACACAAAAAAAAAAAATCTCATAATACACACCTTAGCTGCTGCGGAACATCACAATTTACACCTCAGCTGCTGCAGGAAATCATAATACACAACTATGTTGCTGCAGAACATTATAATACACACCTCAGCTGCTGCAGAACCTCAAAATACACACCTCATCTGACCATTACAACCTTCAGCCTGACCTAATATGCACTGCAGTTTCTGCACAACCTCACAATACACACTGCAGCGGCTGCAGAACCTCATAACACACACTTCTGCTGCTGCACAATCTCACAATACACACCTCAGCTGCTGCAGAACCTCACAATACACACCTCAGCTGCTGCAGAACCTCACAATACACACCTCAGCTGCTGCAGAACCTCACAATACACACCTCAGCTGCTGCAGAACCTCACAATACACACCGCAGCTGCTGCAGAACCTTAATGCACACCTCGTCTAATGATCACAACCTTCCGTCTGACCTGTAATTACAATTATCGCTATTTCGGTTAAGCCATAAAACCTTTTTCAGCGCCAATTAACAGAAAAGTCCCGGAAATCTCCGTGCCGCCATATCCTGCCGTCTGCAGCAGCCGTAACCCATAATTTCCCATCCACATTCATTATGGGAAGGGAAGATAAATCTGCAGGTTAATACTTCATCCCAGGCTGAATAAATAAGATACAAAAGTAATGTACGAAATGTACCGCGCGGAAAGGACAGCGAGATATATGTCCGGCGTAAAACGGCTGCAATGCGGAGGAGTAAAGCACCAGATGCAGCGTGGCGGAGGAGAGGTCTCACCACTGCAGGTGTCACCACTGCGTCTTACTGGAGTATATAGGTAAGGCCATGGCCTCCAAACTGTGGACCTCCAGCTGTTGCAAAACTACAACTCCCAGTATGCCCGGACAGCCGTTGGCTGTCCGGGCATACTGGGAGTTGTAGTTTTGCAACAGCTGGAGGTCTACAGTTTGGAGACCACTCACCTCTCTGCTGGCTCTGAAACGCGTCAGACAAGATTTCTGTATGTGACTTCGGTCCTATAATTCAGGCTGTAAGCCACATAAAATAATAAAAGAAGTTCTCACCTTACCCTCCTTTTCCCAATCAGTCACTTCCCTCTTCCTTCGCCTCATTCTACTTCCTGGACATGTGATTGCAGCGGCCAATCACTGGCTGTAGCCGGTTACCATTGTGGCTAGTGATTGGCTGCAGCAGTCAGGTGGTACCAGGAAGTAGAATGGGGTGGGACCTGGACAGCAGTGGAACGGTAGCTATGGAGTATGACTACCCCCCCTCTACAAGGATAGGATGTACTGTTTTATCTGGTGAAAAGAGTGATACTCACCTTACCAGTCCACCACTACTCTCATTCTGATGCTTCCCTGGTCCATGTGAAAAGGGAAGTTATACTCACCCTATCAGTCCACCACCACTCCCATTCTGATACTTCTCTTGTCCTTCATTCAGATCCATCTCAAAAGAGAGGTTATACTCACCTTACCAGTCCACCACCACTCCCATTTGATATTTCTCTGGTCCTTCACTCTGGTTTAAATTGAAAGGGAAGTTATACTCACCTTACCAATCCCCCCAGCACTCCAGTTCTGATGTTTCTCTGGTCCTTCACTCTGGTTTATATTAAAAAGGAAGTTATACTTGCTTTACCGATCCCCCACCACCCCCATTCTGATGCTTTTCTGGTCCATGTCAAAATTGAAGTTATACTCTCCTTACCGATCCCATACCACTCCTGTTCTTATGCTTCCACCATGGTCCTCCACTCTGGTCCATGTCAAAAGGGAAGTTATACTAGCCTTATGCTCCACTATCACTCCGTTCTGATACTTCTATGTTTCATGTCAAAAGGGAAGTTATACTCACCTTACCCATTCCCCACCACTCACATTCTGATGCTTCTCTGGTCCATGTCAAAATTTAAGTTATACTCGCCTTACTGATCCCATACCCCTCCCATTCTGATGTTTCCATGGTCCTCCACTCTGATCCATGTCAACAGAGAAGTTATACTCACCTCACAGATCCCCCACCACTCCTGTTCTTATGCTTATCTGGTCCTACACTGTGGTCCATGTCAACAGAGAAGTTATACTCACCTCACAGATCCCCCACCACTCCTGTTCTTATGCTTATCTGGTCCTACACTGTGGTCCATGTCAACAGAGAAGTTATACTCACCTTACCGTCCACCTCCACTCCCGTTCTGATGATTCTCTGGTCCATGTCAAATGGGAAGTTATGATCCCCCATCACTCCCGTTCTGATGCTTCTCTGGTCCTCCACTGGGGTCTACTTCCTGGTCCTTCTTGACACAAACATGTGACTTCTGCAGCCAATCACCAATTTGTAGGTGAGCCTTGCCCTGTAACTGTTGAGCCGCATGTACCAGATAAAAGGTGGGGGACCTGTGAAATACTGGAATGGGCCGAGACAGTCCAATTATCATTAACCAATTCCCGGTCTTCTGACAGCGGCCACAGTATGAGGAGGGAATAGTGGACAGACATCACGATTCAGTCTTCTGACCAAAATACTGGTTAAAGTGGAAACAGGAAGCTTTAGAACAGGAACGTAAGGGGGAACGGAAATGGTGAGTATGCGCTTCCCTCTCAAGAGTCTCGACAAGGATGTGACTGCTGCAGCCAATCACTGGCCACAATGCTCCCCTGCTAGTGACTGCAGAGGTCACATGTTTGTGTCAGGGATCGGGCTGCCACCAGGCCGGAATTTTACCGGCACAGTCGGAATTTTGGCCACCCTGCCGGTATTTTTATATTAAAAATACCGGCAATGCAATGGCCAATATTTATCCAACCAATCCTCCAACTCCCGGAATGTTGCACCATATACTATACCAGTGTTTCCCAAACAGAGCGCCTCCAGCTGTTGCAAAACTACAACTCCCAGCATGCCCGGACAGCCAACAGCTGGAGGCACCCCTGGTTGGGAAACACTGGTATAGGTTATGGCGCAACATTCCGGGAGTTGAAGGATTGGTTGGATAAATATCGGCCATAACATTTACCAGTGTTATAGTCCAACATGCTGGGAGTTGTAGTTTTGGCAACAGCTGGAGGCACCCCTGGTTGGGAAACATTGACCTATACTATATACTACTATATAGTCCAACATGCTGGGAGTTGTAGTTTTCATTGGGGGCAGCTGCTGGGCCACAGGCTGTATCAGGGCATGCTGGGAGTTGTAGTTAGTAAATAACTGCAACTCACAAATTTTATTAAAAAAAAGCGATCAAAAAGTCCCATCAAAACAAAAATGGTCCTGTTAAAAACTGCAGATCAGGGCGCAAAAAATTAGCTCTCATACAGGCTCATAAGGAGAAATAAAAAAAAGTTATAAGGGTCAGAATAGGACAAAATTTCCCCTCATCTGTGATGTCACGCATATATAATTAATTATGCAAATTATCTTTACTTCTCTTTATTTCCTGCTTCTTCCTGACATGTGGCAGTGCAGCCAATCAGCGGCCACAACAACAACATTGCTGTAGTCAGTGATTGGCTGCAGAGGTCACATGTCTGTGTCACAAGAGACTAAATAAGGCCGGGGAGGGGGGGAGGGGCCTGAGAAGTATCGGTGCTGGATCGGCTGGAGGAATCAATCAGGCGAGAATGACGTCTTATTATTTTACAAAATCAGGAATACTCAAAAATCTTAAATTTTATTTTAATTAATTATAATGAAATTAAATAGTAATTTAATTATTATTAAAAAATTATACCTTAAAATTTTTTTTTAGGGGGATAGAAGACCATTTTAACCCCTTAATGACCAGGCAATATTACATTTTTGCATTTACATTTTTTTCTCCTCTCCTAAGAGCCATAACTCTTTCAATTCTTCATCTACAGACCCATAAGAGGCTTGTTTTATGCGCGACCAATTGTACTTTGTGATGACGTCACTCACTTTAACACAAAATCTACAGTGAAATAAAAAAATAAAGTGAATGGAGCCGAGTTGTAATACCACACACAGCCTGAAGACGGGGTGGCGCTGTTTTGGGATGAAATTTGGGATGTCAGAGGAGAGAAGGGTTGGGCAAGTGTCTCCCTGTAGAAAACATGTGCTAGTTTATGTGGGGATGGGGGAGTGAATGCTGGGAGCTGTTGTTTTGCAACAGCTGGAGGCTCCCTGGTTGGGAAACATGGCTCTAGACATAACTAAGAAATGTCATAAGTAAGAATTTAATAAAGTTTGACTGTTAATCCACTGAAGCCGTCATTTAATATTTTCATCTTAATAATATAAAGCCGTAAGTTCTTTTCTCTGTCTTTTTTTTTTTTTTGTCAGCAGAAAATCCATTAGTCTAAACAAAAGATCAAGTTAGAACGCGTCCAGACCGAGACATGTGACTGCGACAAAGCGTAAAGTCACCGGGACACTGAGAAGAATTAGTCAGCCTTGAAAGCGAACCCGTCAGATCCAACAAAAAAACATTTCTTTTATATATCACTCAGAACCTAATCCTGACCATGTACATCTGATTTTTATGTGTCCAGCACCTTTATTTATTATTTTATTACCCCTTTAATTCAGCTCACCAGTCTAAATTCCTCTCATAGGGAGGGGCGTGGCCTCACTGTGCAGGTCTCCGCCCCCTCCCTCAGTATGCTGTCTGCTCACATCTCCCCCAGCATTAGCAAAACTACAACTCCCAGCTTCTCCTCACTGACAGTAGAGGGACACAAGATGACAGTGGGAGGATTTTTCCTCCAGCTCTGAGCCCTGCGATCACAGCTGTCAATCAAGGAAGCGTGTCCATGACATAGGTGATGATGCATGGACACAGCAGGACTAGTATGTGTCCAAGCAGGCAGGGGGAGGGAGGAAATTCTTTGGCTTTTTCAGTATGAAATGCGGAAAATTTTCTAATGAAAGCAATTGCAAGACCTATTGGTTATACCTGCTTCACAACATATCAACAGTTGTATCTGACAGTGCCCATTTAAGTTAAAAAAAGAAAAAAGAAGGAAGAAAGAATAATTAAAATGTTGCCATTCACTGACAGCAAGCAGAGATCTTGAAAATGATGAAATAAGGCTGCTTTTCTTTTTTTCTGTTTAACGTATGTGATTTATACACTAAAAAAGGGAAAAAAATTCACACACACACTCATATATATATGCTAAAAATTATGCAATACAACGGAATTATTACCCATATACAGTAATGCACATTTTTGCTCCTGTTCACACTATTGAGCCCTATAATATACATGTACGCTCCTGTGTACACTATGAGGTCCTATAATGTACATGTACGCTCCTGTGTACACTATGAGGCCCTATAATGTACATGTACGCTCCTGTTCACACTATGGAGCCCTATAATGTACGTGTACGCTCCTGTGTACACTATGAGGTCCTATAATGTACATGTACGCTCCTGTGTACACTATGAGGCCCTATAATGTACATGTACGCTCCTGTTCACACTATGGAGCCCCTATAATGTACATGTACGCTCCTGTGTACACTATGAGGCCCTATAATGTACATGTACGCTCCTGTTCACACTATGGAGCCCCTATAATGTACATGTACGCTCCTGTGTACACTATGAGGCCCTATAATGTACATGAATGCTCCTGTGTACACTATGAGGCACTATAATGTACATGTACACTCCTGTTCACACTATGGAGCCCCTATAATGTACATGTACGCTCCTGTGTACACAATGAGGCCCTATAATGTACATGTACGCTCCTGTGTACACTATGAGGCCCTATAATGTACATGTACGCTCCTGTTCACACTATGGAGCCCCTATAATGTACATGTACGCTCCTGTGTACACTATGAGGCCCTATAATGTACATGTACGCTCCTGTTCACACTATGGAGCCCTATAATGTACGTGTACGCTCCTGTGTACACTATGAGGTCCTATAATGTACATGAACGCTCCTGTGTACACTATGAGGCCCTATAATGTACATGTACGCTCCTGTTCACACTATCGAGCCCCTATAATGTACATGTACGCTCCTGTGTACACTATGAGGCCCTATAATGTACATGTACACCCCTGTTCACACTATGGAGCCCCTATAATGTACAGGTACGCTCCTGTGTACACTATTAGGCCCTATAATGTACATGTACGCTCCTGTCTACACTATGAGGCCCTATAATGTACATGTACGCTCCTGTCTACACTATGAGGCCCTATAATGTACATGTACGCTCCTGTTCACACTATGGAGCCCCTATAATGTACATGTACGCTCCAGTGTACACTATGAGGCCCTATAATGTACATGTACGCTCCTGTTCACACTATGGAGCCCCTATAATGTACATGTACACTCCTGTTCACACTATGGAGCCCCTATAATGTACATGTACGCTCCTGTGTACACTATGAGGCCCTATAATGTACATGTACGCTCCTGTGCACACTATGAGGCCCTATAATGTACATGTACACTCCTTTGTACACTATATTGTCCTATAATGTACATGTACGCGCCAGTTCCCACTATATTGTCCTATAATGTACATGTACGCTCCTGTTCACACTATGGAGCCCTATAATGTACGTGTACGCTCCTGTGTACACAATGAGACCCTATAATGTACGTGTACGCTCCTGTTCACACTATGGAGCCCCTATAATGTACATGTACGCTCCTGTGTACACTATGAGGCCCTATAATGTACATGTACGCTCCTGTTCACACTATGGAGCCCCTATAATGTACATGTACGCTCCTGTGTATATATATATATATATATATATATATATATATATATATATATATGCTAAAAATTATGCAATACAACGGAATTATCACCCATATACAGTAATGCACATTTCTGCTCCGGTTCACACTATGGAGCCCTATAATGTACATGTACGCTCCTGTGTACACTATGAGGCCCTATAATGTACATGTACGCTCCTGTTCACACTATGGAGCCCCTATAATGTACTTGTACGCTCCTGTGTACACTATGAGGCCCTATAATGTACAGGTACGCTCCTGTGTACACTATTAGGCCCTATAATGTACATGTACGCTCCTGTCTACACTATGAGGCCCTATAATGTACATGTACGCTCCTGTCTACACTATGAGGCCCTATAATGTACATGTACGCTCCTGTTCACACTATGGAGCCCCTATAATGTACATGTACGCTCCAGTGTACACTATGAGGCCCTATAATGTACATGTACGCTCCTGTTCACACTATGGAGCCCCTATAATGTACATGTACACTCCTGTTCACACTATGGAGCCCCTATAATGTACATGTACGCTCCTGTGTACACTATGAGGCCCTATAATGTACATGTACGCTCCTGTGCACACTATGAGGCCCTATAATGTACATGTACACTCCTTTGTACACTATATTGTCCTATAATGTACATGTACGCGCCAGTTCCCACTATATTGTCCTATAATGTACATGTACGCTCCTGTTCACACTATGGAGCCCTATAATGTACGTGTACGCTCCTGTGTACACAATGAGACCCTATAATGTACGTGTACGCTCCTGTGTACACTATGAGGCCCTATAATGTACATGTACGCTCCTGTTCACACTATGGAGCCCCTATAATGTACATGTACGCTCCTGTGTATATATATATATATATATATATATATATATATATATATATATGCTAAAAATTATGCAATACAACGGAATTATCACCCATATACAGTAATGCACATTTCTGCTCCGGTTCACACTATGGAGCCCTATAATGTACATGTACGCTCCTGTGTACACTATGAGGCCCTATAATGTACATGTACGCTCCTGTTCACACTATGGAGCCCCTATAATGTACTTGTACGCTCCTGTGTACACTATGAGGCCCTATAATGTACATGTACGCTCCTGTGTACACTATGAGGCCCTATAATGTACATGTACGCTCCTGTTCACACTATGGAGCCCCTATAATGTACATGTACGCTCCTGTGTACACTATGAGGCCCTATAATGTACATGTACACCCCTGTTCACACTATGGAGCCCCTATAATGTACATGTATGCTCCTGTGTACACTATAAGGCCCTATAATGTACATGTACGCTCCTGTTCACACTATGGAGCCCCTATAATGTACATGTACACTCCTGTTCACACTATGGAGCCCCTATAATGTACATGTACGCTCCTGTGTACACTATGAGGCCCTATAATGTACATGTACGCTCCTGTGTACACTATGAGGCCCTATAATGTACATGTACACTCCTTTGTACACTATATTGTCCTATAATGTACATGTACGCGCCAGTTCCCACTATATTGTCCTATAATGTACATGTACGCTCCTGTTCACACTATGGAGCCCCTATAATGTACATGTACGCTCCTGTGTGTATATATATATATATATATATATATATATATATATGCTAAAAATTATGCAATACAACGGAATTATTACCCATATACAGTAATGCACATTTTTGCTCCTGTTCACACTATGGAGCCCTATAATATACATGTACGCTCCTCTGTACACTATGAGGTCCTATAATGTACATGTACGCTCCTGTGTACACTATGAGGCCCTATAATGTACATGTACGCTCCTGTTCACACTATGGAGCCCCTATAATGTACATGTACGCTCCTGTGCACACTATGAGGCCCTATAATATACATGTACGCTCCTGTTCACACTATGGAGCCCTATAATATACATGTACGCTCCTGTTCACACTATGAGGCCCTATAATGTACATGTACGCTCCTGTTCACACTATGGAGCCCCTATAATGTACATGTACGCTCCTGTGTACACTATGAGGCCCTATAATGTACATGTACGCTCCTGTTCACACTATGGAGCCTCTATAATGTACATGTACGCTCCTGTGTACACTATAAGGCCCTATAATGTACATGTATGCTCCTGTTCACACTATGGAGCCCCTATAATGTACAGGTACACTCCTGTTCACACTATGGAGCCCCTATAATGTACATGTACGCTCCTGTGTACACTATGAGGCCCTATAATGTACATGTACGCTCCTGTGTACACTATGAGGCCCTATAATGTACATGTACGCTCCTGTGTACACTATGAGGCCCTATAATGTACATGTACACTCCTTTGTACACTATATTGTCCTATAATGTACATGTACGCGCCAGTTCCCACTATATTGTCCTATAATGTACATGTACGCTCCTGTTCACACTATGGAGCCCTATAATGTACGTGTACGCTCCTGTGTACACAATGAGACCCTATAATGTACATGTACGCTCCTATGTACACAATGAGGCCCTATAATGTACGTGTACGCTCCTGTTCACACTATGGAGCCCTATAATGTACATGTACGCTCCTGTGTACACAATGAGGCCCTATAATGTACGTGTACGCTCCTGTTCACACTATGGAGCCCTATAATGTACATATACGCTCCTGTGTACACAATGAGGCCCTATAATGTACGTGTACGCTCCTGTTCACACTATGGAGCCCTATAATGTACATGTACGCTCCTGTGTACACAATGAGGCCCTATAATGTACGTGTACGCTCCTGTTCACACTATGGAGCCCTATAATGTACATGTACGCTCCTGTGTACACAATGAGGCCCTATAATGTACGTGTACGCTCCTGTTCACACTATGGAGCCCT
Source organism: Hyla sarda (assembly GCF_029499605.1). Classification (NCBI taxonomy): domain Eukaryota; kingdom Metazoa; phylum Chordata; class Amphibia; order Anura; family Hylidae; genus Hyla; species Hyla sarda. The sequence continues at coordinate 294,965,551 of NC_079194.1, forward strand.
ATAATGTACATGTTTGCCCCTATTCACTCTACAGGGAGCTATAATTCACCTGTACGCTCCTGTTCACACTATACACTATGTACATGCACAGTCCAACATTTGAGTTTGTTTTAAAAAATTTTAAAAAGAGAATCTGTCACCAAACTAAACTTTCAATATATTGGCCCAGATTTATCAAAGTGTGTGAGAGAAAAAGTGGAGGGATTTTCTCACAGCAACCAATCACAGCTCAGCTTTCACTTTACCAGAGCTCGTTAGCTGAGCTGTGATTGGTTGCTGTGGAAAAATCACTGCACTTTTTCTCTGACACAGTTTGATAAATCTGGACCATTGTTCCTTATGTTATTATCAGACACTTTGCTATTTAATTGCTGTTAACATTCTCAACCTTTATGTTTTTAATGTGATTGAAAAAAACGTCCACTAGGTGGCTCTGTTCTGTTTCCTGAGCAGGTTAAACATTTAGTTTTGTCTCTTCCTGGCCTGGCAGGAGACCAAACTCAGGAAGTGCGTGCAGGGCATGGCGAGGCACAGCTCTCACAGGTATCAGTGACATCATGCCTGCTGGGGAACGCCCACTTTCTCACTTTCTCCTGCCGGGAGCTCATACAATGTGAGCAAGGGGAAAGGTATGATACACAGCTTTTTAAAGCTCGGAAAAAAGCTCTACCAAAGCGCTCTATTGAGGAGATGTGTCGGCCGCTGCTTTGTGCAGTGGTCAACACGCCCCCTTCCCGCAGGCTGCCGGGGCCCCGTACAGGACCCCCCCCCCGCGATCTGAAACTTATCCCCTATCCTTAGGATAGGGGATACGTTTTTCTGGACTGAACTATTCCTTTAACGCCGTCCTCAGGCCTGGTGTAAGGATTTTTGCCATCCTAGGCGAAAGCTGCTCCCTATGTATGGAGGCGCGCTCGATGTTAGATGGATCTGACCTTAGTGATCGCCCCTGTCTACCTCGGAAGGGGCGCTGCGCTCCTCCGGCAGGCTGACAAATGGCAATTATTATAGTCCAGGTGGGGAGGAGTAGCTTGATGGGCAGGTAATTCCAATGCTGGTTAACTTTAATGCAGCTGAAAAAGCGGCGCCCCCATCAAGAGAGCGCTCTAGGCAGCTGCCTATTTTGCCTACAGGCAGAACCGGCCCTCCATCCACTTTGGCAATCTGTATACTGTAGACAACAGGCATATATAGCCGGAAACGACCTCGGCAAACGTAGCGTGCGCTGCCTTCCTCTCCTACAAATGCTCTTTGAGTAATAACGGGGGGGGGGGGGGGGGGGCGGTATTTGGCGACCGCATCAGACGCTGATATTAATTTACTTTAATGTAGAGCAGGATTGATCCGGGGAAATTAATATTGGCACAATGATTCGGACAGCTCTTCAGATTACTCGGGACGCTGCCAGTGGCAAGGTGGGGGGGGGGGGGGGGGGGAGATAAGCAGGGAGAGGGCAGGATAAGCCGAACCATCACCCACACCCTCCACTCTGTTATATCATTATCTATCGGCCTCGTGTTACTTTCTACTTTCCTTGGCTCTCTTTGGCGCGCTGTCACCATTTTAGCGTGCGTCATGTTTTCTCCTTGTTCTGTCCCTAATATAAAAGATATATAAAAATAAAGAAATCTTAAACGCAGAAGAAAAAAAAAAAAAAAAAAACCTTCGGGGCGAGCGCAGCGCTATCTGTGTCAGGAGCCGGCGCTTTATTGTCATTAAGTTAAATGCATCCCGATGGCGAAAAACGAAAGAAAATGGAATCATAGCTGGAAAACTGGGACACGAGAGAGCAAATCCTTTATTTACAGCAGCGTGCCTCCAGCTGTTGCAAAACTACAACTCCCAGCATGCCCGGACAGCCGTTGGCTGTCCGGGCATGCTGGGAGTTGTAGTTTTGCAATGGCTGGAGGCACGCTGGATGGGGGAAATACTGATTTATAGAATAGAATAGGTCGAGTGAGGGCGTTTTTATGGCGACATTTGGGTTTTGCCACCATCTGCACCAAAAATAAAAAATTTTAAAGGGGTTTTCCAGGAAAAAATAATTTTTTTATTTTTTATAATCAACTGGCTCCAGAAAGTTAAAACAGATTCGTTAATTACTACTATTTAAAAAAATAAAATAAAATTATCTTAATCCTTCCAATAATTATCAGCTGCTGAAGTTGAGTTTTTCTTTTCTGTCTGACAACAGTGCTCTCTGCTGACATCTCTGTCTATCTTGGGAACTGCACAGAGTAGAAGAGGTTTGCTATGGGGATTTGCTTCTACTCTGGACGGTTCCCGAGACAGGTGTCATCAGAGAGCACTTAGACAGAAAAGAACAACTCAACTTCAGCAGCTCATAAGTACTGAAAGGATTAAGATTTTTTTTTAATAGAAGTAATTTACAAATCTGTTTAACTTTCTGGAGCCAGTTGATTATATAAAGTTTTTTCCCTGGATAACCCCTTTAAAACTTGGTTGGAGTATGTGTGACTCAATTGTAAAGCAAGCCACCCAGCTTTCTCAGTCTTCTGAGGAGAGTGTGTGTCTGGTAAAGCAGCCCTATTGGAGCTCTTCAGGAGACTGGGAAAGCTAGGTGGCATGCAGTACAGATTTTCCCCCACACGCCTGCCCCGTCCCCTCTCCCTGCCTCACACTAACTATTCTCTGCACCTGCCTTTTGGACAGTTAAATCATACTTTATCATGATGTTGGTCCAGCGGCAGGATATCTAAAACTCCTGGGCAATCTCTGCAGCCTTAGAGTAACGTGATCAGGAGATGTACTGGAAGTCATTCACACAGCCTTTGGTTGTCCAGGCATGCTGGGAGTTGTAGTTTTTCAGCAGCTAGAGGCCCTTTGGTTGGGGAAACATTGGCGTATATAGATCAAGGTAATGCATAAGCGGGGAGCTATGTACCAGTTGCCTAGTACAGGCCTCGGATTGGCCTGAGAACCAATCGGCACCCTGCGATTACTTCACAGGGGGTGGTGGGGCACAACTGGACCACCAAGTATGTGCTCCATTGCAATCGCAGCAGTTAAACAGTTAAATGATGGACATAGGAGTGATCTATTAGTAATAGAGTCTATTGAGCACGTTACGGCTCCGTACAGCTTGTGCAGAGCGTATATATGGCCATATAGAGGAGACGTCTTACTAGAGAGACTGTGGTGAGAACATTTCCCATTTCTACATTAATGTCTGCTTAGTCATGTGAGTCAGATTTAAAGGGGCATTCCAGGGCCAATAACAGATCCAACACCTGCACCGGTCAGCTGACTGAAGAGGCTACAGTCCTCGGGCCTCAGAGACTGTGCAAGGCCGTGCGTTTCTACCCAAGGCCGCTGCGGCGGCGCCCATCAGTGAGACTGCACTGGTGAACAAGCCAAAAAAGGCTGAAAACAAACACGCTGTTTTTGCAGTGAAACAACTAAAAAAAAAAAATGGTCGTAAGCTCTGGGTTGGGCATTTCTTTCAAGAAACTAAGGTAGTGTTCTTCCCATAGTCCCTTGCTGTTTTCTCCTCTGTCCCTCCAGACCCCTCCATATCCCCCTCCCTCCAGACCCCTCCATCCCTCCCGACCCCTCAGTCTACCCCTCCCTCCCGACCCCTCCCTCCAGACTTCCCTGTCCCCCGCCAGGGGTCTGGAGGGAGGGAGACAGGCATTTGGAGGGAGTAGGGACAGAGGGGTCCGGAGGGAGGAGGGACAGAGGGGTCTGGAGGGAGGAGGGACAGAGGGGTCTGGAGGGAGGAGGGACAGAGGGGTCCGGAGGGAGGAGGGACAGAGGGAGGAGGGACAGAGGGGTCCGGAGGGAGGAAGGACAGAGGGGTCCGGAGGGAGGAAGGACAGAGGGGTCCGGAGGGAGGAAGGACAGAGGGGTCCGGAGGGAGGAAGGACAGAGGGGTCCGGAGGGAGGAAGGACAGAGGGGTCCGGAGGGAGGAAGGACAGAGGGGTCCGGAGGCAGGAAGGACAGAGGGGTCCGGAGGCAGGAAGGACAGAGGGGTCCGGAGGGAGGAAGGACAGAGGGGTCCGGAGGGAGGAAGGACAGAGGGGTCCGGAGGGAGGAAGGACAGAGGGGTCCGGAGGGAGGAGGGACAGAGGGGTCCGGAGGGACAGAGGGGTCCAGAGGGAGGAGGGACAGAGGGCTCAGGCAGACGCATATCATACTCTATTCTTTGAGAGGACATACATGTTAATGGAGCTGACGTGTAGGATAGATATACATTGGGGGTGGAGGACTCCTATAGGCTCTGAGGCAGAGTATTCCCACTAATGGTAACTTTACAATAATAATAACAGTCAATGACATCACGCGCTCCCGTCCCGGTGTGTCAGCTGACCTATTATGCAATGTGCGGGTGCTGAGACTTGTTTGGGTGCCAGATCTCTGAGTAACACATGTAAACCTGATATGAACCAGAAGCTAAATGTGGCGTCGCCTGGGGGAAGAGCTTTGTTGTGTTCTCCATGTGCTGCCTGGCAGTGATGGGGTTAAAGATCAGTGACAGCTGTCAGTGCCCCCCACATTACCATTACAGCTGTCAGTGCCCCCCACATCATCATTACAGCTGTCAGTGCCCCCCCCCCACATTACCATTACAGCTGTCAGTGCCCCCCACATTACCATTACAGCTGTCAGTGCCCCCCACATTACCATTACAGCTGTCAGTGCCCCCCACATTATCATTACAGCTGTCAGTGCCCCCCACATCATCATTACAGCTGTCAGTGCCCCCCACATCATCATTACAGCTGTCAGTGCCCCCCACATCATCATTACAGCTGTCAGTGCCCCCCACATCATCATTACAGCTGTCAGTGCCCCCCACATCATCATTACAGCTGTCAGTGCCCCCCACATCATCATTACAGCTGTCAGTGCCCCCCACATCATCATTACAGCTGTCAGTGCCCCCCACATCATCATTACAGCTGTCAGTGCCCCCCACATCATCATTACAGCTGTCAGTGCCCCCCACATCATCATTACAGCTGTCAGTGCCCCCCCCACATTACCATTACAGCTGTCAGTGCCCCCCCCACATTACCATTACAGCTGTCAGTGCCCCCCCCACATCATCATTACAGCTGTCAGTGCCCCCCCCACATTACCATTACAGCTGTCAGTGCCCCCCACACATCATCATTACAGCTGTCAGTGCCCCCCCCCACATTACCATTACAGCTGTCAGTGCCCCCCACATCATCATTACAGCTGTCAGTGCCCCCCACATCACCATTACAGCTGTCAGTGCCCCCCACATCATTATTACAGCTGTCAGTGCCCCCCACATTACCATTACAGCTGTCAGTGCCCCCCATATTACCATTACAGCTGTCAGTGCCCCCCACATTACCATTACAGCTGTCAGTGCCCCCCACATTACCATTACAGCTGTCAGTGCCCCCCACATCATCATTACAGCTGTCAGTGCCCCCCACATCATCATTACAGCTGTCAGTGCCCCCCACATCATCATTAGAGCTGTCAGTGTCCCCCACATCACCATTACAGCTGTCAGTGCCCCCCACATTACCATTACAGCTGTCAGTGCCCCCCACATTACCATTACAGCTGTCAGTGCCCCCCACATCATCATTACAGCTGTCAGTGCCCCCCACATTACCATTACAGCTGTCAGTGCCCCCCACATCATCATTACAGCTGTCAGTGCCCCCCACATCATCATTAGAGCTGTCAGTGTCCCCCACATCACCATTACAGCTGTCAGTGCCCCCCCACATTACCATTACAGCTGTCAGTGCCCCCCACATTACCATTACAGCTGTCAGTGCCCCGCACATCATCATTACAGCTGTCAGTGCCCCCCACATCCCCCTAAAAGCTGTGATTTTGGGGTGACAGCACCCCCCATATTATCATTACAGCAGTGATCAGGGGTGACATCACCCCCCCATATCCTTACAGCAGTGATTTGGGGGTGACAGTGCCCCCATATTATCCTTACAGCTGTGGTTCTAGGTGACAGCGCCCCCCATATTATCCTTACAGCTGTGATTCTAGGTGACATCGCCCCCATATTATCCTTACAGCTGTGGTTCTAGGTGACATCGCCCCCATATTATCCTTACAGCTGTGGTTCTAGGTGACAGCGCCCCCATATTATCCTTACAGCAGTGATTCTAGGTGACAGCGCCCCCCATATTATCCTCATGGCTGTGATTCTAGGTAACAGCGCCCCCATATTATCCTTACAGCTGTGATTTGGGGTGACAGCGCCCCCCATATTATCCTTACAGCTGTGGTTCTAGGTGACAGCGCCCCCATATTATCCTTACAGCAGTGGTTCTAGGTGACAGCGCCCCCCATATTATCCTTACAGCTGTGATTCTAGGTGACAGCGCCCCCATATTATCCTTACAGCTGTGATTCTAGGTGACAGCGCCCCCCATATTATCCTTACAGCTGTGGTTCTAGGTGACAGCGCCCCCATATTATCCTTACAGCTGTGATTCTAGGTGACAGTGCCCCCATATTATCCTAACAGCTGTGATTCTAGGTGACAGCGCCCCCATATTATCCTTACAGCTGTGATTCTAGGTGACAGCGCCCCCATATTATCCTTACAGCTGTGGTTCTAGGTGACAGCGCCCCCATATTATCCTTACAGCTGTGGTTCTAGGTGACAGCGCCCCCCATATTATCCTTACAGCAGTGGTTCTAGGTGACAGCGCCCCCATATTATCCTTACAGCTGTGATTCTAGGTGACAGCGCCCCCATATTATCCTTACAGCTGTGATTCTAGGTGACATCGCCCCCCATATTATCCTTACAGCAGTGATTTGGGGGTGACAGTGCCCCCATATTATCCTTACAGCAGTGATTCTAGGTGACATCGCCCCCCATATTATCCTTACAGCTGTGATTCTAGGTGACAGCGCCCCCATATTATCCTTACAGCTGTGATTCTAGGTGACAGCGCCCCCCCCATATTATCCTTACAGCTGTGATTCTAGGTGACAGCCCCCCATATTATCCTTACAGCAGTGATTTGGGGGTGACAGTGCCCCCATATTATCCTTACAGCTGTGATTCTAGGTGACAGCGCCCCCCATATTATCCTTACAGCAGTGGTTCTAGGTGACAGCGCCCCCCATATTATCCTTACAGCAGTGGTTCTAGGTGACAGCGCCCCCATATTATCCTTACAGCTGTGATTTGGGGTGACATCGCCCCCCATATTATCCTTACAGCAGTGGTTCTAGGTGACAGCGCCCCCATATTATCCTTACAGCAGTGGTTCTAGGTGACAGCGCCCCCATATTATCCTTACAGCAGTGGTTCTAGGTGACAGCGCCCCCATATTATCCTTACAGCTGTGATTCTAGGTGACATCGCCCCCATATTATCCTTACAGCTGTGATTTGGGGGTGACATCGCCCCCATATTATCCTTACAGCAGTGATTCTAGGTGACATCGCCCCCATATTATCCTTACAGCTGTGATTCTAGGTGACATCGCCCCCATATTATCCTTACAGCTGTGGTTCTAGGTGACATCGCCCCCATATTATCCTTACAGCTGTGGTTCTAGGTGACAGCGCCCCCATATTATCCTTACAGCTGTGATTCTAGGTGACATCGCCCCCATATTATCCTTACAGCTGTGGTTCTAGGTGACATCGCCCCCATATTATCCTTACAGCTGTGGTTCTAGGTGACAGCGCCCCCATATTATCCTTACAGCAGTGGTTCTAGGTGACAGCGCCCCCCATATTATCCTTACAGCTGTGATTCTAGGTGACAGCGCCCCCCCCATATTATCCTTACAGCTGTGATTCTAGGTGACAGCGCCCCCATATTATCCTTACAGCTGTGATTCTAGGTGACAGCGCCCCCCCCCCATATTATCCTTACAGCTGTGATTCTAGGTGACAGCGCCCCCATATTATCCTTACAGCAGTGGTTCTAGGTGACAGCGCCCCCATATTATCCTCATGGCTGTGATTCTAGGTGACAGCGCCCCCATATTATCCTTACAGCTGTGATTTGGGGTGACAGCGCCCCCCATATTATCCTTACAGCTGTGGTTCTAGGTGACATCGCCCCCCATATTATCCTTACAGCTGTGGTTCTAGGTGACAGCGCCCCCATATTATCCTTACAGCTGTGATTCTAGGTGACAGCGCCCCCATATTATCCTTACAGCTGTGATTCTAGGTGACAGCGCCCCCCCATATTATCCTTACAGCTGTGGTTCTAGGTGACAGCGCCCCCATATTATCCTTACAGCTGTGGTTCTAGGTGACAGCGCCCCCCATATTATCCTTACAGCTGTGATTCTAGGTGACAGCGCCCCCATATTATCCTTACAGCTGTGATTCTAGGTGACAGCGCCCCCATATTATCCTTACAGCTGTGATTTGGGGGTGACAGCGCCCCCATATTATCCTTACAGCAGTGATTTGGGGGTGACAGTGCCCCCATATTATCCTTACAGCTGTGATTCTAGGTGACAGCGCCCCCCATATTATCCTTACAGCAGTGATTTGGGGTGACAGCGCCCCCCATATTATCCTTACAGCTGTGGTTCTAGGTGACAGCGCCCCCCCCCCCATATTATCCTTACAGCTGTGATTTGGGGTGACAGCGCCCCCCATATTATCCTTACAGCTGTGATTCTAGGTGACCGCCCCCCCCCATATTATCCTTACAGCTGTGATTTGGGGTGACAGCGCCCCCCATATTATCCTTACAGCTGTGATTCTAGGTGACAGCCCCCCCCCCATATTATCCTTACAGCTGTGATTTGGGGTGACAGCGCCCCCCATATTATCCTTACAGCTGTGATTCTAGGTGACAGCCCCCCCATATTATCCTTACAGCTGTGGTTCTAGGTGACAGCCCCCCCCATATTATCCTTACAGCTGTGATTCTAGGTGACAGCCCCCCCCCATATTATCCTTACAGCTGTGATTCTAGGTGACAGCGCCCCCCCCATATTATCCTTACAGCTGTGGTTCTAGGTGACAGCCCCCCCCCCATATTATCCTTACAGCTGTGATTCTAGGTGACAGCGCCCCCCCATATTATCCTTACAGCTGTGGTTCTAGGTGACAGCGCCCCCCATATTATCCTTACAGCTGTGATTCTAGGTGACAGCCCCCCCCCATATTATCCTTACAGCTGTGATTCTAGGTGACAGCGCCCCCCCATATTATCCTTACAGCTGTGATTCTAGGTGACAGCCCCCCCCCCCATATTATCCTTACAGCTGTGATTCTAGGTGACAGCCCCCCCCCCCCCATATTATCCTTACAGCTGTGGTTCTAGGTGACAGCCCCCCCCCCCATATTATCCTTACAGCTGTGATTCTAGGTGACAGCCCCCCCCCCCCCCATATTATCCTTACAGCTGTGGTTCTAGGTGACAGCCCCCCCCCCATATTATCCTTACAGCTGTGATTCTAGGTGACAGCGCCCCCCCATATTATCCTTACAGCTGTGATTCTAGGTGACAGCCCCCCCCCCCCATATTATCCTTACAGCTGTGATTTGGGGTGACAGCGCCCCCCATATTATCCTTACAGCTGTGGTTCTAGGTGACAGCGCCCCCCCATATTATCCTTACAGCTGTGATTCTAGGTGACAGCCCCCCCCCCCCATATTATCCTTACAGCTGTGGTTCTAGGTGACAGCGCCCCCCCCATATTATCCTTACAGCAGTGATTTGGGGGGTGACAGCGCCCCCCATATTATCCTTACAGCTGTGGTTCTAGGTGACAGCGCCCCCCATATTATCCTTACAGCAGTGATTCTAGGTGACAGCCCCCCCCCCATATTATCCTTACAGCTGTGGTTCTAGGTGACAGCGCCCCCAGCAGGCGGAGCGGCCCCATCACACACGAGTCACGTGCCCAGTGTTTTCATCTTGTGACACAATACACCACAGTGGGAGGATAATAGCACAACCTGCACCCAGTGTACACACAGCAGAGGTGCCGGTGCAGGGGGACACGGACCCCCGGTATCACCCCCTATAGGAGGAGCGAAGATGGCACACACTGGATGGAGAAGACGGTGCCCGCTACTCACCACAGTCACCGGAGACACCATGGCTCCGCTGCTCGATCCCCTCCGAGTCGGTCCCGTCCCCCTGATCCCTCCAGATCCGCGCTACAACCGATCACTGCGATCACCGCCGATTGTTATTGTATCTTCTAACAGTGTGCTGTGACGTCACGGCGGGGGCGGGGCTACGTCTCACTGGGAAGGGGCGGGGTCTCCAGCTGCAGAGGCCTTAACCCTTCACGTACCGGAATCCTGTGCTGCTGCGGATCCCAGATGTAGGATGTTATAGTGCGGTGTTTCTCTAATAAGGGTGCCCCCAGCTGTTGCAAAACTACAACTCCCAGCATGCCCGGACAGCCAAAGGCTGTCCGGGCATGCTGGGAATTGTAGTTTTGCAACAGCTGGAGGCCCCCTGTTTGGGAAACACTGAGTTAGACTATGAGGCATATCTATGAAATGACCACTGTCAGAACATGCTGGGAGTTGTAGTTCTGCAACAGCTGGGGTGTCTTTGGTTGTCAGAGCATGTTGGGAGTTGTAGTTTTACATCTGCATGAGAGCCTACAGTTATTAGAGCATGCTGGGAGCTATAGTTTTTTTTTTTTTTTTAAATAGCCAGAGACCTTTTGGTTGTCAGGGCATGCTGGGAGTTGTAGTTTTTTAATAGCCAGATACCTTGTGGTTGTCAGGGCATGTTGGGAGTTGTAGTTTTTCAATAGCCAGTGACGTTGTGGTTGTCAGGGCATGCTGGGAGTTGTAGTTTTTCAATAGCCGGAGACTTTGTGGTTGTCAGGGCTTGCTGGGAGTTGTAGTTTTTCAATAGCCAGTGACCTTGTGGTTGTCAGGGCATGCTGGGAGTTGTAGTTTTTTTAATAGCCAGAGACCTTGTGGTTGTCAGGGCATGCTGGGAGTTGTAGTTTTGTAATAGCCAGAGACCTTGTGGTAGTCAGGGCATGCTGGGAGTTGTAGTTTTTCAATAGCCAGATACCTTGTGGTTGTCAGGGCATGCTGGGAGTTGTCGTTTTTCAATAGCCAGTGACCTTGTGGTTGTCAGGGCATGCTGGGAGTTGTAGTTTTTCAATAGCCAGTGACGTTGTGGTTGTCAGGGCATGCTGGGAGTTGTAGTTTTCAATAGCCAGTGACCTTGTGGTTGTCAGGGCATGCTGGGAGTTGTAGTTTTTCAATAGCCAGTGACCTTGTGGTTGTCAGGGCATGCTGGGAGTTGTAGTTTTTCAATAGCCAGTGACCTTGTGGTTGTCAGGGCATGCTGGGAGTTGTAGTTTTCAATAGCCAGTGACCTTGTGGTTGTCAGTGCATGCTGGGAGTTGTAGTTTTCAATAGCCAGTGACCTTGTGGTTGTCAGGGCATGCTGGGAGTTGTAGTTTTTCAATAGCCAGTGACCTTGTGGTTGTCAGGGCATGCTGGGAGTTGTAGTTTTTCAATAGCCAGTGACCTTGTGGTTGTCAGGGCATGCTGGGAGCTATAGTTTTTTTTTATAGCCAGAGACTTTGTGGTTGTCAGAGCATGCTGGGAGTTGTAGTTTTTCAATAGCCAGAGACCTTTTGGCTGTCAGAGCATGCTGGGAGTTGTGGTATTGCAGCATTTGGAGCGTCTTCAGCTGTCAGAGCATGCTGGGAGTTGTAGTTTTGACACAACTAGAGAGCCCACTGCTGTCAGGGCATGCTGGGAGATGTAGTTTCGGAAGAGCTTGGGGTCTAGCTGTCACTGGATGCTATAAGTTGAAGTATTGCATATGCTGAAGAGCCTACTGTTGCCAGGGAATGCTGGGAGTTGTAGTTTTGCAGTGTTCAGAGACCCGGTGATTGTCTTGACATGCTGGGAGTTGTAGTTTTGCAGTGTTCAGAGACCCTGTGATGGCCATGACATGCTGGGAGTTGTAGTTTTACAATAGCCAGAGACCCTGGGGGAGATTTATCAAAACCTGTGAAGATGAAGAGTTGCCCATAGCAACCAATCAGATGGCTTCCTTCAGTTCTCACAGACCTTTTCAGAAATGAAAGCAGCGATCTGATTGGTTTCTATGGGCAACTCAGTAACTTTTCCTCTGGACAGGTTTTGATGAATCTCCCCCGCTGTGTTTATCTGGACATGCTGGGAGTTGTAGTACTGCAGCAGCTGGAGAGGTAAGGGAGATTTATCAAAACCTGTATAGAAGAAGAGTGGTGCAGTTGCCCATAGCAACCAGTTATATTGTTTCTTACATTTTTAAAGGGGTTGTCCAGGATCAGAAAAACAGAGCTTGTTTCTGCTAAACACAGCGCCACCACTAGCCTTAGGTTGTGGACGTTACTGCAGCTCAGTTTGGTTGAAGCGAATAGAGCCAAGTTGTAATACCGCACACCACCTGAGGAGAGCGGCGGTGCTGTTTTTAGGAGAAAGCTGCTGGTTTTCCTACTCCTGGATTAGAGGGGGTGACAGACTGAGGGTCTGGAATGGAGTCTGAGACAAGTGAACCCAAGAAATAATAGGGGAAATGTATCAAAACCTGTGTAAAGGAAGAGTGGCGCAGCTGCCCATGGCAACCAATCAGATCGCGTCTTTCATTTTCCACAGGCACCTATAGGGTAGGGTCACACGTAACAGATCCAGTACTTATCAGCTGCTGTATGCTCCAGAGGAAGTTGTGTAGTTCTTTCCAGTCTGACCACAGTTCTCTCTGCTGACACCTCTGTCCATGTCAGGAACTGTCCAGAGCAGGAGAGGTTTGCTATAGGGATTTGCTCCTATTCTGGACACTTGTAGACATGGACAGAGGTGTCAGCAGAGAGCACTGTGGTCAGACTGGAAAGAACTACACAACTTCCTCTGGAGAATACAGCAGCTGATAAGTACTGGAAGGATTAAGATTTTTATATAGAAGTAATTCACAAACTGTTTACCTTTCTGGTACCAGTTGATTAAAAAAAAAAAAAAAAATGTTTTCCACCAGAGTACCCCTTTAAATCTCCATAAAACACCTCGGTTGTGACTACTACTCATGGCAGTATTTTTCTATAAGATGCCCCTTTAAGGGTGCGTTCACACTACAGAATTCCCACGGAACTCCACGAGCGGAATTCCACGGCGGACAATTCCGCGGCTGAAATAGTTCCGCGCAAAGAAAGAACATGTTCATTCTTTGCGCGGATTACGCGAGCACTGCACTGCACCATTGACCACTCAGTGTCCCGCGGCCCTAGCGCCGAAGCAACCTCGGCGGCGGAATCTCCACCCGCGGAATTCAGCGAGCGGAGATTCCGCAGTGTGAACACACTGCATCAAAACTGCACATAGTGTGAACTAACCCCAACCTACTTATGAGACTAATCAGTTCACCTGGGTGACCCCCCCAGCACCAGCAGCCTAATTAGATAACCAGATGCAGTGATCAGACTCCACCCCCTCTCTCTGCAAAGCCAAAGGATTCATGGAAGGCAGAATTAGGAAATCATTTCAGTGATGGAATATAAATCAGTAAGGCTGAAAACTTATGCCTGCCACCTCAGCTAAAACAGGTAAGCACAAGGTATAAACAAGATCCTCTACATTATTCTCTAATAATAGCCCATACTGCACCATATGAACAAAAACAATTAAAGGGCCTCAGGAGCTGAGTATAATAGTAAAATACCCCAGGGACACACACCAAGATGGGTGCAACTGATCAACACCGTAGAAAAGCATGTGCTGGACCTGATGTCTAGTGCCTGATCGTCTATGTTTAAGCCATCGTACCCCCTACTCCCATATATCCTGTAAATGGTATACAGCAGTGTTTCCCAACCAGTGTGTCTCCAGCTGTTGCAGAGCTACCACTTCCAGCATGCACTCCCCATCCACGCATACACAAGCACATGTATTCTGCAGGGGAACACTTGCCCGACCCTTCTCTCCTCTGACATCCAGAATCAACAGCGAGTCGAGAGGTCATCGTACACACCGATCAGCATTTCCTAAGCAGTGTGCCTCCAGCTGTTGCAAAACTACAACTCCCTGCATGCACTCCCCATCCCCACATACACTAGCACATATATTCTGCAGGAGGACACTTGCCCGACCATTCTCACCTCTGACATCCAGAGTCAACAGCGAGTCGAGAGGTCATCGTACACACCGATCAGCATTTCCTAAGCAGTGTGCCTCCAGCTGTTACACAACTGCAACACCCAGCATGCATTCCCCATCCCTGCATACACTCATACATGTATTCTGCAGGGGGACACTTGTCCGACCCTTCTCTCCTCTGACATCCAGAGTCAACAATGAGTTTAGAGGCCATTTTACACATAGATCAGCGTTTCCTCATCAGTGTGTCTCCAGCTGTTGCAAAACTACAACTCCCAGCATGCACTCCTCATCCCCACATACACTAGCACATGTATTCTGCTGGTGGACACTTGCCCGACCATTCTCTCCTCTGACAGCCAGAGTCAACAATGAGTGAGTTGAGAGGCCATTTTACACATAGATCAGTGTTTCCTCATCAGTGTGTCTCCAGCTGTTGCAAAACTACAACTCTCAGCATGCACTCCCCATCCCCACATACACTAGCACATGTATTCTGCAGGGGGACACTTGCCCCACCATTCTCTCCTCTGACATCCAGAGTCAACAATGAGTTGAGAGGCCATCGTACACATAGATCAGTGTTTCCTAACCAGTGTGCCTCCAGCTGTTGCAAAACTACAACTCCCAGCATGCCCGGACAGCCAACGGCTGTCCGGGCATGTTGGGAGTTGTAGTTTTGCAACAGCTGGAGGCTGCCTGGTTGGGAAACACAGGTATAGGGAGAAGGTATGTTGTATGGCAAAGATGAAGAAGTCCATCTGACCACTGCGCTCTCTGCGCTTTTTTGCAGATCCGCACTTCCAATAAAGCAGCCGCCGAGGGTCATGTTCTGCTTACAATGTGACATCCATCATCTGATCTGTCAGCGGACCTTCTGCTCATGCGAAGCCCAATACCTGCAGATTGTAAAGGGCGCCCTTGGGTATTGCTGCATCCTTATGTGTGATGTCAGCGGAGTCCCCTCGGCTGTAATACAAGCCCCTGCTGTCTGACGCTTCCTCCAATCCTGCACAGGATGAACAGTCAGCAAGACTGCAGGGAGGACGCAACAGTCAGAATGGGCACCTATAGGAAATACCACATTGTGCACTATAGAACATACTATAGAGTCAAATTGCCATCATATAAAATATAGCTTCCATTTAATTCATTAAAAATTCATTCAATACATTTACATAATTAATATACATGGGACTGGTATCTGGTGATCCCAATACAAAAAATAAAGTGCACACAGAAGGAAGGTTCTAGGTGCTATCAGCTGTATATAAATATTATTGACCCTAAGGGTACGTTCAGACGAGCGGATTTACAGCGTATTTTACGGTGCAGATCCGCGGCTGAAAGACCTCTGTATGGTGCCTTTACATGTGCCTGCTCGGAGCGCCAATACAGTGACCCCCCCCCCCCCCCCGACCTACGAACACCCCGACATACGATCATTTCAGCATACGATCACTCTCAGAGGCCATCGCATGTTGAAGCAGCATCAACATACAATGCTTTTGTATGTCGGGTCCATCGCATAAACGCCTATCCGGCAGCGCAGACTGCTTCAGCCGCCACCGGATAGCAGTTTACGGTGCCCCGTGTGGTCCGCTGACGATCACTTACCTGTCCTCGGGGCTCCGGCGCGTTCTCTTCGGGATCCCCTGCATCGTCGGCGCTCTCCATCGTCGTCATCACGTCGCTGCGCACCCCGTCCCGTCATCCAATAGGATGACGACACAATGGAGAGCGAGGATGCCGGGGAAGCAGAGGCCTTGCGGGAGCGTCGGGGACACCCCAGGGACGCAGCGACAGCGATGGAAGAAGACATCCAGGGCAGCGGTGACGAGCAGTGACGGTCCGGAGCGGCAGGGACACATGAGTATAACCTCCAATACCAGTGGTCTTCAACCTGCGGACCTCCAGATGTTGCAAAACTACAACTCCCAACATGCCCGGACAGCCGTTGGCTGTCCGGGCATGCTGGGTGTTGTAGTTTTGAAACATCTGGAGGTCTGCAGGTTGTAGACCACTGTCCTATACATTACATTGCATGGATCCCTCAACATACGATGGTTTCAACAAACGATGGTCCATTTGGAACGGATTACCATCGTATGTTGAGGGACCACTGTACGCCGCTACGTGTAGATACACTGAAGCGATGTGCGAGTCGCCGCGCATGCGCGGTGTACTCGCACACATCGCGGCCGCTCCCCCTGCTCAAAGAGCTAGGCCGAGAGCTGCCGCGATGTGCGAGTATACTGCGCATGCGCCCGGCGACTCGCACATCGCAGTGTGTCTGCTCGTAGTGCCGTATTGCCGCTCCGAGGAGGCACATGTAAAGGCAGCATATAGAGGTCCTTCAGCGGCGGATCCGCAGAGAAATCCGCGTGGAAAATCCACTCGTCTGAACGTACCCTAAATGTAAAATATAAAGGTGTTTACAGAGTAGATACCGAACAGGTATTACTGCGGTTTCAAACAGAACCTGCTTATCCTATCACAGTTAAAAGGGGTACTCCGATGGAAAAAAAAATTGAAACCAAAGTTAAACAGATTTGTAAATTACTTCTATTAAAAAAAATGTTAATCCTTCCAGTACTTTTTAGCAGCTGTATGCTACAGAGGAAATTCTTTTCTGAAATTTCTTTTCTTTTTAAACATTTTTTTTGTCTTGTCCACAGTGCTCTCTGCTGACACCTGGTGCCCATATCAGGAACTGTCCAGAGCATGAGAAAATCCCCATAGTAAACCTATGGTGCTCTGGACAGTTCCTGATACGGACAGAAGTGTCAGCAGAGAGCACTGTGGGCAAGACAAAAAAGAGTTTCTTCTGTAACATGCAGCTGCTAAAAAGTACTGGAAGGGTAAAGATTTTTTAATAGAAGTCATTTACAAATCTGTTTACCTTTCTGGCACCAGTTGCTTTAAAAAGAATAAAATAAAATAAAGTTTTCCACCAGAGTACCCCTTTAATCCTGGGTCAAAACAGAATCAAATCATCACAAGTACGCTTACCCATAGTGGGAGAATCACCCCTCTGACCTCGACGCACGTTTCGGATCTTTATCAAGAGGCCGTCGATAAAGATCCAAAACGTGCGTTGAGGTCGGAGGGGTGCTTAGGCGAGTCTCCCACTATGGGTAAGGGTACTTGTGATGACTTGATTCTGTTTTGACCCAGGATTAAAGGGGTACTCCACTGCCCCAGCGTTTGGAACATTTTGTTACGAACGCTTGGAGCAAGCGGCGGGGGTCGTGAAGTCACAGCCACGCCCCTCGTGACATCACGCCGCACCCACTCAATGCAAGTCTATGGGAGGGGGCGTGGCAGCCGCCACGCCCCCTCCCGTAGACTTGCATTGAGGGGGTGTGGCGTGACATCTAGAACCTTCCTTCTGTGTGCACTTTATTTTTTGTATTGGGATCACCAGATCCTTTGGCTGTCCGGGCATGCTGGGAGTTGTAGTTTTGCAAAAGCTGGAGGCACCCTGGTTGGGAAACACCGAGATAGGGGATAAGATGTCTAGCAGCGGAGTACCCATTTAAGGGGTTAATCAATGCAATGTTGCCTTTACTGGTTTGTTGATGTTTTGTTGCCTGTAGGTGACAATGATTTACATTCCTAGACAAGCTGCGACATAAAGATTACGTAAGATCGTGTTTGTTATTGTCTGCGACCGTTCGCCTCCACGTTCGGCGCTCGGGCAGAGACAATTTACTTATCCTGCTAACAATACATCAGTGTGTAACATCTGGGATCTGCCCACTATAAACCTTATTGTGCTTCCGGAAAGAAGAAAAAAAGTTGAAAGAAGCTGAAATTATGTTTTAGTTTTATTAATTTTACGGACAAATGTTTCCTTCCATGGAGGGAAGACTAGAAAGGATCATAAAAACAAGTTGTCATGTCCTGTTTCTACTATAGCACTTCTACAGGCAAGAAGCAGTATTGCAGGGTAACCATTAAAGGGGTATTCCAGGCCAAAACTTTTTTTTATAAATATCAACTGGCTCCGGAAAGTTAAACAGATTTGTAAATTACTTCTATTAAAAAATCTTAATCCTTCCAATAGTTATTAGCTTCTGAAGTTTTCTGTCTAACTGCTCAATGATGATGTCACGTCCCGGGAGCTGTGCATGATGGGAGAATATCCCTTGCATGATGGGAGAATATCCCCATAGGAGCTGGACAGCTCCCGGGACATGAGTCATCAGAAAGCAGTTAGACAGAAAACAGCAACTCAACTTCAGAAGCTAATAACTATTGGAAGGATTAAGATTTTTTAATAGAAGTAATTTACAAATCTGTTTAACTTTCCGGAGCCAGTTGATATATATATATATATATAAAAAAAAGTTTTTTCCTGGAATACCCCTTTAACCTCTTGAAGACTGTAGGATTTTCCATTTTTGCACTTTAGTTTTTCCTCCTCACCTAGCCATAACGCTTTCAGTTTTCATCTACAGACCCATACAAGGGCTTGTTGTTTTTTGCGCCACTTGTGCTTTGTAATGACATCTTTCTTTTTCCCACAAAATCTTTCATTAAACTTTAAAAAAAAAAAAGTTTTACAACAGCTGGAGCCACCCTGGTTGGGAAACAGTGGGCTGGATTTTTTTTCTGACACAGATCTCCAAACCTTCAAAAAAGTGAATGGTAACATTCTGTCCTCTTGTAGCCGCCACTAGAGGGAGCTTAGCAGCTCAGTGCATAATCTTTTTAAGTGTGCCAATCATTTCAGGTGACTTTTCAGGATGCACGTCCCTGTGTGTATACATGGGGTGCAGCACCATTCATGCCCATTATATAACTTGTATATGGCATTTTTCAGAAGTTTTCTGCTCTACAGGCTTTATCTATAATTTGCAGTTCTCCCAGAGCTGATAGGCGGAGATCCCTCCTCCCTTCTCCATAGACTTCTATTGCTAGTCTTGAGCTCCCTCCTCCTCCCTCCATATATTTGTATTTCTTATCTTTAGCTCCCTCCTCGCATCCTCCATACACTTGTATTGCTTGTCTTGAGCTGCCTCCTTCCCCTCTACATAGACATGAATTGCTTGTCTTGAGCTCCACCCCTCATAGACTTGTATTGCTTGTGTTAAGCGCCCCCTTGATAGACTTCTATTGCTTGTCTTGAGTTCCACCCTCATAGATTTGTATTGCTTATCTTGAACTCCCACCCTCCATAGATTTGTTTTGCTTGTCTTGAGCTCCCTCTTCTCACCAACCATAGACTTGTATTGCTTGTCTTGAGCTCCTTCCTCCCACCTACCATAGACTTTTATTGCTTGTCTTGTGCTCTCCCATTGATAGACCTATATTGCTTGTCCTTAGCTCCTTCCTCTCAACCTCCATAGACTTGTATTGCTTGTCTTGAGCTCCCTCCTCTCACCTTCCATCGACTTGTATTGCTTGTCTTCAGCTCCCTCCTCTCACCCTCCATCGACTTGTATTGCTTGTCTTCAGCTCCCTCCTCTCACCCTCCATCGACTTGTATTGCTTGTCTTCAGCTCCCTCCTCTCACCCTCCATCGACTTGTATTGCTTGTCTTCAGCTCCCTCCTCTCACCCTCCATCGACTTGTATTGCTTGTCTTCAGCTCCCTCCTCTCACCCTCCATCGACTTGTATTGCTTGTCTTCAGCTCCCTCCTCTCCACCTCTATTGACTTGTATTGCTTGTCTTGACCTCCCTTCCCTGCCCCTTCATAGACATGTATTGCTTGTCTTGAGCTCCCTCCTCCCCCTCTCCATTGACTTGTATTGCTTGTCTTGACCTCCCTTCCCTGCCCCTTCATAGACTTGTATTTCTTGTCTTGAGCTCCCTCCTCCCCCTCTCCATTGACATGTATTGCTTGTCTTGAGCTCCCCCCTCCCAGCCTGCATAGACTTGCTTCGCTTGTCTTGAGCTCTCTCCCCCACCTTTCATAGACTTGCATTGCTTGTTTTGAGCTCCACCCTCCATAGACTTGTATTGCTTGTCTTGAATTCCCTTCTTCTATCACATCCATAGCCTTGCATTGCTTGTCCTGAGCTCCCTCCTCCCATCCTCCATAGACTTGTATTGCTTGTCCTGAGCTCCCTCCTTCATAGATGTGTATTGCTTGTCCTGAGCTCCCTCCTCCCATCCTCCATAGACTTGTATTGCTAATCTTGAGTTCTCTCCTGCCATCCTCCATAGACTTGTATTGCTTGTCTAGAGTTCCCTCATCCCATCCTCCAGAGACTAGTATTGCTTGTCTTGAGTTCCCTCCTCCCATCCTCCATAGACTTGTATTGCTTGTCTTGAGTTCCCTCCTCCCATCCTCCATAGACTTGTATTGCTTGTCTTGAGTTCCCTTCTTCTATCCCTTCCATAGACTTGTATTGCTTGTCTTGCAAACACCGAATGGCACAGTTTAACTCTTTACTGACCCATGCTGTCCAATGATGGCATAGGTCGGGAAGGGACCTAAACTGTTCCACTCCCTCTTCTGACAGCGGGAGCCACAACCTGTGGTTAATCCCACCAGTGGCCTCATGGCAGACACATTCCCGGCCTCCAGCTCACTATCCCACTAAGGTTCCTTGAACAGGTTCAGATCCTCCAGAACTTATCAGGACAGAATCCTGCCTCCCTGCGACGTGGATTAAATGGATAAAAAATGATTCATTATTTAGGATGTTCCAGGTCGCCAATCTCTCATCTTAAAAATACTTCTGTACTCTCTGGCACAGGAAAGACATCACTATATTTAGCCACCAAAGATGAATATATTAAAATCAATAGTGAGATAAAGTGCTCTCGGGCTTAAGAGCTGAGCCGCAGGCCGTCGTGGTGAGTGCTATGGAGATCATTAGAAGCTCTTATGTTATTTATATATGGGGGAAGGAAGGGGGGGAAGGCTGGGCCCCTGCGCCACTTCTTGGCCCGACGTGAACTCCTGGAGTCGCTCTACATAGGACCTGCAGTGATCAAGTACTGAGGCCACCGTCCAGCTTCACTATTGGAATTGTCTATTTGGCTGCTGGGACCCCTTTAAAGGGGTACTCCGGCCCTAAGACATCTTATCCCCTATCCAAAGGGTGCCTCCAACTTTTGCTGGGGACCCCGCCAATCTTGCATTCGGCACCCACTTCTTTGAGCTGCCAGCTCGCAAACTGCCGGGTGCCAACCACGGGGCCAGAGTATCGTGACGTCACGACTCCGCCCCTGTGTGATGTCACGCCCCGCCCCCACTATGCAAGTCTATGGGAGGGGGCGTGATGGCTGTCACGCCCCCTCCCATAGACTTGCATAGTGGGAGCGGGGCGTGACGTCACACGGGGGCGGAGTCGTGACCTCACGTTATCCGGCCCCGTGGTTGGCATCGGCAGTGTGTGAGCTGGCAGCTCAAAGAGCTGGGTGCCGAATGCAAGATTGCGGGGGTCCCCAGCGGCAGGACCCCCGCGGTCAGACATCTTATCCCCTATCCTTTGGATAGCCGGAGTACTCCTTTAACAATTAGGACAATGGGGGTCTCATTTACACTTAAAGGGATACTCCTGTAAAAAAAATTCAGAATCAAGAGAGAGTCGAGAAGCCATCGTACACATAGATCAGTGTTTTCCGACCAGTGTGTCTCCAGCTTTTGCAAAACTACAACTCCCAACATGCACTTCCCATCCCTGCATACACAAGCACATCTATTCTGCAGGGGGACACTTGCCTGACCCTTCTCTATTCTGACATCCAGAATCACCAAAGAGTGGAGAGGCCATAGCACACATAGATCAATGATTCCCAACCAGAGTGCCTCCAGCTGTTGTGAAACTACAACTTCCAGCATGCCCGGACAGCCTTTGGGAGTTGTAGTTTTGCAACAGCTGGAGCCACCATTAGAAGGAGCTTAGTCGCTCACCGCATACTCTGTTAAAGCGTACTGGTTATTTCTGGTGACTTTTCAGGATAAGCTGCCCTCTGTGTGTACTTAAGAAGCAGCATTATATTTGGCCACTATATAACTTGTACATGGTATTTTTCAGCAGTTTTCTGCTCTGCAGGCTTTAACTCTAATTTGCAGTTCTCCCAGAGCTGGTGGGCAGAGCCACCTCCTCCACCCTCCATAGACTTGTGTGGCTTGTCTTGCAGACACAAGACAAAGCCGAAGTGAGAAAATCTGAGCAGGAAGAGGAGGGCGGGGAGGGAAGGAAAGAAGCTTAATAACAGGAGAAAGAAGCATTTTTAGGTTTATTACAAAGTTTCTTATATTCACTTGTACTATTGATCTATGTTTAAAGGAAGTTGTATTTACTGCTATGAGCTACAGACGGCATTGGATAGCTGTTAGGGTGCCGGAGAGTGGATGCCAAACTTATAAAATCCCCAAGTGTCAAAGAGGTAGAGCTGAGCTGCTCAAGTGCCATAGCCTGGCATACCTCCTTGCTTGCAGGAAACGAGAAGTGTCAGGTGTGGCACTTGAGCAGCTCGGCTCCACCTTCTTGACACTTGGTGATTTTTTAAGTCTGGCAACCACCCTCAGCTCCAGACTATGTGTAGATTGCTTTTATACCCAAACTACTATCCAAACGTGTTATGTTCTTCTCTTCTATGTTCTCCACTACCCTCTAGACCAGATAAATGGTGCCATCTTATTGGCATAGATCTCAGCAGTAAAGACAGATCCTTTTGGAACAGAACAAAAAGTCACGGCCCTGTATGACTTATTTATGCCTCGTCCCCCGTGCGCCCCTTCTCTCCTGGCTCTAATTATGGGCTCAGGCTTCTTGTCCATCACCTCCTGCGCTGACCTGACGCCGACCCGGAACCCGTCCACCCCCCCCCCCCCCCTCCGAGAAGTTTTCTTGGCACCATCCGATGATCATTATAACAATTTTACTTAAGAGATCAGAAGTCATTCTGCAACGCACATCGGTTTGAATTCTTTTTATTGTGTAACATGATGTTTCTCAACCAGGGTGCCTCCAGCTGTTGCAAAACTACAACTCCCAGCATGCCCGGACAGCCAAAGGCTGTCCGGGCGTGCTGGGAGTTGTAGTTTTGCAACAGCTGGAGACACCCTGTTGGGAAACACTGATCTATGTGCATGATGGCCTCTTGACTCTATGTAGACTTTGGATGTCAGAGGAGAGATGGGTTGGGCAAGTGCCCCCCTGCAGAATACATGTGCTAGTGTATGTAGGGAAGCAAAGTGCATGCTGGGAGTTGTAGCAATAGCTGGAGGCACCCTGTTGGGAAACACTGATCTATGTGCATGATGGCCTCTTGACTCTATGTTGACTCTGGGTGTCAGAGGAGAGAAGGGTTGGGCAAGTGCCCCCCTGCAGAATACATGTGCTACTGTATGTAGGGAAGGGAAGTGCATGCTGGGAGTTGTAGTTTTGCAACAGCTGGAGGCACCCTGTTGGGAAACACTGATCTATGTGTACGATGGCCTCTTGACTCTATGTTGACTCAGGATGTCAGAGGAGAGAAGGGTCGGGCAAGTGTCCCCCTGCAGAATACATGTGCTAGTGTTTGCAGGGATGGGGAGTGCATGCTGGGAGTCGTAGTTTTGCAACAGCTGGAGGCACCCTGTTGGGAAACACTGATCTATGTGTACGATGGCCTCTTGACTCCCTGTTGACTCATAATGTCAGAGGAGAGAAGGGTCGGGCAAGTGTCCCCCTGCAGAATACATGTGCTAGTGTTTGCAGGGATGGGGAGTGCATGCTGGGAGTCGTAGTTTTGCAACAGCTGGAGGCACCCTGTTGGGAAACACTGATCTATGTGTACGATGGCCTCTTGACTCCCTGTTGACTCATAATGTCAGAGGAGAGAAGGGTCGGGCAAGTCTCCCCCTGCAGAATACATATGCCAATGTATGCGGGGATGGGGAGTGCATGCTGGGAGTTGTAGTTTTGCAACAGCTGGAGGCACACTGGTTGGGAAACACTAGTCTAATTTCGGAGCACCAGCATGTCCAGGATTGCGCTGTGTGAACATAGCCGTAGGCTGGAAACCAATATACCCCTAATTCTGGAGATCTCGCTTCCATTACATCCAATCCAATCAATACACCAGCATCATAAATCTCTCTCCTGCGCTTCTCATTTGTCACAATGTGTCAGCCAAGGCTGTTTAGCTGACAGGGGATATAAGATATTGCTGAGCCTTCCTCCGCCCCATCGAATCTCGCTGAGTGTTTTCTTTGTGGTTGCACAACATTAGACTGAGATAGTCGCCGACCCACCATGAAGAGATAGGAGAGATATTCACTATGTAGGGGAAAAGGCATTCGGTGAAGAAGCCCAAGACGTCGGCTGTTCAGTCATGTGACGCGTCCCAGGGGGCTCGTGTTATATATTGCGCCATTGTCCTATATTTCTTGAAAAACCAGTGCCACCCCTGTCCACAGGTCGTGTGTGGTATTGCAGCTCAGTTCCATTGAAGTGAATGGAGCCAAGTTGTAATACCGCACGCAACCTGAGGACAGGGGTGGCACGGTTTAAAAAAATAATAATAATTAGCTTTGTTTCTCTATTCCTAACCCCATTTACACCCTATGTCTGCTACAGGAGTTTGAAGCCGGTGAGTGATGGCTGCTATCAGCAGCCAGGACTCGCCGCTATTCCCGGCCATCAGTGGTCACTTTAGATTCAAAGTTCACAAGGGGCTCTAAAAGTGTAAAATACTGGTGCTGATTAACTCAGGGGGGCTGAGGGCAATCAGGGGGGTCCGGATCAGCCAAAATGGGGGTGGGAGGTCCCCTGCCTGCATCCCTGCCGTTCGATGATTTTCTTCTTGTACGAAAACCTTCTCTGACGTGTTTCGAATCGCCAATGATTCTTAATCATAGCAAAAACTTATTCTTATACAGAAAAGTGTTTTCCAACCAGGCTGCCTCTGACTGTTGCAAAACTACAACTCCCAGCATGCCCGGACAGCTAAAGACTTTGTACAGGAGCCCCATAGCTTCACCCTAGGACCTTGTTGGGCTTCCGGCCAGGACTAGGACAAAGTCAAACTGCAGAATCTAAAGCATTTTTGCTGCTGGATTCCTGGCTGTCAGGGCATGCTGGAAGTTGTTGTTTTGCAACAGCTGGAGGCACCATGGTTTGGAAACACTGTACTGCTGCATTCCTGGCTGTCAGGGCATGCTGAAAGTTGTAGTTTTGCAACAGCTGGAGGCACACTGGTTAGGAAACACTGCTTTAGATTCTGCAGTTTGACTTTGTCCTAGTCCTGGCCGGAAGCCCAGTAAGGCATAAGGGAATTTTAGTATTGCAACAGCTGGAGGCAACCTGGTTGGGAAACACTGCATTATGAGGACCCTGGCTGCCTGGGAATGCTGGGAGTTGTAGTTTTCCAACAGCTGGAGGCACACTGGTTGGGAAAGACCTCACTACCGGGACCCTGGCTGTCTAGGCATGCTGGAAGTTGTTGTTTTGCAACAGCTGGAGGCACCCTGGTTTGGAAACACTGTACTGCTGCATTCCTGGCTGTCAGGGAATCCTGGAAGTTGTTGTTTTGCAACAGCTGGAGGCACACTGGTTAGGAAACACTGCTTTAGATTCTGCAGTTTGACTTTGTCCTAGGCCTGGCCGGAAGCCCAGTAAGGCATAAGGGAATTTTAGTATTGCAACAGCTGGAGGCACCCTGGTTGGGAAACACTGCATTATGAGGACCCTGGCTGTCTGGGAATGCTGGGAGTTGTAGTTTTCCAGCAGCTCGAGGCACACTGGTTGGGAAAGACCTCACTACCGGGACCCTGGCTGTCTAGGCATGCTGGAAGTTGTTGTTTTGCAACAGCTGGAGGCACCCTGGTTGGGGAGCATAGACAGTGTGCCTTCAGCTGTTGCAAAACTACAACTGCCAGTATGCCCGGACAGCCAACGGCTGTCCGGGCATACTGGGAGTTGTAGTTTTGCAACAGCTGGAGGCACCTTGGTTGGGAAACACTGCTTTAGATTCTGCAGTTTGACTTTGTCCTAGGCATACTGGGAATTGACTTTGTCTTAAGGCATAATGGGAATCGTAGGTTTGCAACAGCTGGAGGCACACTGTCTGGGATACACAGGATTAGGTGAACAAGAAGCAGGGAACCAGCAATTCCCCAAGGTGACCAGGTTACAAGGGCGTCCGTATGACCGCGCCGTAATGCAGACGTCTGCTTAGCACTTACATTCGCTCAGCACTCTGTGCTCACATTAAACCCATTATCTCGCTGCGGCAACTGTGGGCAACGCCAATTTCGTTTTCTCCTCCGTGCCCTATTTTTTATTTATTTTTTTATCACCAACATAACTGTAAGAAGGCTTATTTGTTTTGCAGGACAACTTGAACTTTTTAATGACTTTTTTATTTACCTTAGGGTACGTTCAGACGAGCAGCTTTTCCGCGCGTATTTTGCTGCGGATGCGCCGCTGAAGGACCTCTATATGCTGCCTTTACATGTGCCTGGTCGGAGCGGCAATACGCCACTACGAGCAGATACACTGAAACGATGTGCGAGTCGCCACGCGCAGTATACTGTACTCGGACATTGCGACAGCTCATTGAGCAGGCGGAGCGGCCGCAGTGTGTGCGAGAACACTGCAGGGTAACTTGCACATCGCAGTGTGTCGCGGCTCCGCCCCCATGTGACGTCACGCTCCGCCCTCTCAATGTAAGTCTATGGCAGGGGGCCAGACAGCTGTCTCGCCCCTGCCATAGACTTGCATTGAGGGGCGGAGCGTGACGTCACACGTGGGCGGAGCTGTGACATCATGATCACCGGCCCCGTCATCAGACCCGGAGCGGATGTTCGCGCCAGGGCCTGATGAGAGCGGGGTGCTGCGTGCGAGATCGCGGGGGTCCCCAGCGGCGGGTCCCCGCGCGATCAGGCAACTTATCCCCTATTCTTTAGATACTGACAGCGGGTGTCAGCTGTAATACGCAGCCGGTACTCACAGTGTATGGAGCTCCTGAGCTCACTGCATACTCCATTCCCCGACATCATGATGTAATAGTCCATTAAATATCGGGAAGGTCTTAAAGGGGTACTCCCGTGTAAAACTTTTTTTTTTTTTTTTTATGAACTGGTGCCAGAAAGATTTGTAAATTACCTCTATTAAAAAATCTTAATCCTTCCAGTGCCTTTTAGCAGCTGTATGCTACAGAGGAAATTCTTTTCTTTTTTAGTTTCTTTTTTTGTCTTGTCCACAGTGCTCTCTGCCGACACCTGATGCCCGTATCAGGAACTGTCCAGAGCAGGAGAAAATCCCCTATGCTGCTCTGGACAGTTCCTGACATGGACAGAGGTGTCAGCAGAGAGCACTGTGGTCAGACCGAAAAGAAATTCAAAAATCAAAGAATTTCCTCTGTAGCATACAGCTGCTAAAAAAAAGTACTGGAAGGATTACATGACTAAATGCATTGAGTTGCTGCCATGTGATTGGCAAATTTCAGATGGTTGTCTTGACCACGTCTACATGCCTAAATGCATTGAGATGCTGCTATGAGATTGGAAAATTTCAGATGGTTGTCTTGACCACGTCTACATGCCTAAATGCATTGAGCTGCTGCCATGCGATTGGCTAATTTCAGATGGTTGTCTTGACCACGTCTACATGCCTAAATGCATTAAGTTGCTGCCATGCGTTTGGCTGATTAGCTCTTTGTGTTAACAAGCGATTGAGCAGGTTTACCTAATAAAATGACCAGGCATGCTGGGAGTTGTAGTTTTTAAACAGCCGTAGGCACGCTGGTTGGGGAACCCTGTCCTAACATATCAATATAGTGCACTGTATAGAACAGTGTTTCCCAAGCAGGGTGCCCCCAGCTGTTGCAAAACTAGTTGTCGTGCCATGTGTACGCCTTTAAGAA